>NC_143558.1:59838437-60157031 GCF_054136105.1 Typopeltis vanoorti
TTTTATATTCCTGAATTGTGAACATCAGTTATTTTGAAATGTCTTGTGCTACTGTTAGACAATTAAAATCACTTAAAATTATGTATATTATTTCTGGGAAAACTCCCATGTTTATTTTCTAATAGCAAGAAACACAGAGAATTTTTTTTAAAATAATTCTTTTACCTACACTATACTATAAATTGGCAACAGATGTGAAGTCAGCTTGAAACGGATGTAGGCTGTAATGTTTTTGTCAAGTTATTTTAAACGTTTTGAAACTCAGGGGCTACCCTGGGTGTCGAGTCTTCAAAATTCAAGTCATCGGAATTCAAGGAGAACCGGCCTACCAGTCTGGAAAATGGGGGGGGGGGGGGGGGGGGAGTCCCGTAGTAAAGATATATTTACAGAAGAAATTTCTTCATTTGCTTTTACTACATACATGTAACGGATCAAATTGGATGGGTATTTGATATACATTGTTAAAGTGTTCTACTGTGCATATCAAAATTATGCATCTGAATACTTCATTTTGGCTGTATTCAGCAAAAATGAAGAAAAACATAACAAAAAAGGAAAAGTTGGTCCTTGTTGGAAATCTAAATGGCAGAGCAGGAAATGGTTACCAGACATATAAGAATTTAAGTTAAGGGATATTATACCCCATATTGTTTCTTAGCCGAATAAGAAACTCAAAGAGTTTCATGCCAAATATAGAAACTATATAAAGTTTGGCGATTCTAATCGTAAGCAAATACCTGGATAGTGCAGCACCTGACCATTGAAGGTAGTGCAAGCTGAGGAAACTCATAGAAAGGGTAAAGCAAGCTCGGATCACTATTCTTGATATTTACCCATAATGTGACCTTAACTCCTAGGAGCTGTATTATTGTTCAACATTATGAGAGAAGGTCACTGCCCAGACCAGTTTCGACCTATTTTGAGGTCTCATCAGTGAGTAGGTAGACCATGTTGAACAATAATACAGCTCCTAGGAGTTAAGTTCACATTATGGGTAAATATGATGTGGCCTATGGTCCCACAGAAGGTTCTACTAAGGTAGAAGTGGAGGAATTTTTTGAGACTTTAGACAAAACAACTGACACAATGAAAAAGGAAAAGTTGGTCCTTGTTGAGGATCTAAATAGCAGAGTAGGAAATGATTGTGAGACATACAAAAATATTTTGGGAAAATTTGGAGAAAAGAGCAAAGCTAATAATAATGGCAAATATCTGTTGGATTTCTGCTCAGGACATGGACTGGTTATTACTAACACCATGTTCCAACATAAAAATGTGCACAAATTCACAAGGAGAGAAGAAGCAAGGAATACGAAAAGTCTCATTGACTATGTTATTGTTGATAGTGATGTTTTCTCCCTGGTGCAGTACACCAGAGTGTACAGAGGATTTGAAATTGGAAGTGATCACTATTTAGTCTTGAGCAGGATAAAATTGAATTTCATATTGAAAAGAATAACATGTAAGAAAGTTTTAAAGCGAATAAAACTTGAGAAGCTCTCAGATGTGAACTGTAGACTAAAATACACAAAGATTATTGAAGAAAAAATGAAAGAGTTTGAGAACAGGAATCAAATCTTGGAGATTCAGTGGCAACCTCTGAAGAAAACATTGATTGATTCTGTGTGGTGAGGTTGTCTGCAAGGATAAAAAAATCAGAACTCCCTGGTGGACACAGGAAGTTAAAGAGGCAGTGAAGGAAAAAGAAGAAAGCATATCAAAAGTTCCTGTAAAATAAGTCAGCTTGTGCTCTTAGAGAATATAGAGACAAAGGCAACAATGCTAAACACTGTGTAAAACTAGCTAAACAAAAGTCATGCGAGGACTTTGGCAAGAATATAGAAAATAAATATCAAGAAGGTGGCAAAATATTCTGGAGGTTGTTGAAGAAGCTTAGGAATGGAGGAAAGAGTGCTGTAAAAGGAGTTAGAGTGCTGTAAAAGGAGTTAGAGATGATAAAGTTGACGTGAAAAACGGGAGAAAAAAAGATATCCTAGAAGTATGGAGTAATTACTTTGAAAAACAGCTAAATAAAACAAGCAGTGATGACAGCACAGTGGTAAAAAACACTGACCAGGCATGCAGTCAGGAATACATATCCATACTTGAAGAAAAAGCCATCAAAGGCTTGAAATGTGGAAAGGCAGCAGGAGTAGATGATATTCGACCAGAAATGCTGAAGTATGATGGTATAAAAGTCTTACAGTGGCTGTACTGCATAGTTCAGAAAGTCTGGACAGAGGGACAAATCCCCGATGATTGGAGTAGAGTTCTCATAGTACCCATATATAAAAAGTGAAATAAAACTGAATGTGAGAATTACAGAGGTATTTCCCTACTGAGTGTTCCAGGCAAGATCTATGCAAGTATACTTGAGAAACGATTGAGAAAAATTGTGGAAGAAAAGCTGGGCGAAGAACAAGCTGGATTCAGGCCAAATAGAGGCTGTCAGGATCAGATCTTCACTTTGCGACAAAGAGTCGAGACAACATGGGAATATAACAAAGATCTGTATTTAAGTTTTGTCGATTTGGAAAAGGCATATGACAAGGTGCCAAGACAGACGCTATTCAATACGCTGCAGTTATATGGTGTCAATGGGGCATTATATCAAGCAATACTTGGTCTTATTTGAGTTGTAAGTCAGCAGATAGAATTGAAGGAAGTACAGGAAGATGGTTTAATGTTAAATCTGGTGGTGAGACAAGGATGTACATTACGATCATTATCTATATGGATCACATTATAAAGGAAAGTGGTATTAAACATGATATCAAAATTGGAGATGTTAATGTCAGCTCTTTGCTTTATGCAGATGATGTACTTCTAAATAAATCCGCTACAAGTCTGCAAGATTCTCTGACTAAATTCAATAGCTGTTGTAATAGATATGGTATGAAGGTCAGCAATAAAAAGACAAAGACAATGAAAATAGGCAGAATCATTGAAAATGTCAACTGTGTTATGAATGGAGAACCTGTGGAACAAGTAAAACATTTCAGCTACTTAGGCACGATTTTTACTAAAGATGGTAAATTAAATATAAGAAATAGACAACAGAATCAGCAAAGCTGGCATGGTGGGAAGTGAATTGAATAAATTCATATGGAATAAGAGAGAAATTAGTCGGAACACTAAATTAGCTGTATACAAGACAGTGTTCAAACCAATTTTAACTTATGGATCTGAGAGCTGGGTCAGAAGTAAAACACTTGACCAAAGACTAGAGACCGCAGATATGAGAGTCCTGAGAAAGATTATAGGCATGAACAGATGACATCAATGGCAATATCATATTAAAAACGAGGATATTAGGAAAGAACTTGATTGTCGCCATCCAGGAATGCGTTAGCAGAGTTAATATCAGGTGGTATGGTCACTTAAACAGAATGGGCGAGGAAAGATTAGCAAAGCAAGTGTTCTCTGCCAGGTTGGCAGCAGAACGACCCAGAGGAAGACCAAGATATAGGTGGATTGATACGGTACAAAGTGCCTTAGATGATAGAAATATAAGATCTGATAATGTTGGAGTTTTGACAAGTAACAGACTGATTTGGAGGAAAATTATAGGAAGTTAGTAATGATGTAATTTTTTTCATGTAGTACTATCATATCCTGTACACCCCTTGAGGGTACATGGCAGGAATTTGATGATGATGAACAAAATACAAAGGTACACAGGAAATGATTGTAAGAGAAAACCAAGACATACAGCACACAGGGAAAAACTCAATTTTCCTTATTTAACCACCCAACCGGCCATGATGTCTATAAACCAAGGATGCGAAGTGCATATTAAAATTGTAATACCATTGATATTACATTGAAATATATGATGGATATGAAGTGTATAAGGAGTGTGTATTAAGTGCATATTAAAATTGTAACACCATTGATATTACATTGAAATATATGATGGTTATGAAGTGTATGAGGAGTGTGTATTTTATCCATATCGTAAGTTGTGTGGTCAAGTTCTGGAACAAATTATGACTTAAGCTTATGAAGTGGCCCTTATCTATATGCTTGCTATTTGTTCAGTAATAATTCTGAATGGAAATACAAACAGTGAATTGTCTGGATTAAATTTCATTTAGAAGGTAAAGCAAAATATAGCTTCACTTTATAACTAAATGTATGCCCACAGTTCATAGAACAGCGGCTGGCAGCTTGCCAAGAATAGTCAATTCATGTTGAAGGGTGAAAAGAAATAAAGGATGTACGAATTGGTCACCAACAAGTGAAATCACACAATTTCTTGTCTGTCTCTGTAGCAGCTCGAATTTTGTTGTCACTTTTTTGCATTAATTTTTTTTATTATTAATTTATATGGTGGATCCAGTACAATCAACAAGTTCTGGTGTTAAACCTTTCAGTAGTTCTCGCAAAAGAATACTGCATAATGTGACATTTTGCAAAAAAGAATCATTAGAAGTCAGTTTCCCTGTTCCAATTTCTCATGTCACAAAACATGAAGTGAAATTACAGGCACATTGGATTCGACTGCTAAAAGAATTCGTAGGGAATCAAAAGGTGAAGGTAAGCCAAATTTACATCTCCTAAAAAGCACCAGAGAAAGAAAACCATTAAAAACTTAGCTTTGAATGATTTTGATGTAGATTATAAGAACTATTCATGAATTTTATGTGGTTGAGAAAAAAAAGTGCAAACTTCCTAAGTTCCTAAATTGATTTCTGTGCTGAAAGAAAAAATTAGTTTTCCTTGGAAAAGAGAAACTTTAAGGAAAATACTTCATGAAATCAGATTTTGTTTCAAAAAGTCACAGAATAAAAGGAAACTTATCATGGAGTGAAGTGACATTGTTTTATTTAGAATGCAGTATTTCAAAGCAATATGGCTTTTTAAGGGAGGAGAAAAGACCGACTGTGTATCTAGATGAAACTTGGATTGACAGTAATTAAACTTATGGAAAATGTTGGCAATCTAAAGAAGAATGTCGAGTGTTACAAACCGGAAACTCCTCACAGCGCATAATAATTTTGTTTGCAGGTGAAGAAATGTTTTTTTTTTTTTACCGAATTCAAACTTACTTTACAAAGCCAATTCAACTACTGCAGATTACCACAGGCAAATGAATTCTATGATCTTCAAAAAGTGGAGAGAAGAAAAACTGATTCCAAACCTTCCTAAAAATGCTGTTGTTATAATTGATTGATAATGCTCCATATCACTTCATTTAATTAAACCAAATTGTTCTAATAGGAAGCAGATCATTATGGATTGGCTCTGTGCAAATAACATTCCTCATTCCCCAGATATGTGAAAAATTGAATTGCTCAACTCGGTCAAAAGATATTTGCCCAAAACTAAACTATTTAAATTCAACATGTCACTCAAAGAGCATGGATTAGTCCTTTGAGTGATATTAATGCTATTGAGTATGTTTGGGCAGAAGTGAAGAATTTCATTCGTCATCTCAACTTAACTGGGGATATTGATATGTCGAAACTTTTTAAGATTTCAGAACAGGCAATTAAAAGTATTACAGTTCAAAACTGGGTTAAATTTTTATTGCTCTCATGTCACTTCATTGGAAAATATGTGTTGGAACAGAGACAGAATTATCTAAGAATTATGTGAACCTTTGGTGATCAATGTATGCGAAAGTGATGTGATTCGGACACCGATTAATTTCTTCAGGTGACTATGAAGATTAAAAGGATTCGATAATGGTATTTTTTTTTCAAACTTTTATGCATGGTTTTGTTAAAGAATCACAACAAGCCATAAATAATTAATTGGTTTAGGATATTAAAGTGCCTCAGTTTTCTCAACTGTATGTTTAGAATATCTAAGTTCATTTGAAAAAATTTCTGTTTCTCTGTATAATTATAATTTTTTATGCAAAACTTTCTTAAAAATAAAGTTTGTTACAATTTTTTAAAATTTTATTCCAACTGTTATATAAGCAAAATAGTTACCACTTTAAAAATAAAATGTTCATAAAAGAAAAGCTAATTTTCTGACCTGTAAAAAACAAACTCATTCCACAAAACAGATTGATTACCTTATTACTGGAATGGATTCTCCTTCTCCTGCCATGGGCAGAAGAGGCGAAGGGTTTTGCATCTGTAGGTGTACAAAGGCAATACACATGCTAGATGATAATATGAGGTTCTGATTTTCTAAACTTATTTTATTTTTTATATCAATCTGATGTAAGAAGTCATAAAACGATAATAAAACTCTCTTTTATCACAAGAAACATCAGGGTTTCTTGGGTTGAAAGAGAGGATCCAGGGGAGATCTAGATGGTGACAGGACTGTGGAATTTTCCCTATGAGGATTGATTGAAGGTATGTAGGTTGCAAAGTTCAGTTGAAAGTAGAATCCTATAGCACTTTAGTACATTGGGCAGACTAAGAATTGTTTTTGTTTAAAACTTGTTCCATTCTTTTTTTATATATTTTTATTCATTTTTATACATAATCTGGAAATGCTGTTCTAGAAATCAAACATGAAATTTTTCAATGAACAAGGCAGTAGTTTGAATCTATGGAGTCAGAATCTATGGAGAGGCCTACTTAATAATAGAATATAAGAATATATACTACATATGGGCAAGTTGTTAAGGAGAAAGACAGAACAAATTCATGTGTTTCTTGAAGATCTAGAGACTACAGTCCTCCAGAGAAAACAATATCAGTAAGTTAGTTCTAAAGAACACAAATAAATGGAATGAAAAGAAAGAACTGGAAGATAGTTTGTTGAATCTGAAGCTGCTGAGTTGTGTATCAGTTTGTTGGAAGTTTTTCTGCTTGGTTATACTATAAATTAAAGATATCAAGAAATTATATGCTTGGTTTAATCCTTTATCCAAGTGTAAGCAAACAAAGTTTGCACCTGAAGTATTTTTCAGGACTGGGGCAACTCGCAGTAAAGGTGGTACGACTTCACGTTACTTGCCTTAGTATCCCATAATGCAAAGCACATCTCCTTGCGGACATGTAAAATGCTATGCATATGGGAAGGGTCACTACCCCGACCAGTTTCAACCTTTATTGAGTCTCATCAGTGGGAACCAGACCTAGAGGTGATACCAAGATTGAAGTAATGCAGAAGTCATATTTTTATATATGTATACATATTATATTACATATTTATACATATTATATACATATTACATATCAAATAAAATAGTAGCTGAAGTGCACACAGAATGATACAATCTAGATCAACCACTTCCCACCATAGAAAAATGTAGACAATGAAGGAAAGTTAATGCTAATGATGAGAAAAGGGTAGGATAAGGATGTATAAATCTGTTTAAAAATCCTTACATAATCTGTCTATGGAGAAAATTTATTATTAGAGTAAATTAGTCATCTGGAATAAAAACGACATATATATAAAGATTGTCATGCTCATATTTCATAACTGTATAGTTAGCGTGATGTTTTGTTTCATGATATATCTAGCAAATGAAGCAGCAGTATTTGTAGTTTCATTATCAGCAAAAAAAAAACTAATGATGTTAAGCCTACTGTCTCACACTTCGCAGTAAATAAAAGTCTTTACTGGAAAATAATATTTACTTCAGAGATTCCCAGAGAAACCAGCATGAGTTTACTTGCCTATTATATTGCTGGAACTTAAAATATTTTTGTACTATCTACAATAACATTTAAAGAAGCATTAATTTAACAAGATCCTTCATTTCAATTGGGTCTCTACTACCTGCTTTACAATATTCTGCTATTGTAACATCATGTTGCATAGGTTCAATAATAGCACAGAGTTGTAATATTTTCAGCTCTGATGAACATGTGAGGAAGAAAAGAAATTTTAGTTAGGAGAACAAAGAAGATTATATCAAAAGTAGGAAAAATTGCTTTTAAAAAGAGCAAGGAATGGATGTTGGCTTGTGTGTTTCTGCTGAAGTTGATTTACTTGATCATCACCAAATATAATGTCAACTTTCAGGGATGACTAAAGAAAGGAAACACATGTAAGTTTATTAGACTGCTGTACAAACTAAGGAACATTCCAAAAAATAATGCTAAAAAAATCAACCAAAATTTTTTAACTATTAGATCTTCTGGCAAACCTTTAGTGAATACAGGGTGTTTCAAAAGGGTGTATACAACTTTGAAGGAGAACAGAGAATAACTCGGAAGATGTATAAAAGTTGAGGGAGTGTCATAATATAGTGAAAATCATCAAATTTTGGTCACGTAACTTTATTACCAAATGACAATACTAGATGGTGGGATACATTACACCGTTTGAAAATGGCAACTTTTGACAGTGCAGAGTGAGCATGTGTTTTGTGGTTTGAGGAAACGAAGTCTGCAACAAGTTCAGAGAAATTTCTGTATACAATACAGCAAAGAACCTGCTAGCAGGTGCACGATCTACACATGGCACAAGAATTTTGTGGAAACAGGCTGTTCTGTGCTTCATCGAAGGTCAACGGGAAGGCTGCATGCTGCTGATGCAGAAGAAGTTCAGGAAAGTTTCCAGAGAAGCCCTGGAAAATCAACCATACGGGCATCTCATCAAATTGGAATTCCACATGTGACTGTGTGGCATGTTTTACAATCGTATCTAAATTTAAGGCCCTACAAATTTACCCTCATACAACATTTGAAAAAAGACGATATGCCAGAATTTCTGTATGGAGATTATCAGTAGGATAGAACAAATTGAAGACTTTTTGAATGCAATTGCTTTCAGTGACGATTGCACTCGTCATGAAAGTGTGCAAGAAAAACACTCACAACTGCAGAATTTGGGGAAGCAAAAATCTACACACCATCATAGAACATGTTCACAGTATCCCAAAGGCTAACGTTTTTTGCATTGTAAACAAGAAGTGTATGGACCCTTCTTTTTTTCAGTTTACAGTTACTAGTGGTGGTGGTGTGTGTGTGTGTGTCTGGACATGCTACTTGGATACCTAATACCACAATTAGATGACAGACGCTTACATTTCCAGCAAGACGAAGCACCTCCTCATTATCTGAAAGACGTAAGGCCATACCTTGACACTCGTTTTCCATGCAGATGGATTGGTAGAGGAACACCTGTAGCATGGCCACTGCCTTTCCCCAACCTTACACCATTAGATTTTTTCTTGTGGGGCTTTGCAAAAGATCGGGTGTTTGTACCACCATTGGCAGCCAATTTGGATGAGCTGTGTTCCAGAATTATTGCTGTCATTGCTGAAGTTAGAAAAAGAAACAAATAATCAAATAGCCTTTTTTAGATCTACTAATTCTTCATCAACCAGATGCAGCTTACAATTTTCAGATTTTAGAAAGAAAACTAATAGAGGCTGCTATATTCATGCTGATTCTCACCACCATCCTAGTCAAAAGGCTGGAATTCTTAAGACCTTATAACATCATACTTATTATGTTCTGAATTCTTTATAAAAAGAATTACAACATATTAAATCCATCGTCTTATCAAATGGTTTTAATGATTCCTTCATCGAATAAGCATTTAAGTTATGGTATGTCTGCCTCTTTCTAATCCAGAAGAAATAATTTCCATTCCCAATGTGCAAGTCACTTCTGAAATCATAGCAAAATTAAAACCACTGAACAGTTTTCTTACCTTTCATCCCATCAGAAAAATCTTCACAAAGAATGGAATGGTTTTCCATTCTTTGCTCTTGCAGCTTATCTTATTTTGAACAAACTGGAATATCTGTTTTTGTTCATCTTGAAGAACATAAGTCTTATATTAAACATCACAAGCCAGAACAGTCTGGACTTGCTGAGCATGATATCTGCACTAAACAGAATTCACTGGAGCAAAAAAAAGAGTTCTTCATAAAAGTCATTTCCTCACAGAACATCCATATAAAGAACATGTGAAACATTACTTTACTGTCCTAACTTAAACAGATCTGATAGTCTACATGTATTCCTTTTATGGGAGATAGGAAAGATTAGCATATTTAAAATAATACTAACTTTATATCTTTGCAGCAAAAGCAGTTCTCAATCAAATCCTTAATGGAATCAAATTTATGCGACTCCCACCCACAAAAGGTTTATATGTAAACCTATAGTACATTCATACCACAGCTGGGCTGAGGATTTTTCGATTGTTTACTGATTTTATATATTTTCTGTATTTTTATTCATATTTTACGTAGTCCAGAACCCTGCTCCAGAGACCAAACATGGAAGTTTTTCAAGCACTTCAAGCTTCCAATAAGCAGGGCAATGAAATTCATCTCCCACCTAAAGACAATCACAACATCCATGCCTACAGCATAATTCAAACCTGTAGCCTGTTGGATGGAGAGTGAATATGCTAACCACTCAGCTAATGTGGCTATTGCCCCTGACATATTCAATGGATTTTGGATTCTTATGATGCCATATCTAAGGACATCACATATAGAATGGAATTCCCATCCCATACATTTTAGAAGTCTCAAAACCTATCAGCAGAATTTTGAAGTTTCACCAGATAACTACATCTATTACTCATCAACAAGATTTCTAATTTTTTGCCATCCACAAGAGAAAAACTTTCACTTCTATCTCTCCATTCATCCATATTTATTGGACATCACTGGGCACTGTATGGTCACAACAGGAGGTGTGACCATCTTCTGGAACAAAAGAATTATTAGATATTAAATTGCAAATTTTCCTTGATTAAGATACATTTGGAGAGGGTCATCCAGGTTTAAAACGATGTAAATTATGGCGCAAAACTCAGTATCAAAATGTACTAAAAACAAGAATAAAAGGGTGAAAGAAATATTAAGCTGAAATATTAAGAAAATTATAAGATTTAAAATATAAAACTAGCATAAAACCAAATTTAAAATAGAAACTGAAGTAAAAACAAACATTTTTAATGGATGAAAGTTTATGTATTGGCCACCTTCCGAAACAAAGTTAATTGCTGGTCTGGTTGGCTGAGTGGCTAGCATACCAGCTCTCGAACCAACAGGCTGCGATTTCAAATCCTGCTATGAACATGGATGTTTGTGATTATCTTTAGGTGGGAGATTAATGTCATTTCCAGTGTGAGACCACTTTGTGGCTTGAAAGTTCCGTGTTTGGTCTGTAGAGCAGGGTTTCCAGATTATTAAAAAAAAAAAAAATGAAAAATACAAAAAATATATAAAATTGATAAAAAATAGAAAAAAAAAATCCTGTCCATGGTACAAAATGTAATATAGGTTTACAAACAACATTTCGTGGGTGGGAGTAACATAAAAAAAAAAAAAAATTGGAATGCCCTATTTAGGCTGTATCAGTCAGTGAGCATGTAGTGTTCTGATTGGTTGAGAGTTTTCCCCTACACTGGAGCTGCCAAACCTCAGAAATATAGAGGCAATGGAGATTACAAGGTGTTTTATTGCTATGGCTTCTGATATTCTTAGTTTAATTTCACTATTTTGGAAATCGAGAATACTCACTTTCTCTATTTGGGGGATGTGGTTGCATTCGATAGCCCTGACAGCTATTCTGTGGTTGTAGATGTCGAGTATGGAGTTCATTGGAAATGAGATATGACAATTGTGATAGTGTCTGATGATCTGATAGTTGATCCAATATAAATGGCATAAGTGTTTGGCTGACAGTGGGAAGCAACAAACCATATTGCAATGCTGAAGATTTTTTTTGTGTGTTTTTAAATAGTTCCATAGTTTTAAGTGATTAGCAAAGACAACTTTGTAATCAGAATATCTGAATATACACATCATGGCTTTATATATATTGCACATACAAGACTTTTAGAACTTTGCTATGAAGGAAACTTTGGTCTGCAACTTGCCAGCTCTTATTTTTGCTGTACAGTCAACATAATCTATTGATTGTTGGGGCTAAGAGTAGTTTAAGAAAATCTGTTTCAAGTGCATAATCCTGTTTAAATCTTCGGAGGCAGTTGTATATTTGTATGCATCAATGAACTGTGTAAGTGCAACTACTTTTTTTATAGCGTAAGGATGATGTGAGTCAACGTAAGCTATTTGTAGGTTTATGATACACTCACATTAATATGACCCTCCAATCTTGTGTTAAATTTAAAAAGTTTATGGAATTATTTTACTCATGCTCAATAGTAAAATGAAATCTATCACTGAAATTATTATGAGTTTATTATAAGTACTCTGAAAAAGCTTAAAACCTTACTTCAGCAATATTTGGATTGTGGTATTATTCAGCATTCTCAGTCATTATGGGACTCACCATTTCTTTTAATGGAGAAACCTAATGGTGATCTTAGATTTGTTCTCGACTTGAAAGCTGTACACAAAGTGACTGAATCTATTAATTTTCCACTTTGCATGGAGCTGAAGTATTCTCAAAGTTAGACCCTTATAATGGTTACTATTAGATACCTCTGAGAAAAGAAGGTAGGAGATATTTTGCATTTTCTACACCTTGGTCCAAGTATGAATTAACTAGATTACTTCAAGGTGCAAAGAATTCTACACAGTCATTTCAGGCACTAATGAATCTAGTATTATCTTAATTTTTAGGAACCAGTGTTTTTGTATATCAAGATGTTTTACTGCTGTTTTCTGCAGATTTTATGTCACATGCAAGACAGTAATCAAGAAGATTCATTACACAACGTTGAAATTAAAGACCTCAAAATGTGAATTATTTCTTGAGAAGGTGAATTATCTTGGCTATGTTATAGATAAAAAAAAAAAAAAGATATTAGACCTAATAATGAAAACAGTAAGACACTTCTTTCCTTAAGTAATTCTACAATATCAATGATGTCCTGTGTATTGGGGGGGAGGGGGAGGAATGTTTTAAATTTACTAACATCTCATAATAATTTCAGTGATAGATTGTATTTAACTACTGGTCAGTTCTGATGTCTCCTCCTTATTCACAAATGTCCCATTCAAGGAAACCTTAGAGCTAATCCATGCTAAATTTCCTCCCGATATCTCAGTCCTATTTCAGTTCACAATGAACTCAAGCTATTTCGTTTGGCAGGGAAAATTTTAGAAACAGATATAGGGGACAGCCATGGGTTCACCACTCTCCCCACCATTGGCCAATTTCTTTATGGAGACCTTTGAAGAGAAAGCCTTAAACTCTGCCCCACAAAACCAACCATACGGCTTCGCTACGTTGATGATGTGTTCGCTATTTGGCCACATGGCTCTGAAACACTCCTCTCCTTCTTAACACACTTAAACAACCAACACCCCTAGAATCAAGTTCACTCTTGAAAAAGAGGAAAACAACAGCCTCCCTTTCCTAGACACATTAGTCACCCGCCAACCTGATAGAACCTTGGTTTTCTCAGTTTATAGAAAACCCACCCATACAGGCAGATACATTCACCAACAATCCCACCATCCCTCCTCACAACAGTATGAAGTTGTTAAGACACTATACAACAGGGCTAAACTAATCTGTTCAAATGAAAATGCCCTAACCAATGAACTAAATCACATCCTCAACACTTTCTCAGCCAATGGCTACCCTCCCCAAAAAATATTGAAACCAGTACCCCCCCCTCACAACGAGGATTACTCTAAATCCATCACCATTCCCTATGTCCGAGGCACCTCGGAAAAAATTACCAAAATCCTAAAAAACATGACTTGACTTCTTGTTACAGACCATATAGAAAATTGGCATCCCTTATCTGCTCCACTAAAGACCAACCACTACCTTAGACCTACCTGGTGTATACCAGGTCCCTTGCAGCTGTAAGTTATCCTACGTTTACCAAACAGGCAGGACAGCGAATATCAGAATTTCAGAAAACAAGGACTTCATCCGTAAGTATTATTACTAAGTATTAATTAGGAAAAGATTTTTGGAAATTTTTCTAGTGTTTTTTTCCTTTTTCTTTGGGGGTGCTGGGGCCCTTGCCCCCAGCACCCCCAAAATTAAAGTATTGTTCTTATTGTGTTTATCTCTTTTCAACTGTATTAACAATGGCTAGGAAACCTAGCCAAATTTCTACAAATATTAAATAATTTTTTCCTATTGTAAGTGCCATTCCATTATTCCATAATTTATCATGCAATAAATGATAATTGTTTAATCAGGAACTATGGTTTTGATGACCTTTAATTAATATTAATATGATCAAAATTTCATTCTTCAGAACCTAATCTTTGTTTTTAACAATATATCTATAGGAAATAAATTTTCACTTTACAAGCGCATGTAAGGAGTGAAATAACTCAAAGTCAGGAATTATCTGTTATGACAAACTATTGGAATTACTTAGACATTAAAGAATATGCAATTCTGTGTATGAAATTCTTAAACACATCTCTTATTTTGAGAGCTGTTTTTTCTAGAATAAAGAAGAGAATATAGACAATGTGACTGTGTCTTTGTGCCAACACAAATAATTTCCTGGCTCCCATCCAGCAAATCAATTAACCACCATTCATCTGTGGTAATGATGGCTGGCTTGGAGGGCCTGTTAACACACACCTGCCTCTATGCCAGCCCATCCACAAAGGCCACATAACTGAATCATTTAACCAGATAATGAAGACTTCTATAATGGCAAATATCAGAAGCAGCATTTCAAACACTTCACAACTACACGTATGATTAATATGCAACATATAAATAAGCAAATAGCTTACATTGGAAGAATGGTGTATCATTTTTAGTAAGTTTGGAGAAGTCTTCATTTTGTCTTTTTTTGTCCACACACTACCAACTAATTCTGAAGGTTTCACAGCACGATAAAGATCAAATTCTAGCAATGTGAGCTGACGAGCAATCTCAATGGGATGGAGCTACAAAACATTAATCATGTGAATTAATAATCTGAACATTCACCAGATCCTAATTATACTAATTCTTACTCATATGAATTATATAAATTTATAATTAATCTTTTTATGACTGGTAAAATATTGATTTAAGAATTAAAAATAACGTACACTGTCAAACATTCAAGACTGAATTTAGAACACAGACATTTTTATTAATTCATTTTAGTGACTGCTGAAGTAAAAATTTAAGAAATTCAAATAAAAGTTCTATGTCTACAAAAACAGTGAAAAATATCCCCATTATTGATTAACTCTGTGGAAATATTTCTCCTACCCTCTCTTTCTCCTATAAATAAATGATCTACTCTCAATCACCAAAAATCCTATTTAGGGCTTTGCAGATGACAGTACACTTTCGTGTGTTAAAACTTAAGTGCTGGGAGAAACTCATGTTATAGGCTTAATGGAGTGAAGGAGCACCAGGAAAGGATTAAAAATATTATTTAATTCTTCCAATATTTCATCTCAGTTACTGAGACAACATCAGGGAGTACAATATGAGACGTAACACACACGCACACAACAAAACTAAGTGAAACATGTGGACAAAAGACCTAACTAGATGTAGCACCCTGTGTGGGCACCTGTTGGCACCCTAAGATGTAAACTGGGATCTCCAAGTATTAGTGTTTCCCATATTTTGGGAAGTTTAATGCAACCATATTTATTTAAATTACACTGATTTCTGAGAGTAGCTGTAGATTTAAAGAATAGTCTCTCTTCTAAATTGACTGTGATGGAGCATGGTAGTGTTTCTCCAATTGATTCTATGGCCCCTATCTAAATCAAATGACCATAGTCATGATTGCAGATGTATTTTTTTGTGTTCTTCCATGCAGATGTTGGCTGATCTTCCTGTCTATCCATAACAGGTCAACTTGCAGTAACAAGGCACTTTATATACTCCAGGCACAGAGAGAGAGAGAGAGGAGGGAGATGATCTTTAGTAGAATGTATAATGGTATCAAGTTTTCGGTGAGATTTGAAAGCCATGCAGAGATTGTATTTCTTTAAGACTCTGGCTATTTTTCTGAAGTGCCTTGGACATACAGGATGATGACAGCATTACTAAAATATTTCTAAAAAGATTGGGGGAAGGATTGATTATGTTTTTGACACTGTGGGAACTGTAGCATTAGATAAGAAGGTGTGGTATATAAGATTAAGTTCTGCTATAAGAGAGGAATCATTGGAACAAAGGTTATAAGACTTCATTGGTTCATGTTTTAATGATATCATATTGTTGAGGGGAGGGGGGGAAGATAAGTGATGGGTAAGTTTGTGAATGTATCTGCCTGTGTGTGTGTGGGGGGGGGGGGGGGGAGATGTCCTGTATACTGAAAAGGACAGGTTTCCATTGGGTAGGCATGTACCAAAGTGACTAGAAACCATTCCCCCCCCCCCCCCTAAAGAATACACAACACTTTATAAACAAACTTAAAAACATAACACTTGGCAAAGATGATTTATTAGTCAATTTTGACGTTTCTGCCCTTTTCACAAATGTCCCAATCAGTGACTCAATTCTTCTCCTACGGAACAAATTTCCACCTGAGATTATGGCCCTCTTCGTCCACGTACTACGTTCTGGTTGCTTCGCGTAGCAAAATAAATTTTACCTACAAAAAGAAGGAACGGTCATGGGTCACCACTATCCCTGCCAGTTGCTAACTTTTATATGGAAGCTTTGAGCACAAAGTGCTTTGATTCCTTTACTATAAAACCTACAGCGTGGCTTAGATACGTTGACGATATTTTCGTTATCTGGCCACATGGTCGACAAACATTAAACACATTCCTTAGCCACTTGAACAAACAAACAACACAAACGCATACAATTTGCTATCGAAATTGAAAATCAGAACTCGCTCCCATTCCTGGATACACTGGTCACACATCTTCCCTCAGGCAGTCTATCCTTCATAGTTTATCGCAAACTGATACATACTGGTCAATATATACATGCTAACTCATATCACCACCCATCGCAAAAATTTGGAATCATTAACACCCTTAAAAACAGATCTATAACAATTTTCTCTAATCAACAAGCTCTTAAACAAGAATTAAAAATTATTACCATCACATTTATAAATAAAGGTTATAACAAAAATACTATTAATAAAGTTCTTCATAAAACTTCATCAAAAAAGAATATAGATTACAGTAAAACCATAGCCACCCCATACATTAAAGGGTTATCAGAAAAAATCAATAGAATCCTACACCATTATAATCTCAATGCCACTTTTAAACCACCTATAAAATTAAAAAACATATTCAACTCCTCTAAGGATCCTCTCCTCCCATTGGCACATCCTGGAGTTTATTGCATCTACTGCACTTGTAACTTACCTTATATTGGTGAAACTGAATGTACAATCCCTATACGTAAAAAAAAAAAGAACACATATAACAAATTTGGTGAAGCAGGCCTCTCAGATCACGCTCTCAACACCCTACACCAAACTGATTGGAAAAGTACCTGCTCTTTACATCATACAAAAATCTGGTATGAAAGAAAATTTAAGGAAGCCTGTGAGATTCTGATTATCACCTGTGAGATTAGGGTAGTTAATCATTGTGATATCTGATTAACTACCCTAATCTCAACAATAATGGTGGCATAAAAATTCCAAGAATTTGGATGGCACATATTCACCCTACTTAGTATCTAGCAAACTTTAGGACTCAAAGCAATTTTAAGTATTGGAAACAATTCCATACCAATTGGTCAAAAATTTATATGTATAATCACATTTTTTTTTTAATATATATATATATCTACTCTAAAATATAAAACGATGTCTTTTTTTGTAACGCTTTTGTGTCACGTTTTTTTGTCAAGTTATTTGAAATGTTCTGAAACTCAGGGCTACCCTGAGTGTCAAGTCTTCAAAATTCGAGGAGAACAGGCCTACCAGTCTGCAACTCAGGGGGGTTGGGCGCCGTAGGTGCCGGGAGGGATGGGCTTTCGAGTGTTCAAAATTCATCAGAATTCAATGAGAACCGGCCTACAAGTCCAGAACTCAGGGGGTTGGGTGTCGTAGGCGTCAGAGCCCCCCCCCCCCCTAGTGCGTATATATATATATATAAATGTTGCTCTCCAGCCTAATTTAGTTTTGTAACCTAATAGATAATAATAATATTAGGACTCTAGCTTTGATGTAGTAAAGCCCCCACCCCTTCACCAGAGGTCAGGCCAATAATTGTAGTAAGGGTTGGTCAGTAACTTAGCAAACCATGTAGATTGTAGTGCAGCTTGTTTCTCCATATATATATTGTGTATGCTCCAGATGATGACCTTGATATGAAGGATGAAACGTCGAGTGTTGATTTTGGTTTATATTAAACTAAAGTTTTACTCTACACGGTAGTCATCTCCATTATTTTCCAAAATGTAAAGTGCCTAGAAAGGTTAAACTATTATTAGTTTGTTTTTTTTATTTGATTTACTTTTTATTTGTAATACTTTCAATATATATGTTACCGCTAAAGTGCAGAAATCAGTTATTCTGCAGATTATCTAGGTATTGTGCAGATTAACTACGGTGATCCGTTAATGTGCGGAAAATTGTTTCATTTCTCAAATTACCTAAGTAATCTGCAAATTACCTAGGTAATTTGCACATTACCTACTAGGCACTCGTTAAAGTGAAAATAAGATCTTTGCTGGAACAACAGCAACGTTTCTGTATGTTTAAATTAAGATAATGTTATTTATTTTTTGATATCTAAAGAATCAAGTTAATACAATCAAACAATCAACAAATTAGTTGATAGAATCAATCATCAATCAATTAATATAATACACGGAATCAAACGGTTTAAAATATTATTACAATTAAGAAAAAAAAACATATGATAAAATTATGTTTACTTATTAAAAAACCAAACTAAAAGTGGAGGGAGAGGGGGGAAGGAGTAGGGAAAGGAAATGAGAGAAACAAACTTTTGAACTTTAACGATACGGAAGCCGTTAATGTGCACATTGCCTAGGTAAAATGCGGAAAACTCTTGATTCCGCACGTTAAAGGAGCAAATCAGTTAATCTGCAGATTAGCTAGGTAATGTGCACATTAACGGTTTTCGCACTTTAGCGGTAACATATACACAGGTATATGTACATAAATTTTTTTTAATCAAAAGAAATTAAATAACTGCTAAAATTTAATTAATGAGATATTTTTTCTCAGCAACAAGCTTTTCAATATTGGGAGGTATGTTTGAAATTGCGACTCTAATACAGTTTTTTTAGTAGTTTGTCATCAAGGCGATTTCAATAATCATTTTTTACAATATTCATTTTTGAAAAGAGTTGTTTTCACAGATAAGTACTACCAAATAAACTCATTATTTGCCTGGAATGGGTAGCCAGCAATGGAAATTTATCAGTAGGAAAGTAACTCTTATAGAAGTCAATAAGACTAATATTTTGAAACTTATTTCTTAGTTCAGTGTTGCTTTGCAAATCAATTATTTCCATTTGAAATTCTTCAGTAACCCTTTTAATGTCTATATTAAAGGGTGATGAGAAAATATCAAAGTTTCATTTTCGTATAAGTTTTTGAACCATGAACTGAATTATTTTTGTAGTCTCTGTATTTCCTCTTCATATTGTTCTGTTTCAGGTGGATTTTCTTTTCTCAAAATTGGAAAATGAGCCATATTATTAGATTCCAGTTGCCGATTCCAAATTTTTAGATTCATTTCAAAGGCTTATATTTTATCGAATGTTTCATTAATAAGTTTGTTCTGTCCTTGAAGATTTACATTTAATTCATTCAAATGTTGAGTAAAGTCAAAGCAAAATGCAAAGTTGCACATCCAGTCATTTTCATTAAATTCTGGAAACAACCTGTCTCCAAGAATAACTGAATTTCACTCTTCAAATTCATATACATGCTTAAGCATTGTGCCACAACTTAACCATCAAACCTCTGTGTTAAAAAGGATATCGCCATATTCGTTTTCCATATCTCTCAAAAATTCCTTAAATTTGTAGTGATTCAGTCCTTGAGATCTAATAAAATTTACAATTTTAATGATTGGCGGAACAACATTGGACATTTTCAAAACTTTTGCACTCAAATTTTCTGCAAATTATTTATCACTGCATTTTGAGTGCAAAATGCAGTGAGAAATAATTATTTCATGTCCTGTTAATCTTTTTATGTTTCTGGATAATAATCCAGACAGACCAACATTCATACTACTAGACTGTTGTAATGTATTATACCGACTATCTTTTCTATTGGGATATTTAATTGATTAAGAACAGATTTCAGTTCCCTTCATTAACTGCAGTATCTGCAGTTAATGAAGCAGCTCTAAATACATTTGCCACTGTTTCAGATTATTTTTTTTGTCACTGATTCACTTTGTTTTTGCACAACTGTCCTTGCAAATTATCAAATTTTGAAGAATGTTTAGTTTTATAATACTTCTTGGTGTTATATTCCTTGAGAACAGATATCCTTTCACAATATATCAAACAAACGACATTGTTTTTTATGCAAGTAAAAAAGATTTTGGTCCTTGATTTTGTGTTTTTTTAAATTTTGAACTTATTGATTAAACACAGGGTTCTGTTTGTAAAAAAAAAAAGAAAAGAAAAAATTTGCAAAGATGCAATTTTTTAAAAGAAAAAATTATATTAACATTATAAATTTGTAATTTGCTTAGATTTTGAAAGATCTTGCATCAATCAGTTTATTCAAGAATAATGCAACTACTTTTATATATCGTTAAAGTACGTATTTGTGCATGACTGAAAATGCAAAAGCGAATGGCACAATCACGTGAATTGCAGGCTACTATCATTGCAAGCAAATATTTTTCATGTGACCTCTTAACGCATGCTTCATACTGATAACACATTGTATCTTTTGCTAAAATTTTTACACTTCAGCTAAATGAAGTGCAATGTTTCGACGGCCAGCAGGTTAGTAGTTGGAGGGCTGCATGCATCCGCAGCAGGTAATTGGCTTATAGAAGAAGCAGGGTGAGTTAGAGGACATAACCTTGTGAGACCCCCAGCATTAGATGCATAGTTAGAATATAAGGAACCGTCAACATGCAATGTACATTCAATGAGAAAATTGGTGCAGTTGTAGAAGTCACTGAATGATGGAAGCTTACTTAATAGACCCATGTGCAAGATCCAGTTGAAAGCCTTGGAGATGACTAGTGCAACCACCTGGCATTTACCAAACTTTTCCATGGTGCTTATTCAAAGGTGTGTGACATAGGTGAACTGATTTCCTTTTGAATGGCACTGGCAGAATCCATATTGGCAGTCATTTATTAGTTGAGTATTTTCAAGGTAGTGTAGCAGTTGGTGGTTGATGATTTTACTCCATTACTTTGGAGAAGACAGAAGTGAGAGAGATTGGGCAATAATTTGATGGTAAGGACCTGTCACCATTCTTGGAAATAGGTTGGATATGGACTAATTTCCAGGATGTAGAATAGATGTCAGGAGAAAGAGGTGTCAAAACTCTGCAGTGTAAATCTTCAGGACAACTGGAGGAATACCATCAGGGCCTGGGCATATGAGGAAAAGTAAGATGCCAGATTGGCCAGGAGGTGATGATGCAACAGACCTACCTGGTTGCAGTAGCAATGGGGGCAGTGTTGGGCAAAAGTTGTGGCTAACTGCTTTAGACAGAGACCAAAATGTGTGGCTGCCATCTGGGCATGATGTAAGTTTCCTGCTTTTGGCTCTTTGGAAATCAGTTTTTGATGCATTGATGATTTTCTTGCAGATTATTTGGGCTTTGGCATAGGCAATGAGAGAAGACAGAGTTCCTGATGATAGCCAGTTGTGGTATGCTTGGGTCTTCATTTGTACAGCCTTGGCACATCTTTTAGAGAAACATAGCTTACTTAGTAGATGGGAATTTAGTGTATAATGGTGAATATGTGCTTCCATTCTGGAGAGGACTACTTCAGTGATGAATTCAGTGCATATGCTTGGGCTGAAAGGCTAAAAGCAATAATAAAATCATAGGAATGAGGCAGAGAAATTTTGGAGGTCATCGCACTTGCCATTCTTATAATGGCAGATAAGGTTGAGAATGGTTACATGGGTGTTGCTTGCTGGGAAAAGAGATAAGCACAAGAGGTAATTCAGACCACGACAAAGGTTGTGGTCTGAATTACCTACAAGAGATACACCCTTCACAGTATATTTGGAGAGTGGTTGGGATTATCTGGTACTATGGTAGGCCTGTGAACAATTTGCATGAGGTCATTTGCAATGGCAAGCATCTAAGCCTATCTACCTGCTTGGTGCAGATGGAGAAGGAAAGTTGGTATTGTTTACACTGAAATCACAGAGGAAGATAACCTCACTGCTAGGAAATTATATTCTTCTTCCATCATCTATGCGGATGATGATGAGGCCAAATGAATTCTTTCTACTTCTGTCTGTCTCTGGGGGAATCAGAACAATTCTGTCCAGTTTGGTGTTGCTTGTTGTGATTTGGGTTTCAGGTCCTCTTTTATTTGTCTATCAATCTAATTCTGGGACCCTTTATTACTATTATTATTACTATTATTACGGGCAACTCCAGGGAGTCATTAGACTCATCGAGGGAGGCCCCAAATCATATTCATCACAACTATCTGACATTCATACAGTATCTATCATACCTCGCCTTAAACTCATTCACTGTCACAGCATCCACTACAGACTCAGGGAGCGCATTCCACTCATTCACTACTCTAAAAGTAAAGAACCCAGCTCTAACACCTTTACTAACCACACATTTGCCCAGTTTCTATGGATGACCCCTAGTCCTCCCACAACCAGCCCTGTTCTCAAAAATATCTTCTGAATTAATTTTATAGAAACCCTTCAGTAATTTGAATGTCTCAATCATATCTCCCCTCCTCCGCCTATCAACCAATTTTTGCAACCCACAAATCCTCAACCTGTTCTCATACGGTTCATTCCACAGACCTGCTATCATCTTGGTCACTCGCCTCTGGATCCTCTCCACATCCTCCCCATCAAGAAGAAACCTAGGTGACCAAATCTGAGCACAGTAGTCTAGATGGGGTCTTATCAAGGCTCGATAGAGAGGAACAATAACCTGCTTGTCTCTGCTTGTCAACGTATTCTTCAGCAACCAAGTGATTTGATGAGCTGTTTTGGTCACTTTTGCAATGTGTCCCCTAAATTTCAATTCCCTATCCACCAACACTCCTAAATCTCGTGCCTCATCAATTTCCTGGAGCAGGGTTCCACCAATGAAGTAAACTGCCTCCAATCTCTTTTCACCCCAAAATGCATAACCTTACATTTTGCCACATTAAACTGACATCCATTCTCCTTAGCCCAGACCTCCAATCTATCCAAATCATCCTGCAAAATTTTGACGTCATCTGCATTCACTATTGCCCTACCCAACTTCGCATCATCCGCAAACAAATGAACTGTTCCTCTCAGATCATTTCCTATATCATTTATGAACAAATTAAACAGCATTGGTCCAAGAACAGATCCTTGTGGCACACCACTAGTCACAGGCCGTCTTGTGGACTCTACTCCCGAGTAAACCACTCTCTGATATCTCTCCGTCAACCACCCTCCTATCCATCTCACCAACCCTATGTCCATTCCCATATGCTGCAATTTACTGAGTAGAATTCCATGTGGAATCCTGTCAAAGGCCTTGGCAAGGTCCAGTAGAATCACCGTAAACCCATTACCCTTATCCAGTTCAGCCGTCACTGTGTTATAATACGTGAGCAAGTTACTGAGGCATGACCTACCCTTCACAAAACCATGCTGTCCCCGATACAGTATCCCATTTTCTTCAATCCAATCTTGTATTTTCCTTTTGACTATTTTCTCTAAGACCTTTACAATGATTCCTGATATGCTAATCAGTCGGTAATTTACAACAGCAGTCTTGGAACCACCTTTATGCAATGGAACTATTTTCCCCTCTTTCCACCCGCTCGGGACTAACCCAGACCCGAGACTCAAATTAAACAAAATGGTCAAGGGTACTGACAATTCTTTAGCTGCTTCTCGTACAACACGAGCTGGTATACCATCCAATCCCACAGATGTATTGACATTGAGGTTATGCAATAGACTACTCACCTCCACTTCATTAACCACAATTCCCGTATAATCTACTGGTTTATTCGTTTCTGCAATGTCACCACCTTGATGATATACTTTTGCAAAGTGCTCACTCAGTAACTCAACTATCTCAACTGATTCAGTTACCTCCCTACCATCGGCATTCTTTAAAATCAATCTGCCATGTACATTTTTCCTTTTACTTGCTACATATCTAAAAAAACTGTTTAGGATTCTCTTTAGCCTGCATGGCCAATGTTCTTTCGTAATCCTTTTTTGCTTTTCTTACCACACTCGTCACCCTTCTGGCCTGCGCTTTATACCGTTCATGTGCCTGCCGGTCACCCTTCTCCTTAAATTCCCTCCATAGTTGTTTCTTTTTTTGCAACTCAAGCTTAATGGTGTTATTCATCCATTTAACCCCTACTTGATTTATTATTCGGACTCTAGGTATACAGTCAGCTATTGCTTCATGCAAGCACTTCTTAACTACCTCCCATGCACTATCAACTTCTAGTCCTTGCAGTTGTACATGCCATGGCACTGAACCAATCAAACTCCTAAGCTTGTCATACTTTCCAGCCCGATAATTCCACATGTACCCTGTCTTAATTGAAAATTCTACACCTTTAGCCACCTCCCAAGTTAAGCCCCTATGATCACTCTCACCGATTGGCGGCAATGTGGTCATATTTGTTACAGCCAAATCCTCAGATGTAATTAGGTCAAGCACTCTCTGACCCCTAGTATTTTCCATTACATGCTGTCGCAGATAGTCATCCCTTAATAATCGCATAAAATCCAGTTCCTTCCTCCCATGTGTCCTCTCCTCACTCCAATCAATGCGACCATAGTTGAAATCTCCCATAATAATCACCCTCCTTCCACCCATTTCTTCTATTTGCTTGTGCATACTGTCACCACCATCTTTTCCATCACCTGGTCTATAGCAGCACCCAATTGTATATTTAGTTCTGCTAGTCACAATCTCACACCAAATGGCCTCAAATGTGCTCTTTTCTCTATCCTGCAATTCAACTTCTATTCTCCTTGGCTGGAGCTCATCAGCTATCATCAACAATACTCCTCCCCCCATTTTATTCTCTCTGTCATTCCTGAACACACTATACCCATCACATTCAATCCCACTAGTTATATCATCTACAGTCAGCCATGTTTCACTAATACCTATAACCTGTGATCTGGAAGTGCCAACCATGGCCAAAAACTCTTCCTTCTTGTTCCTAATACTCCTAGTATTAGTGTACATGAATTTAAGACCCCCATTAGCCCCAACCCTACCTTGATGCCTTATATTAACTATCCCACTCTGATTTGTTGTCCTTATTTGCTCTGGCATATTATATTCATTCTTACATTCAACTGCCTCCATAAGGACTGTATCTCTACCCATCCCCCCTAACAAATCTAGTTTCCCTGAATTTGCACATCCACTACATTCAGCAACACTTTCTCAAGTCTTCTTACACCGTAACCATTCAAATGCAAGCCATCCATCTTATATAGATCCTTTCGCCCATCAAACTCACTCCACACATCCACAAATTCCACACCACTCGTCATACATAACCCACGCATAAAGTCATTTGCAATTATAGCCCTCCTTTTAAACATTTCACTGTCATACCGTGGCAAAAGACTAATCATTCTAACTCTCTCACTCTTTTCTTTTGCTACCTCAAACAATTCATTCAGGTCTTCTATCATTTCCATTTTATCTCCTTTCAAATCATTCGTACCTGCCACAACAATCATTTCTTTCACCCTTTCCTTTTGCTCTCTAATAGACGCAGTTATGTCCTTTATGGTCGCACCAGGTTGGTACGATTTTGTCAAATCCTCTACTAACACACCTCGTACTAATGAGTCTCCATACAGCACTCTATCCTTCATTTTGTTCATGTTCACATTCATACGTCTATTTTTCCTGTCATACCTTTTATTATTGGTTGGTTCATTCAGTCTACTTTTGTTCATGCACTCTAGCTGCTGTTTTGCTCTTTCTATCGCACTATTCAACAACGCGATCTCACTCAATGTATCTATCTCATCTTTTTTGTTCTCTGAGAAACCATTTATACTATCATTCACACTCTCACAATTTTCATGTACAACTTTGCCGTTTCTTGTCATATCCCTATTTCCTTCATTTTGAAGGTTGACAAAAATATCACACTCACGATCCGAAATACGCTTCAATTCCGCATTCTCCCTACATTTTCTACACACATTCAATCCTTTATCATCATCTAACCACACTCCGACCGCACTCCGCAAAGCGTACATTTCACAGCTAGTACACTGACTCATTTCTTTTATGCTACCGTTCTTTGATAACGATGGCGAACCTTCATTACTGGCCGCCATTTTCCTACGCACAGGTGCCATATTTATCCGTAACGTGTTTTGTCAAATTAAACGTTATAACACACCAAAAATAGACGCACTAAAATACGCAAGGCAAATAAAACAAAACTACACAATATTAAGTAATTTGTATCGATAACTGAAAATGATACTTATCTTATCTGGAGCTTGCACGAACACTACTCATTACGAATTCATCTAGCGGCGACTTCCGACATAGATTATGTTATAAAACACTTTAGTACACTAACCACGTTAATAAAGCTCTAATAATATACCGAAATTAAACACTTAAGTCCATTAAATTGAATCCAAAACACCAATAAATCAGCAAAAAACACCTTTGGATCTTTTACCTTCCATCGTTGTATACAGGACTTTAGTTGGTAATCTTTCTGCTCCCATTCTGGTCATATGGCCAAACCATTGCAGTCTTCTTTCTTGGATTTTGTCTGCTATTGTTATTTCTTGTTTTAGTCATTTCCTTGTGTCTTTGTTTCTTAGGCTCTCCAGCAGAGATATTCAAGCAATCTTCTTAGCCAACCCATTTCAATAGTTAATAATTTTTTCTCTTCACCTTTTTTTGAGATTCCAGCATTCACTTCCATAGAGAAGTATTGAGAGGACCATTGTCTCGTAGATTCTTACTTTTGTTACTTGTTTGATGTCTCTTGACTTCCATATTTTATTTAGTCGTCCAAAAGTTTGGGATGCTTGGCTAATTAGTCTGTTTATATCTTTTGTAATTTCACCATAATACGTGCTCTAGATTGTTACTGTCAATTTCCAGATTGGTGTTTCTTTTTCCTATTTGGATAATTTTTGTTTTGTCTATATTTAGGTTTAATCCAAATTTCATACATTCTTCTTTTATTTTATCAGAAATTCGTTGTAGCTCTTCTTCCATGCTTGCAAGTAATGCAATGTCGTCTGCAAATTTTAAGGAAATTATATACAATATGTATATAGATAGATAAACCATCACAACAAGTGCTAGAATTCTTACTGTTCATTAACTATAGGATACACTTACCACCTAGTGAGATTTAAAACATACAGCTTAAATATATAAGTAAACTTTCTAGGGTCCTGAATTTTTTTGAAGAACCATGCTTTCAATGGCTGAGGGTCTAAACATATTCCCAACTTATGATGAAAATATACAGCTAGAATTTATTGATTAGTGGCAAGTTGACAAGTTGGTAGAGAGGGACACTAAAGTTTGGACTGTTTGAAAGAAAGTTATCACTGAAGAATCTACAGTATAGTATATTGTTGAAGATATTTGCAGGTCTACCAGTATAGGCATTTATACTGGATGACTGGAGATTTACAAGAGTGGTGGTAGATGAGATCTGACAACAGCAGACCAAATTTTTGAAATTTTGAGACCGTGTTTATTTAAGCTGGAAGAGTTGGTAATAGCCTTGTAAATTTTCTTACCAACTGATTATGTGGCTAGTATCATGCTATCTTTCCATTTTCTATGACATCATGGCTCCATGGATATTGAACAAATGAAGATGGAGTTGCAATTTGGAATCCAGCTGAGTAAATTGTATTCTTATTGGCTTAAACCATAATACAAAATGGTACAACATGACAGTATTTCATGCAGGATAGGGGAGGGGGGGTGCTCAGTTAAACAAGGTGCACTGTTTTCAGCAGGGATCCAGAGCAAACAGTGAAAGTCAGTTACTGGAACAATCCCAACTCAACATCAGCAGAGTTCAAGAATGGCAACATCAATATAAAAAGCATCAATGGAAAAGAAACTGAATTGGTAGATAACTGGAAACGTATCAGATTGACATAATATCAGGTCATCCCAAAAGTATTGTTGTTTTAAGCATTAAATTTTTAAAGGATATAAAAGATAACTTACTTGCTAATTTAATCAAATATATATTCTTAATTTGAATCAATAGCTCTCTTCCAATATTGTGAAAGCTCCATAATGCCATTTCTATAGAATTCAGGAGATTTGGAAGCAAAGAAGTCATAGGCCCCATTTCAGTGCCTCTAATGTATTGATTTTTTTTTTTTTCATTAATGAATTGTTGCAAACAATTTCAGCACCTTTCGTGTATTGTATTTCATTAATAAAATGTTGTAAACTTCGAAATAAATGGTAATCTGAAGGTGCAAGATCAGGAGAATAGAGAGGATGTGGAAGCTTTTCCCAGCTGAGTTCCTCAATCTGGTACAGGTGATTCTGGCATTAAGAGGGTATACGTTACAAAAACTCACATGCAGAGTTTGAAAAATTAAGCATTTGTGAAATAACAGCTGTCATATCTGGATCACAAAGTTGAACAATTTTTGCCCAAAGGATAGCACTGCCACTTCAAAACTCTGACACAAAATGGGTCTGAGTCCTGTTGTGGTATGGATGTTTGTAAACATCTTTACATGGCAAGTGAAAGTGTAGTAGTTCCAGTGTGAAACTACTACATTACTTATCAGAAAGCTTGAAATACTTGAAAAACAGTGTTTACATAGAGCAGGGTTTTTCAGCATACCTAACTTTTACTCTCCACCAGTACAAATGTATATCGTGTCTTTTACAACTTTCTCTGGATAGAATTATCATAAAAATTGAATTTTGCTAAGTACTCCCTCAAGATGCAATTTGTGGGGTCAGTAATCCTCCTTCCTTCACATTGATGAGAGGAGTTTGGCATCAGCACAAGCAAATTTAACATTTTCACATCAAAATGAGGTCACAGTAAATTATCGATACAAAATAAATAACGGAAAAAACTCAGGTAGAAAGATTATTTAATAGTATAATTTTTGCCTGTGTGTCACAGGCATCTTCAGTACATTAAGCTCAAAATTAAACACTAACTGACAATTCCAAAAAGCGCCACCTAAGTAGCTGGTGTAAGATAACTAAAAAGGTCAATAACTTTCCTTAAAAAAAAAAAAAAAAAAAAAAAAAAAAAAAAAAAAAAAAAAAAAAAATTAATACAATAAAAAGTTAGGAAAGATTAGCTGATTTGTAAAGTACTATCTCCCATAAAGGGAATAGACGTAAGCCGTCGGATCTGTTTAAGTTAGGAGAATGAAGAGAGTTTCACTTGTTTCTTTATAAAGGTGTTCCATGAGAAACTGACTTTTGTGAAGAACTCTTGTCTTTCTCCAATGAACTCTATGTCTAGTGAAGATGGCATGTTCAGAAAGTCCAGACTTTTCAGGTTTAAAGTATTCAATATAAGATTGGTGTTCTTCTAGCCGAATAGAGGCAGATCTTCCCGTTTGTCCGAAATAAGATAATCCACAAGGGCACGGAATCTGGTAGACACCTGAATGATTAAGATGTGGAAGCTTGTCCTTAGGAGAAGTGAGAAAGGTGGAGATTTTTCTAAACGGTTGAAAGGCAACAAAAATATTCAGTGGTTTTAAAACTTTTGCTATACGTTCACTGATGCCTTGTACATAAGGGATAGTAATGCGCGTTATTTCCTGTGTTTGAAGAGGAAGACATATTAAAACTACTCAAAGTTCTTTTAATGAAGCAATTCTTATAACCATTAGATAGAAAGGTAGAAGTTATATATTGTAGTTCTTTCTGTAAAAGATCGTCTGAAGAACATTATATTGAATACTTTAAACCTGAAAAGTCTGGACTTTCTGAATATGCCATCTTCTAGACACAGAGTTCATTGGAGAAAGACAAGAGTTCTTCACAAAAGTCAGTTTCTCATGGAACGCCTTTATAAAGAAACATGTGAAACTCTACTTCATTCTCCTAACTTAAACAGATCCGACGGCTTACGTCTATCCCCTTTATGGGAGATAGTACTTTACAAATCAGCTAATCTTTCCTAATTTTTTATTGTATTAATTAAGGAAAGTTATTGACCTTTTTAGTTATCTTACACCAGCTACTTAGGTGGCACTTTTTGGAATTGTCAGTTAGTGTTTAATTTTGAGCTTAATGTACTGAAGATGCCTGTGACACACAGGCGAAAATTATACTATTAAATAATCTTTCTACATGAGTTTTTTCTGTTATTTATTTTGTATCGATATGTCTACTCACGGTTTACCTCTTTTAAAACTTATCACAGTAAATTAGTAAGACAACTACAAGCATCCAAGCCCATGGTGAGATTTAAGCCAATAGCTAGCTGGTTAGAGAGTTGGTACACTATCTACTCGGTATGGAAAAGGCATGTGTAACTTTATCACTTCTTCCAGTAGACACTTTGCTCCCAAAACTCTACAAAGTACATGAGTGACCATATGCCATTCAATAAGATATCGAATGTGAAAAAACAATTGTCATCTTCATATTTTATGGGACTCACTCAGGGGCATTGAGGATGAATACTCTTCTTACATATAATGTAACCTACAAATTCATAATTCTATCAGCCTATTTTCATCTGCTTTTTCCCCAGGAAAAAGCAGATGAAATTGTATTGTGACACAAGATTAAGTATGAAAATACTTTACTATACAACAGCAAAACTACAGTATAGTATTTTAAAAAGCTAGTCCAATATTTAAAGGAAATCTGGTAATGATATTAAGATGATTGAAAATTCTATTGTTTGTTTACATCCAAAAAATTTGAAGCATTCTTGGAAATAATCTCAAATGATGATTTTGTTTTTAATTAATGAATCCATGGTCCAACCTTCATGGTTCAATGCTAATGCGTGAAGATCCTGCTTTTGTGCCTGGGGTGATCCTGATTTTATCTAGGTGGGCAACCATCATCATTACTTATGATGCCCCCCCCCACACACACACACACTAGGTGGTGAAGTTCTGGATGAGATTGGGAAGTTCCTTAATGTCTCTGGGGTTGTCATTTATAATATATAATTTTGCATTTCTTTGTTTATTGAAAGACTTATCTCTAGATATAATTCAGCCATTGTTCTGAGAAAATTACATTTTCAGCAGTGCTATTAACAATCAGATTGGCGTAATCTGCATATCTGAGGTTTTTTTTTTATTTCACCAACTCTAAATGAGAATTTTACTATCTGTTTCCTTCAGACTTCATGCATAATGCATTCTACACAGAAAATAAACAGAAGTAAAGCAAAAACACAGTAAAATAAACTTACTGTAAGTAGATCGAACTTTTCTGAAGATTTACTCAAGTACCATTCTATTTGTGGTGGAATTTTTTCATATCCAAATGTAATTTCACGTGGTTCTTCTATGCATTCCATCTAACATGGAAAAGAAAAGTAATAAAAATTTATTACTAATTACTATATATATTAATAAACAGTTTTCATATACTTTATCATACATAAATAGATAAAATTAAAATATCTAAAACAAACAGAATAAAGAATATTTTAAACTTTACAGGAAATGTGGGTGTTTAGTCTCCCATTCTGCAAATTTCCAAAAAACTTTACTAGCATTACTATTCCAAAAACTAAATAGTAATGCCACAAAAATTTTATAACTTAAAATCCAGCCTGGATAAAAAAAGATCTCAAGAAAGGTATCAGTACTTCAACTGAAAATCAAATTTGTAGAGAAGAAATTATTATCCAATATAAAAAATACAGCTAGTATCTGTTAGTTACAATAGGTTAGTAGCAAGGGGAATAAAAACCCTTGAAACAAATTAGAAACATTATCTTTGAGGCAGTCACCCACCACCATGCTGAAGTGATTCACTGCTGTTCAACCACATTACACATGAAAAAGATACTAAGTTATTATCTATTCTGATTAATATCATAGCTAATTTAACAAATGCAATTTATTTTTGTTTTATAATTTTTTTCTCTCTTTTAAATGCAACTGCAATCTTTCATTTTAATGATTTTTCTGTGAAATTAAAAACACAGTTCCTTCAAGAGTAGAACATTTTCTGATTTATTCTATATTCTCTCAATCTATATTAAAAAAATTCAATGTCAGATGATGGAAGTTACTGTTTGCCAGAGAGATGACTTGGAATGGATTAGGAAAGTTCAAAGTTTACTGCGGAAAAATCAGTCAGGAGAAGAATAAAACAAGTGTTAAAGCTAAGAGAAACTGAATTATATTGCGATCACGTATTTCAGTCCAATAATCTCCGAAGTAACAATTTTCTGCATTCTTTTGCTTAAGCTTCTGTGGAGATGGGACATTCTAGAAATATTTTATCCAGTATTTAACTACAAAGATGCCAAATAGAAACTATTTTTTTGTTTCAAATGGTTTTGTAAAAGGTTTTATTTCACTTCATCAAAATAACAGGAATAAACTTAAAAAAAAAAAAAAAAAACAGAAAATCAAAAAAAAAAACATCTCCAGTAAAAATATTTGAATGAGTTCAAATACTGAATAAATTTGAAAAACTAAGAATAAAACAAAAACCGTTCCACAATAGGTTAATATTTCTTTTACAGTGTAGAGACAATGGGTATCATTCCTTGTTTTTTTTTTTTTTTTTTTTTTTTTTTTTTTTAAGATTGTGCTGACAGCTCACCACTAAGTGTGCTTTAAAATTTTTCCATTGCACAGAAGTAGAATTACCGAAAGAACACATACCACACACAAGGTATGAGCTTTTAAAAATTGATAGCCAGTCATATATATACTCTGTATGCAGAATTATCTTCTCTCCCTGCAAACATCTGGAATAGTTTAGACAGATTTTCATATGAGAAATCAGAATGCATTGGAGTAAGCAAAAAAAGAAAGAAGAATAAACTTTCAAACCTCATCAAAGAAAGAAACAACCACAGTACTAGATTACCACTCAATGGAATAGTTATTAACAAGGCCTCACAAATGTTATCTGATCCTGAAATGAATATCTTTTTATGTGGTTTAAATTTTGCAATCTCTCTCTCCCAGTAAGATTGCAAAATTAGAAATTATGGCAAATGTGGGAAAAAAGTCTCCAAAGAATTCCAAGAGATATTGCAGAGTTTCTTCACATTCAAACAGTCGCTGTACTTTTACAAGCAAAACCTCTTACCAATAATATAACAAAAATAGAACAAAGGGGCTTAAAAACATTTAAAAGGGGGGGGGGGAATAATAATATTGAAAGACGAAAAAGGGGGTACTTAAGGGTCAAAGCTGTATAACTGAGAGGAGACCTCCACACAGCCTTTAAAGAAATGCGGAGAACCGACCAGGGCTTCTGACCTAATGTCCAATCCTCACTTTCTCATGGTGCACCCTGTTTGGTATCTCTTGGATACTGAACAAACGAGGATGGGCTGGCAATTTGGGATTTAGCTGACCAAATTGTATTCTTATTGGTTAAACCAAAATAAAAAATGATGGTACGACATGACAAAATTTCATGCCGGCTGGGGCGTCGCCCAGTTAAACAAGGCCCCCGTTGATTTCGTCAGGGAACCAGGGTGAACAGCGAAAAGTCAGCTACTGGAAAAAATCTGAAAACAAACCACAACTTAACATCACCAGAGTTAAAGATTGGTACTATCAACATAAGAAGCCTGAATGGCAAAGAAATGGAGCTAGCTGAGGAATTAGATAAGTACCAGATCGACATAATAATAGGGGTGACTGAAACAAAAAAGACAAAAACTGGCGAGACCTTTCTGAGCAATAAATACAAAATGTTATATTCAGGCAATGACAATCAAGGAAAAGAAGGGGAAGCCATAGTATTCAACACAAAATACGAGGCTAATCTTCTTGAATGGCAGTCAGTCTCAAGTAGAGTAATGTGGGCAAATATGAGAATGGGGAACTGGACAATGAGACTTATTTGTGCCTACAGTCCCACAGAAGATTCTACTAAGGTAGAAGTGGAGGAATTTTTTGAGGCTTTAGAAAAAGCAACTGACACAATGAAAAAGGAAAAGTTGGTCCTTGTTGGAGATCTAAATAGCAGAGTAGGAAATGATTGTGAGATATACAAAAATATTTTGGGAAAATTTGGAGAAAAGAGCAAAGCTAATAATAATGGCAAATATCTGTTGGATTTCTGCTCATGACATGGACTGGTTATTACTAACACCATGTTCCAACATAAAAATGTGCACAAATTCACATGGAGAGAAGAGGCAAGGAATAAGAAAAGTCTCATTGACTACATTATTCTTGATGTTTTCTCCCTGGTGTAGGACACCAGAGTGTACAGAGGATTTGAAATTGATCACTATTTATTCTTGAGCAGGATAAAACTGAATTTCATATTGAAAAGAATAGCATGTAAGAAAGTTTTAAAGTGAATAAAAGTTGAGCAGCTCTCAGATGTGAACTGTAGACTAAAATACACAAAGATAGTTGAAGAAAAAATGAAAAAGTTTGAGAATAGGAATCAAACCTTGGAGATTCAGTGGCAAACTCTGAAGAAAACATTGATTGATTCTGCCAGAGAGGCATGTGGTGAGGTTGTCTGCAAGGATAAAAAAATTCAGAACTCCCTGGTGGACACAGGAAGTTAAAGAGGCAGTGAAGGAAAAGAAGAAAGCATATCAAAAGTTCCTGTAAAATAAGTCAGCTTGTGCTCCTAGAGAATTCAGAGACAAATGCAAGAATGCTAAACACTATGTAAAACTAGCTAAACAAAAGTCATAGGAGGACTTTGGCAAGAATATAGAAAATAAATATCAAGAAGGTGGCAAAATATTCTGGAGGTTGTTGAAGAAGCTTAGGAATGGAGGAAAGCGTGCTGTAATAGGAGTTAGAGATGATAAAGGTGACATGAAAACGGGAGAAAAAGATATCCTTGAAGTATGGAGTAATTACTTTGAAAAACTGCTAAATGAAGCAAGCAGTGATGACAGCACAGTAAAAAACACTGACCAGTCATGCAGTCAGGAATACAAATCCATACTTGAAGTAGAAAAAAGCCATCAAAGGCTTGAAATGTGGAAAGACAGCAGGAGTAGATGATATTCGACCAGAAATGCTGAAGTATGGTGGTATATGAGTCTTACAGTGGCTGCACTGCATAGTTCAGAAAGCCTGGACAGAGGGACGAATTCCCGATGATTGGAGTAGAGCTCTCATAGTACGCATATATAAAAAGGGAAATAAAACTGAATGTGAGAATTACAGAGGTATTTCTCTACTGAGCGTTCCTGGCAAGATCTATGCAAGTATACTTGAGAAGCAGTTGAGAAGAATTGCGGAAGAAAAGATTGGTGAAAAACAAGCTGGATTCAGGCCAAATAGAGGCTGTCAGGATCAGAGCATCACTTTATGACAAATAGTCACGAAAGCATGGGAATATAACAAAGATCTTTATTTAAGTTTTGTCGATTTGGAAAAGGCATATGACAAGGTGCCAAGAGAGAAGCTATTCCACATGATACAGTTATATGGTGTGAATGGGGCATTATATCAAGCAATACTTAGTATTTATTTGAGTTGCAAGTCAGCAGTTAGAATTGAAGGAAGTACAGGAAGATGGTTTAATGTTAAATCTGGTGTGAGACAAGGATGTACATTATCCCCTCTGTTATTCATTATCTATATGGATCACATTATGAAGGAAAGTGGTATTAAACATGATATCAAAATTGGAGATGTTAATGTCAGCTCTTTGCTTTATGCGGATGATGTTATACTTATCAATAAATCCGCTACGTCTGCAAGATTTTCTGACTAAATTGAATAGCTGTTGTAATAGATATGGTATGAAGGTCAGCAATAAAAAGACAAAGACAATGAAAATAGGCAGAAAAAATGTCAACTGTGTTGTTAATGGAGAACCTGTGGAACAAGTGAAACATTTCAGCTACTTAGGCACGATTTTTACTAAAGATGGTAAATTAAATATAGAAATAGACAACAGAATCAGCAAAGCTGGTATGGTAGGAAGTGAATTGAATAAATTCATATGGAATAAGAGAGAAATTAGTCGGAACACTAAATTAGCTGTATACAAGACAGTGCTCAAACTAGTTTTAACTTATGGATCTGAGAGCTGGGTCAGAAGTAAAACACTTAACCAAAGACTAGAGACTGCAGATATGAGAGTCCTGAGAAAGATTATAGGCATGAACAGGTGACATCAATGGCAATATCATATTAAAAACGAGGATATTAGGAAAGAACTTGACATTGTCAACATCCAGGAATGCGTTAGCAGAGCTAATCTCAGGTGGTATGGTCACTTAAACAGAATGGGCGAAGAAAGATTAGCAAAACAAGTGTTCTCTGCCAGGTTAGCAGCAAAACGACCCAGAGGAAGACCAAGATATAGGTGGATTGATACAGTACAAAGTGCCTTAGGCGATAGAAATATAAGATCTGAAAATGTTAGAGTCTTGACAACTAACAGACTGATTTTGAGGAAAATTGTAGATTAATAATGATGTAATTTTTTTCATGAAGTACTATTATATCCTGTACACCCCTTGAGGGTACATGGCAGGAATTTGATGATGATGATGAAAGACAAAAAGGTTAAGTCAACAGTAGTTTTGAACTCTACAGAATACACAGAAAAAATGAAATCGCTTCTAGACGATGCTAACACCTATGACAAATTGGACTGCAATCGTTTTGAGCCCAAAAATAAAAGAAAGGACGGAACGAACTTTCAACACCTCGTAAAAGTGACTTGTGACACTCTAACAAGTGCACTTAAATTAATAACAGCGGTCAACCAAGTTCGAAGACACTTGCCTTTAATCGCGCATATATGCTTGACCAGACCTAACATTTGCATAGAGGGAACAAGGATGCCATCTTTGAAGAGAAGTTGAAGAAAAGCATCAAAATGGAGATACCACTTGGATCATTGACTACAAGCAAAATAAACTGGTGCAAAAATCAAGTGACACCACTAATAGCCACCATGGAAACCATTAAGCAGGCACTGCATAGGAAATGTGCAAGACCCTTGGGGTCAAATATATGACCGCAAGGGGTCTTGCATATCCACTTCAGCATCCGTGGCCTAAACTCCAACCTTAATAGTGTCCACTACCACTTTCAGTCTACCAAATTCTACCTATTCTTTCTGGCAGAAACTCAAATCTAGCCACCACCCTTAGCACTATTTATCTCAACCTTCCAAACTACACACTTTTTAACTCCTTTCGACCCAAAGACAGCATCTGCACATACATCTGCACTGACTTACCTTGCCAGAGAGCACCCAACCCAGAATCACCCAACAGACCTTCTTTGGTTGAAAATATCCCTTCAACACTCAGTCAAATTCATTTGCTGTCTCTATCGCTTCCCCAATGCAACCAATGACTCTGAGCTCTTTAATTTCCTGTCCTTAAAAATTGATTTTCTTCAGTCCCACTCTCCTAACAGCAAAATTATCCTCCTAGGAGATTTTAATGTCCACAACGGCAGCTGGCTTTCCTCCTCCAGTTGTGCAAATCTTGCAGGCCGAGATGCTGAAACATTTGCCATCACTAACAACTTACACAACTTGTTCAGATGCCAACCAGAATACTAGATGCCTCCCAAACACCCTAGATCTGTTCCTCACCAATGATCCTTCCAAATACACAGTGAAAGTAGTGAGCTCTCAAATCTGACCACAATCTAGTGCTCTTCTTCTCCCTATGCAACAATGCTTACACAGCCACTCCCATACAACAGCTTGCCATTATAACAGCACCAAGTGGGACAGCCTCCACAACTTCTATGCCACATTCCCATGGTTGAACTATTGCTTCTGGGCTTCCAACACAACCATAAACCTGGTTCCCCAAAAGATGTGTCAAGGCTGTACAAATGAAAAATCAAACATACTGTAACTGGCTCAAATCAAGAACCCCATCCTCCTTTAGAGCTTATACTGAAGCCCAAAACAGATGCAAAAAAAAAAAAAAAAAAAATAGTTCAAACAAGCAAAAAGTAGGAAACTTGCAGCCTGTCCAAACGGCAGCCGAACCTTTTGGTCTCTTGCCAAAGCAATTGGCTGCAACTTCTGCCCAATACTATTCCTACCCATAACATGTTAGGGATGGGAATCATCATCACTCACAGAAAAAGCCAATCTACTGGTTTCACACTTTCCTGTCAATGCATGCATAACTGACAATGGTAAATACCCCCAAACATTCCAGATGCCCAACACACAATGTCCCCTATATCCTTTTACCAGGAAGAGATTAAAAAAAAAAAAAAAAAATACTGTCCAAATTAGATACAAAACTTTCATTATTATTATTGTAATAATTTTGCATTAGAACTGACTCCTATCCTATATCACTTATATATACTCTCTTGCACAATTGGTATCTATCCCACAACCTGGAAACTGGCCTATATTCAACCCATTCCCAAGAAGGGCAACAATTCACTGCCATCCAACTACCATCCTATTTCGCTTACGTCAGTCCTGTCTAAAGTAATGGAAAAAAATCATCAATTCCCAACTCCTACACTACCTTGAAGGCACCCACCTAATAACAACCAACAGATCTGAAGAAATGAAATAATGTCTTGAATCCAGAAATCATGGAATCCTTTAACTGCTTAAATCTGACTAGCAATTGAGATCAATCATTTCTGGAAGATACTCTCCAACTTCATAACTATTAAAACATCTAGCAAACCTCTCAAACTTCACATTAGGCAAACATCCTCTTTTGTAAAGAACACCATATGCTTCATAGAAAATGCCAAAGACATCACAATGGCTCCTAGTGATTTAATTGCTAGTCTGGACATAGTAAATCTTTTTACCAACTACTTCAAGACATCTTTCCACCAGACAGTGGATCTCTTTAAACGCTGTATCAATAGTGAATTTTTTCAAATTTGAAGAATATTATTTTGCACAGAAGGAAGGACTAGCAATGGGCTCTACCCTCTCTCCATTGTTAGCTGACCTATTCATGGAGTGGTCTGCAAAAAATAGCCCTCCAGCATCAAGAATGCAACCAAAAATTTGACAAAGATATGTTAATTATCATCTAGCCTAGTGCTATTATCCAATTAGATTTCACCACCTACCTGAACAATAATCATAATCAAATTACATTCAATGTTGAATTACAAAGAAGAAGATCTTTATCATTTTTGGATACAATAGTTGAGGTATGGATTCTGTCGCTGCCGATGAACAGCAGAGCTGCTCACATATGTCACCCATCTCTGGACAAATGCCATGGAGAAATTTGGCAAATCTCAAGTATTTGAGCTTGATTGGATTGCCAACTTTCTGTCTGGACACACACCATGTGTGATGGTGGACGGTTCCTTATAATAGCCCTCCAGCATCAAGAACACAACCAAAAATTTGACAAAGATATGTTAATGATATTTTTATCATCTAGCCTAGTGCTATTACCCAATTAGAAGATTTCACCACCTACCTGAACAATAATCATAATCAAATTACATTCAATGTTGAATTACAAAGAAGATCTTTATCATTTTTGGATACAATAGTTGAGGTATCCAAAACAAAATATACTAAACTTCTCAGTCTATAAAAAACAAACCAACACAGGACTACATGCAACTTCCCATCACCACCTAGCACAAAAAATAGGCAATAAATCCATTTCTTGCATGACAGAGCCCACAGAATTTCAATCAACATAGATAAAAGAAATGAAGAGTTACAGTATCTTATTTCAGTCCTTACAAAAATGGCTACAAGCAGAATTAGTCAACAAAATTCTATTTCAATCTCCAAAACAATTAAAAGAACAAACAAATCAAGACCCATAAAGGAGCAGTGATTCTCCCATATATGCAATCAGTAACAGATATAATAGCAAGATTGCTTTGCCAACAAAACTTGGTCATCTTCTACCCAATCAATAAAATCTCTAATCACCATAAACTGCATAAACCTCCACATCTGCCACTTAAAAAACCAAGTGTCTACAAGATCGCTTGCAACTGGGATCAACACTGCTTCGCCAATAAAACTTGAAGGTCACTCTACCCAATCAATAAAATCTCTAATCACCATGAATTGACTAAACCTCCACATCTGCCATTTAAATAACCAAATGTACAAGATCAGTTGCAATTGTAGCGAACACTATTACACAGGACAGACAAACAGATCCAGAGACATATGCGATCAGAACACTTCAAGGATGTTGAGAAAAAAAAAATAATAAATAAATAAAAAATCACGATGAAGCAGGTTAAAAAAAAAGGGGGGTGGGGGGGATTTTACACGTTTATTAATCCATTACGACACACTTGTATCTATCAGCAGTATACAGCAGCAACCCCGGAACTAGCAGCCAGTGTAATAAGAAATGGATGCCTTCACTTGTTTAAATGATTTCAAATATTTTCACTAGAGATGTTAACTGTTTTTTTATTTGTGCTATTTCCTGATGAAGTGAAACAAAGCATTTTACGAAACTGGTCAAAATAAAATAAAAAAGTTTCCATTTAACATCTTTGTTTGTGGTTAAATACTGGATAATATATTACAATAATTTTATGCACTGTTCAGAAATAAAATGAAGCCAGAGTATTCCACCAAATTGTCAGCTATAATGTTTAGATTTACAGTGTTCTTTTTTCCAAAATGTGAATCCCACTCGTGTAAGGTTGTAAATCTATTGTACATTTAGTACTTTGGATAGGTTACAGTTAAGATAATCTTGATTTTCTTGTTGCAGAGACTTAACATGGAATTTCAAGCCACTTCAAGTCTTCAATAAGTAGGATGATAGTCACACACCAAGTAACAAAAACTACCACCTAAACAATGTTTGCAACCCAAAGCAAACAAGATTGGAAAATATGTCCAAGGATTAAATAACTAATAAACTAATTCATTCAATTAATACAAAGTTTTTCAAGCACAACTGCCAACATAACTAAATGATTCCAAACAGGTAAAATTTATACAGTAATGATTTAATGAATTCTTTCTTTAACTCCTTCCCCAAATAGGTTTCCATATATATTATTTTTAACTAATGGTGCAATAGTATTAGTACTATTTTCAGCCTGCATGGTATCAAAGACTCATTGCAAGGGATAAAACACTCACAGACCACAATAACCATCACATCCTTGCTTGAAAACATTAAATGCTGGAGCATTTGTCACTCACCTCTAGTAACACATTCCACCGAGTCATTACTTGAATTGCAAAAAATTTCCATGTCATTTCTTTTAGCGTTACACGGTGATCAGCATTCATTTTAGAAATTAAGGACTTTACAACCGTGTTATAAATATTTTAATTTCCCGCCATTTCAACCTTCATATTAAAGTCATCGTCTGGAGTATACACAAATATACATGGACAAGCTGAGTTACATTTCACACAGTATGCTAAAGAGACAATGATATCATCAACGGTTATTCTAATGACATGACCTCTAGTGAAAATATAAAATATATATATATATATATATATAAAAAATCTATAAAAAATACACATAAAATTAAAAAATTAATTAATTATTTAGGAACTACATCAAGCTATATTCTATTTAAGATAACATTAGAGAAACATTCTTTCATATAGATAGTATTCTTACAGTAACAATGATGTCCTAATTTAACATGACAATTGTTATATTAGATTTAAGATTCTGGATTATCTTACAGTCCTGTTTATAGTTAACTCTTAGGGAGAGAGAGGTTCTGCGGGTAGAATATGTGCCTTCCATATGTTTGGAATTTTCAGACCATCATTATCTATATATGGTAGATTACAGGTGTATACTCCAGTATACGGTATACTCCAGGGTGGGCCATAGGAGGGAGTGGGTCTTTGGATGAGTTTAGTAAGCTTTTTAATTTTCCAGGAGGTTTAAAGGTGGCTTTAAGGTTGTAATTCTGTAGTATTCTGTTTATTTTATCTGATGTCCCTTTAATGTAAGGAATGGTTATAGCTTTATTGCAGTCTAGTTTATCTTTGTTCTTTAGTGAAGTCTAGTAGAAAATTTTGATCATAGTGTTTTTTTGGCTGTAACTATTTTTAGGAAAGTATTGTTGATAACTTTAAATTCATCTAAGTGTTTGTTCATTCGAGAATCTACAAAGCCCTGTTTTTTTAGAGTATTGATGACACCTAGTTTTTTTTGTTGTGTGGTGGAGGAGTTTATGTGTATATATTGGGTATGTGTCGGTTTCCAGTAAACAGTGAAGGAAAGACTGCCAGATGGAAAACATGTGACAAGTGTATCTAAAAATGGAAGTGTGTTCTGCTTTTCAATCTCAAATGTGAACTGTATGAGTTTGTGTTGTTTGTTTAGGTGGCTGAGGAAGGTGTCTAATGTCTGGCAGCCATGGAGCCAGATAGTGAAAACATCGTCAACATATCTAAGCCAGACTTTGGATTTTAAAGGAGAGGAATCTCCTTTAAAAAGAGAGGTGGCCCAAATCAAGAAGCAGATTCATAATTTGCCTATACCAAAGTATTAACCATAAGCAAAAGTCATCAGCAGATCTAAATCAGATTTTATAAAGGCCAACAGCAGAAAATTTGACTTCTATCTATCTATATAATAATTTTTTGAAATGTGGTGAATGAATAAATAACAAATAGCATTTGTGATTTTCATGTAGACTGAATATACACTGCTGAAAAAAAGTAAATGGACACCCCTATGGGCAAGGTGTGTGTCTTGCCTTTTAACGAGTCCTGTGTTTGTAGTCAGCATAAATTGGAGGAATATAATGCTCCCAAGTCACAGCAACTCTGTCCGGGTGAAATGGCTATAAGAAGGGAACTAATAGAGTTTGAAAGAGGTGTTCTGATAGGATGCCATGTTGCACCTATCTGTTCAGCAAATTGTTGGAAAATTGCACCCCAGGTCCACAATTGGTGATACCATATTGAGATGGAAATACACTGAGTCAACTGCAAGTGCTACCCATAGTGCACAGCCCACTACTACTACTACACTTACTGATTGTGAACATAGGGTACTACAAAGGATAATATGCAAGCATTGCCATTTGTGGCCTGACACACTGAATGCAAAGTTCTAGGCATACACCCTCTACCAAGCAGATAGATAAGTGTGGGTATGACAGAAGCTCAGTGAACGTCTCTATCCAGAGTGTGTAACCCCAACTATGAAATTCGGAGGTGGCAGTATGGTTGTGTTTTAGCTGGTTTGGCCTCGGACTTCTGTTTGTGCTGCCATGAATATGCTGAATAATGCAATGCTTCCTACTTTGGTGTTTCTACAGAACTGAGCATTGTCGCTTTCAGCAAAACAAGGCACCATGTCATAAGGCTGCTGCTATAACTGCATGGTTTGTGGACATGAACATCACCACACTTGACTAACCTCCACAGAACCTGGATCTCAACCTTACTGAACATTTGTGGGATGAATTGGAGCATTGGGTGAGGTCAAGGGTCATCTGTCCCACAACAGTCCAGAACCTTGTTACATGCCTACAGGAATAATGTTCCCAAATTCCCACTGATTGATATTATACACACTTGTGGAAAGTATGCCTCTATGGATTGCTGTAGGCATTGCAATGAAAAGGAGTCCCCACATCTTAAGATGGGCATCATGGCTGTTTATTCCTCACATTATGGTGTCTGTTGACTTGTTTCCAAGCAGTGTGTAAGTACATTGTTTGGAGACATCTAGACAAAGAGAGTCCATCAGTCTACAGAAAACCAAGGCCTACTGGAAGATACTTTCACGCAACATCCAACCATCATCCATCACAAAACACTGATAGTATAAAAAAACCTATGAGACAGGGGATATAACATTTCCAGCCATACAAAAAGCTTATACACCTCCATCTTCTCCTCTGTCCTCAGTACATGTGTCCCTTACATGTAGTCTGTAATGGACAAGATCGTAAAGATATATCAGTAAAGAATAAAAGTGGCTTTCTTTTTTGCAAACAAGATCTCAAGTTTCTTCACCCTCCAAAATCTAATTGTTCTCATTCACTAAAAAAAAAAAAAAAAAAAAAAAAAAAAAAAAAAAAAAAAACATGAACACACAAGATCAACTGCTTATACAGGATCTGTTATGTAGGATAAACGGGTCAATCAGGTAAGATATGCATGTTAAAACACACCAAGACTTACAATTTCTACATCACAACATTCAAGGAGTTATCGGAAATGTTAAAATCCTGATTAATGTAACAAGAAACAGGTAATGATTTAATGTCAGGTGTGGATTTTTTTTTTTTTTTTTTTTATCAAAAACCTAGTAATAGGGGGTGCTTAAGGGTCAAAGCTGTATAACTGAGAGGAGACCTCCACATAGCCTTTAAAGGAATGCGAAGAACCGACCAGGGCTTCTGACCTAATGTCCAATCCTCACCTTCTCGTGGTGCACCCTGTTGGGTATCTACTTTGATACTGAACGAACAAGGATGGGCTGGCAATTTGGGATTTAGCCGACCAAATTGTATTCTTATTGGTTAAACCAAAATAAAAAAAATGATGGTACAACATGACAAAATTTCATGCCGGCTGGGGCGTCGCCAGGTTAAACAAGGCCCCCGTTGTTTTTTGCCAGGGAACCAGGGTGAACAGCGAAAAGTCAGCTACTGGAACAAATCTGAAAACAAACCCCAACTCAACATCACCAGAGTTAAAGATCGGTACTATCAACGTAAGAAGCCTGAATGGCAAAGAAATGGAGCTAGCTGAGGAATTAGATAAGTACCAGATTGACATAATAGGGGTAACTGAAACAAAAAAGACCAAAACTGGTGAGATCTTTCTGAGCAATAAATACAAAATGTTATATTCAGGCAATGACAATCAAGGAAAAGAAGGAGTAGCCATAGTATTCAACACAAAATACGAGGCTAATCTTCTTGAATGGCAGTCAGTCTCAAGTAGAGTAATGTGGGCAAATATGAGAATGGGGAACTGGACAATGAGACTTATTTGTGCCTATAGTCCCACAGAAGGTTCTACTAAGGTAGAAGTGGAGGAATTTTTTGAGGCTTTAGAAAAAGCAACTGACACAATGAAAAAGGAAAAGTTGGTCCTTGTTGGGGATCTAAATAGTAGAGTAGGAAATGATTGTGAGACATACAAAAATATTTTGGGAAAATTTGGAGAAAAGAGCAAAGCTAATAATAATGGCAAATATCTATTGGATTTCTGCTCAGGACATGGACTGGTTATTACTAACACCATGTTCCAACATAAAAATGTGCACAAATTCACATGGAGAGAAGAGGCTAGGAATAAGAAAAGTCTCATTGACTATGTTATTGTTGATAGTGATGTTTTCTCCCTGGTGCAGGACACCAGAGTGTACAGAGGATTTGAAATTGGAAGTGATCACTATTTAGTCTTGAGCAGGATAAAATTGAATTTCATATTGAAAAGAATAACATGTAAGAAAGTTTTAAAGCGAATAAAAGTTGAGCAGCTCTCAGATGTGAACTGTAGACTAAAATACAGAAATATTATTGAAAAGAAAATGAAAGAGTTTGAGAACAGGAATCAAACCTTGGAGATTCAGTGGCAAACTCTGAAGGAAACATTGATTGATTCTGCCAGAGAGGCATGTGGTGAGGTTGTGTGCAAGGATGAAAAAATCAGAACTCCCTGGTGGACACAGGAAGTTAAAGAGGCAGTGAAGGAAAAGAAGGAAGCATATCAAAAGTTCCTGGCAAATAAGTCAGCTTTTACTCTTACAGAATACAGAGACAAATGTAAGAAAGCTAAACAGTGTGTAAAACTAGCTAAACAAAAGTCATGGGAGGACTTTGACAAGAATATAGAAAATAAATATCAAGAAGGTGGCAAAATATTCTGGAGGTTGTTGAAGAAGCTTAGGAATGGAGGAAAGAGTGCTGTAATAGGAGTTAGAGATGATAAAGGTGACATGAAAACGGGAGAAAAAGATATCCTTGAAGTATGGAGTAATTACTTTGAAAAACTGCTAAATGAAACAAGCAGTGATGACAGCACAGTGGTAAAAAACACTGACCAGGCATGCAGTTAGGAATACATATCCATACTTGAAGTAGAAAAAACCATCAAAGGCTTGAAATGTGGAAAGGCAGCAGGAGGACATGATATTCGACCAGAAATGATGAAGTATGGTGGTATAAAAATCTTACAGTGGCTGCACTGAATAGTTCAGAATGCCTGGACAGAGGGACGAATTCCCGATGATTGGAGTAGAGCTCTCATAGTACCCATATATAAAAAGGGAAATAAAACTGAATGTGAGAATTACAGAGGTATATCCCTACTGAGTGTTCCTGGTAAGATATATGCAAGTATACTTGAGAAACGGTTGAGAATTGTTGAAGAAAAGTTTGGTGAAGAACAATCTGGATTCAGGCCAAATAGAGGCTGTCAGGATCAGATCTTCACTTTACGACAAATAGTCGAGAAAGCATGGGAATATAACAAAGATCTGTATTTAAGTTTTGTCGATTTGGAAAAGACATATGACAAGGTGCCAAGAGAGAAGCTATTCAATACGCTGCAGCTATATTGGTGTCAATGGGGCATTATATCAAGCAATACTTAGTCTTTATTTGAGTTGTGAGTCAGCAGTTAGAATTGAAGGAAGTACAGGAAGATGGTTTAATGTTAAATCTGGTGTGAGACAAGGATGTACATTATCCCCTCTGTTATTCATTATCTATATGGATCACATTATGAAGGAATGCGGTATTAAACCTGATATCAAAATTGGAGATGTTAATGTCAGCTCTTTGCTTTATGCGGATGATGTTATACTTCTAAATAAATCCGCTACAAGTCTGCAAGATTCTCTGACTAAATTGAATAGCTGTTGTAATAGATATGGTATGAAGGTCAGCAATAAAAAGACAAAGACAATGAAAATAGACAGAATCATTGAAAATGTCAACTGTGTTGTGAATGGAGAACCTGTGGAACAAGTAAAACATTTCAGCTACTTAGGCACAATTTTTACTGAAGATGGTAAAATAAATATAGAAATAGACAACAGAATCAGCAAAGCTGGTATCGTGGGAAGTCAATTGAATAAATTCATATGGAATAAGAAAGAAATTAGTCGGAACACTAAATTAGCTGTATACAAGACTGTGTTCAAACCAATTTTAACTTATGGATCTGAGAGCTGGGTCAGAAGTAAAACACTTGACCAAAGACTAGAGACCGCAGATATGAGAGTCCTGAGAAAGATTAGAGGCGTGAACAGATGGTATCAATGGCAATATCATATTAAAAATGAGGATATTAGGAAAGAACTTGACATTGTCAGCATCCAGGAATGCGTTAGCAGAGCTAATCTCAGATGGTATGGTCACTTAAATAGAATGGGAGAGGAAAGATTAGCAAAACAAGTGTTCTCTGCCAGGTTAGCAGGAAAACGACCCAGAGGAAGACCAAGATATAGGTGGATTGATACGGTACAAAGTGCCTTAGACGATAGAAATATAAGATCTGATAATGTTGGAGTCTTGACAAGTAACAGACTGATTTGGAGGAAAATTGTAGATAGGAAGTTAGTAATGATGTAATTTTTTCATGTAGTACTGTCATATCCTGTATACCCCTTGAGGGTACATGGCAGGAATTTGATGATGATGATGATGACCTAGTGTATGCAGATCTCAGACATTCTACACATCACATCACGATCATGATATGTGAATCACACACAAAGCAACATTGTTAGTCTATTTCAAGTATTTTGTATCATTGTTACCATTAGCTTTATTCTTGCAAAACCCAGTTAGTATCATGTCAGTATCGTTTTTGTTTCACCTGTCTGAAGAAGAGTATTTTATAGTACACAAAACTGGTTGAGATTAAAACTTATATTGTCTAACAAACAGTTACAATGAGGTTTAGATCTTGACATAAATGTTTGATGTGTTCCCCATTCACAGAGGTGTCTGATGAAAAAACAGATTTCAGTTTAAGTAAAAATGAGGGTTATCTCTTTATAGGCAAAATTTTCAACTTTATAATGAGGACAACTTCAGTTGTGGAAACAACATAACTAATAGAATTGGCCTAACAATGACAGTGAATTGTGTATGATGATATCAACATTCTGGCCTGACAGAATACATTCATTCAGTCAATCAAGGGGTTTGCTAGAGAAACACCAGCCATCCACAAATGTCATCTTTTGGAGAAGGGAAAAAAAAGCAATTTATAAAGAAAGCTATATTATGAAAGGCTGTAAATTTGTAGTACATTAGTATTAATGTATTATGGGCTAAATAAGAAATTCAACTTTACTTTTTATTCAATCATTACATCTCCTTTACTATGTACTTATTAAAGCCTATATAATCCAGAAATCCTGTTTTAAGACCAAACTTAGAATATCCCCACCCAAATCATTTCAAGCCTCCAATAAACAGTGGTTTCAATACTGGGCAATGAACTTCATTTATCAGCAAACAAATTCAGAAACATATGTGCCCATTGTGGGATTCAAACCTAGATAGTACTGTTTAACACCCTACAACACTAAAAAAAAATTTCATGCATACAATTCATAGTTATTTTCTCTTTACCAATAAATTAATAGTAATTATTAAAAACAATGCACTGCTGGCTCACATGTGCAATGATCCTGACTTAAGTGAATGCTGTTAGTCAAATACTATACTATTCAATGTTTCAAACTGGTTCTCATTAAGTTTCCACATCAACGGCATCTCAGTTATGTTTTTCATTTTTTCCTAAGTTTTCTTTTTTTATTTTTTGCCATATGTAATGTTTAAGTTTCAGTTTGAAGATATCCTGTTTCTCCTTTGAGGGCATATATTAGAAAATAAAACTGATTCACTATGAAGTTCATGCAGAAATATGAGGGGGAAAATATAATAAACTAGTATAATAAATTTAGTTTAATCCTTTATCCAAGTGTGAGCAAACAAAGTTTGTTTGCTCACACTTGGATAAAGGATTAAACTAAATTTATTATAGTCTAACCAAGTGAAAAATAAACTTTCAACATCAATAATAAACAAGCAAAATAATAAAAATACACACAAAAAAATAAAAAATAAATAAATAAAAATAATAATATAATAGCTGACTTCAAATTTAAGATAAAAAAATCTAAAAAAACTAACATATCCAGTCTGCTTTAACAAAAAATTATATATATACGAGTATATCATGTACACAGAAGATGGCGTGCAAGACTAACAACAGCAAATATTTTATTGTTAAGGAATTAAAAGAGCTCATTTGACCTAAGCTGTAATCGAGACAGAGTAAAGGTTTTCGCAAATACCATTTCAATAATGTGCTAGCATTCAATGTTCCATATATTGAACATTGACAGTAATATACATTATATACTCAAATAAATGAGCATTCTACAACTTGCTCATTATATGACATATTGAAAAGTAAAATTATACAACTCACTCTTCTTTGAATCACTTTATTGATGGATTCAACCCATTTTCTCATGTTTTTGCCTTTCACCTTGTCCAAAAAACTTCGCAGATTTTGCAGTAACTGAGGATCCCTCTCAAAATCATAACAATGGTGATCAACCCAATGTCGCAAAACATTTAATACTCTGAAAGAAAATTAGTAAAGTAAATTTATTTAATTTGTTTAATATCTGAAAGTAAACTGTGGTTTTTAGTCTTAAAAAATACTACAAAAAGTCCAGTTACAAATATTAGTATATACTTCAACAAATTCATTTCTTTAATCTTACTGAAGCACACCTTTCAATTATTAAGAAATTAAATCAATAACCAACATGCTGGACATTACATAGCTGTGAGCTTCATTTTACAGTCCATTACATATACATACAGGTATTGCATTCACATACATAAGTTAAAGAAGCAGATCTAGACTACCAATGAAATACAATATAAGAAATTCAATTTTACTTTTTATTCAATCATTACATCTCCTTTACTATGTACTTATTAATTTTTAAATAAGAATCAGTGACTGATGTTTTGCATCACATAACACATTGCTTGGAGGAAAATAAGGCTTGACATCCAATCTATTTCTGTACTTGTTTTTAAGATAACTGAAGCCAAGAAGTAAGTTAAGAAGCAACACTTTTGTCAATGAACTGCATTAGGAATCTGACTGCTTCCTCAAAATACTTGTAGATACTGTATTCATATGTAACATGCACCTTTAATTTTCTGAAAGATGAATCTCAGAAAAATAAGCCCTGATAACCTCAAAAAAATTGCAATGTAAGTTTTAAGTTTTCAAGTGATGAAATTTTAAGTACTGGCAGTGTATTGTGCAGGCAGTAAAATCAATATAGATCTGAATGCTTTATTTATTATACTGTTTGTTTTTTTTTAGAGTGACAATTCACTAAATTACAAATTTTACATTAAAAAAATTAATGCTTTAATAAAATCTAAACACTAATATTTAGATATTAAAATATGCTAAAGAGCATTTATTGGTTTGAAAGTTGTTCAAATGTATTTTGTAGTCTTGAAACCCATCAAGCTTCATCACTGCTGTGAAATGTTTATTATCTGGTCATCAGTAAAACTTTATGCAGTATCTTCCATTTGAAGATGATGTATGGTGGGATTTTGGTGCTGTCAGCAATAGGCCAGCATGACAGTAAATCTGTTCTTTCAATGGCAGTGGTATTGATCATCACACTTTTTGCTATGAACTTGCTGACAGTTGTTGTCATAGGCATGTCAAATGTGAGTGGCATTGGCATTTAGTCAGCGCTGTCAATTGGGGAAAGGCTGTAATTGTTCTTAAGTCATTGATTAATAATGCACCTGTTGGAAGTTGATCATCATGTTTTCATAATCTTCTGATAGTTTATGAGTAATACGAGTATGACAATGGACAAACAGATGATTTTGTTTCATAGAACTGTAGACAGAGTTCACTAATTGCCTCAACTCCTTGAATATTCATTTTCTGCAACCATGCTTGCATATGGATTTCCAACACTGAACACAGAGATTCCTTGTATTCTGTAGTCTACTATCCACTTGAGACTTTTCTAAGTCTAGATATTGAGTTGTTCTTAATGGTTGGCAGATTTTGTTTTAGATAGTACTTGCAGACAATCTGTTTTCTCTAGAGATGAGCAATGGCTTCATTGATACTAACCTGCTACCCTACTGGCATTTGCTTCTGTGTATTGGATAAAGGATCAATCAAGAATATAATTTCCTGGCATTTTTAATTTAATTTAAAACAAAGTGAAAAGTCTTTCACTTTGTTTTAAATTAAATCTCTCATACTGAACTTATCACTAGTTAAGTTGTTAGTACCTACTACAATTATGATTTCATTTACTTTTCTGTTTTTGAATTGCTTCCAAAATTAGGCAAAACAAAACACCTAGCATACATTCATTTTTTAAAGTACCACCACTCAATTGAGTTCTTTGAATAGCAAGTCTATGTCACAAGTTTTGAATGGAAACAAAGTCTCTGATCGGTATAACACTGTGTTGTATACAAATAATTATACAAGGTATTAAATGTAATGTTGTGGACAATGAATAATACTGGATTCAGCTAAAAAAAAATTGGTAGCGCCTTTTATTCCCTTATAGGGAATAGGCGAGGCCGTTTTAAGCCTATCCAACTTTTGAAGACTGAGTGGGCAGTTCAATCTCCAACCACTGGCTATCACAAATTAAAAGCAGCTGCCATCTTGTTGTCCCTAATCCTAACAGGATATGCTACTGTCTGAAATAATGCAAGTTCTATGGTTGATTTTCTTGAGTTTAGGGGGGGAGGGGGGGGCAAGTTTCCAGAAGAATAAACCTGCTTGCATGTACCAGAGATTGACTAACTTGGGACTGGTTGAAGAAAGGATTAGAAAAAACACTGGTTAGGTTAAAAAAAGTTCTTTTAACCAGTAACTAGACTTGAACTTAAGTACATATTCAAGTAGCCTAGTGCAGAGGATGCAAATACCACTTCCACTGAGCTTCCATCATTAAATTAGTCACTTCAACACTTTTGAAAGAAAGTGTTTATTTTTTATATTTTTTTATTGTGTTGTAATTCTGTTTTAACGGAAAACGATTTGATATTTTTTTCTTTCTTTTTTAGTATAACTGGAATGTATAAGAAAAAACAGCAAAAACAAAGTCTGCAATATCCATACTAAAACATGCCTGTAGGTTCAACAATTGTGATAATGAACATAGCTGTACAATGCGATTATGAAAAGCATCTTCTTATGATTGTTTGCAATCATTTTCTTACTTGTTCCCATTTTCATCTTTGAACAATAATCCTTCCAAGATTTCTTGTTGAGAGATGTAAAGAGAATGGATAAGTCCACCATCAAGCCTTCTGTTCATAAATTTCATTGTCATATAAGAAGTGATAACACACAGCAACCCACCAGTTTGTTTGTATTTGGGATTTAATGTCACAAGGACAGATATCGTCAAACTGAGCCAAAAACACGTGTAATAAATAAGGAGTTTATATATGTCTAAAAACTATATATAAAATGAAATAAAAAAGCATAAATGAAACATTTCTTAGAAGAATACTATTGAATAAATAAGACAACATAAAATCAGTGTAGAAACACAAATGTAAAATATACATATAAAACATATGTAAAAAGCATAAAAATATTAAAATTCACAAAACGTACATAAATCAGAGCGTTTTTTAAAAAACATTTAAAATAACAGACTAAAAGTATATACTTTATAAAAGGTGGTAAAGATTAATACTCTGTAAAAACTTAAACCAGGACGACAGTTGATGAGTTTAATAAAAGCTGCTTAAGCATGTAGGATTCAGTCTGATTATAAAAGTGGCTAAAATAATAACTGTGCTTGCTGGCAAAATGAGAGCAGTCATTTAAAATGAGTGATAGTCCAGAGTCACAAAACTCATATAAAACTCCCTCAGAAGGATGGAGTGGGCAAGACTATGACCTATCCAGAGCTGAGCAAGAACTTCCTCTGTTTGAACCCTGCATAGGCTAGATTGCCAAAATTTAATTTCAGACTTAATTTGGTAGAGCTTATTATTACTCTTTGTTCCAAGATAGCTGCCACTGGGATAGGAGTTTCTATCTGATAATATGTATATAATTTTTGTATGATACAGGCTGATTGTGGAAGTTTGAGAAATGAGCTGACCTCACTGCAGTATATGCACCCTCATTTCCCTTAATCCCAACATGGCTTGGAATCCAACAGAAGTGTATATCAAAGTGTAATTTCTATAGCTGAAACAGGAAGTGCTGAATTCAAGAGAGCACCAGATGTTGCTGGGGCTCTAAACTTGTTATTGCCTGAAGAGAACTTTGCAAGTCTGAATATATTACGCATCTTTGGTAGCAGCGGAATCAGATGTATTTTAGTGCAAGCTCCATTGCAAACAGCTCTTCTGTAAAGTTGTTACTTTAGTGGGATTTGTGTAGATATAATGTTGTCTGGAAAGACAACAAACAATCCCACAAGGTCCTCAAATACTCTGATTTTGTGCCTGTATAAACAGGCACAAAATCAGAGTATTCAGTTCTGCTGGTACACGACAGCAGGGGTGGAAAATTTTGGTAGCCTGCTGAAAGAAAAGATACATGCCAGCATGCATGTATCAGTGGGTTTGGCGGCATCTGAGCTATGCTGTCTACTGCTATTTCTAGATATTTGTAGGAGGGCTTTCATCCAAACCAAAGGGTTTTATGGCAGTCTGTCGAGTGTTATAGAAATTCTCGAATTGTGGCCGAAAAACAGTTGGATTTGTGGGTGCTTTGAGAGTGATTTTATTTTGGTTACATACAAGAAAGACAGCTGCTTTAATAATGAATACTATTTTAAATATTAGTGTAAATATAAAAGAATGTTAATTGTTCCTCCATGTATGATAAAAAAAAATTAATAAATAATTCTATCTGCATGTTTGTCAAGCATTCTTTCCTGCTTCAATCAAATTCAGCATGCAGCTCTTACAGTGCAGCAGTAGCTATCCTTTGGTCTGAATAGTGACTCTTCTCATAATGCATAGTAATATATATGTCCAAAAGAAAGTATGCTATGTATTATGGATACTAGAGCAATATTATTTGAAGTGACCTGTCTCCATATACAAGTAGCTTAGTTATAGATACAGCACAACCATTTCTTTGCTCAAGCTTAGGTAAAGTGTTAAAACAACACAATTTCTTGTTTATTATAATTTACTTCATAACCAAGTGAAGATAAACTACAAACATCATATACACATTTAGATATGCTTTCTTAACATATGTTTCTTAACTTATTTCTACAAAAAAAATTCAATTATTTCAATGATTTTATTCAAATATATAAAAGGGAATAAGATATTTTGTAGGAAGCAAATAAAGAAAATTATTATTTCTATGCTCATTGTATCTGATTTATTAAATGACAGCCAATTTCTTTTCATACTACACGTACACCACCAATTTTCTTGGCACCCTTGGTTCCAGTCTTGCCAGATTAGAAGTTTTGCTGGACCAATGGAGGTCAAGTAATAATAATTCATCAGTACAACTCTGAACCATGAATTAAAGCTCTCACATGTCTCTAATGCACCATGGACAAATAGAAACTTAAATATTATATGTAAATTAAGTTATTAAATGAAATGCATTGGTATAAGTGACACTGCAAGTGGATATGAATGTGTACATACGCCTGACACCACCATTGCTGTGAACTGGCCTTTGCTTAGAAACCCTAGTTAGGGCTAATTATAAGCAAAAAAAAATTATTTTGCTTACTTTTTTTTTTTTTTCAAACTAAGAATCACTCAGAATCAATAGATTATCATCCCATCAAATGGTAATTAAGTGAGCATATACACAAGTATCCATCTGTAGTAGTTGATTTAACTCGTAGGGTGATAGCAGTGATGATTTTCTGTTGCCAGAAAATCAGTAGCGTCTGTACGTAAAACTATATGAACAGTACCTTATAGTATGAGACTGTACTATATGAAAGTATGAAGGCCTGTACAAATACTGCAAACAGTAAACAAACATGTCACTTTTACAAGCTATATTTAGAATCTGTTCTGAGCTGATTAATCATTTTCAGAAGTACTAGGAATCCAAACAAACCTGTGGAAGACCTTGGTAAATTCCAATAATTAATTGTGTATAATATAGGTTTATAATGTGAAAAGTTTTATGGTTATAGTGGTTTTTTGGTTTTATGGTTATAGTTTAATAGCTTTTTATGAGTTGAACTGCACTAACACAATTTTTAATAGTGTTAATATTTCCATCATCAACAGCAGACTGATAAAGTATTGTAATCAAGTTGTGTACCTTCACTAACAGGGGATTTACATGTAAAACTGATGTTTTTACTGGATTATTAAGTAAAGCATCAAAGTAACTAAAAAGTTTCTTTGATGTTTTACTCATATGACTGTTTCTTTTGATATTAATCAAAGACCATAAGTGGTGGACTGAGAAAATATTTTCATTGTCAAGAAATTGTATTTTACTATTTCATGTTTGGATGGCAACTACATCCCATTCCCAAGTCATACCCTCAAATTCATAGTAGAAGTTTTAAAATTGTAAAACAAAACCAATACAGGTAAATTACTAGAACAAATACCATTACAATACACTGACTCGCTATAAGAAACTATCAATAAATTCCAAATGAAGTGAACAAACAATTTGCTATAACAAACTATGCTTTGTGGTCCTTATGAGTTCATTTCAGTGAAAAATCAACTGTAGTCACTACTAACAGGTCCAAAACAGCAATGATATAAACAGGGAATTTAAGATATAAGCTGATTGCCTAAATTTGGCATATGCACACATATGAGTGAATGAGGACTGAAGCTCATAGCAATATAAAAATTCATATTTAAGATAAATTAATTCATTCTTGCTTACCTGAATTGAACAGGCTGACTATACTCTTTACGAAATCGTTTTAAATCCTCTCGGTTTTTGAGATAGTCTGAATCAGTATTATCAACAATGTTCTCAGAAGTACTAGGTGGTGGTGGTTCTGGGATTTCAAATGTATAAAATTAAGGAACATTTCTCCTCTTCCTTGCTCTCAGTTTTAAATTTCACTTCAATATATATATATATATATATATATAGTCTTTGCCTATCCTAATACACACTCATGTTGTCTAAACTTAATGTATCAATGATAAATTTCATTGTTACATAATAAATACACAAACAGCAACATGTATCAATTTCAGCATACTTAAAAATATTTAACACAAAAATCTGCAATGAAGTGCAACATTTTCAGTTTATTCAGAAGTATAAAAATTATTGTAAGAATTAGAACACATCAATGGATGTGCAGAGAACACATTTATTCAACATTCTATCTGGTTACCTCTTTATTGAGGTAACCAGATAGAATGAGAAAGAGAAAGAGTGCCATTTCTAGATACTCATTGCATATCTTCTTAATAGCACTCTTTCTCTTTCAGTTCTTTTTAAAGAACATTTAGTGGAGGTTGTGTAGAATTAAAAACAAAACAAGAAAAGAAAAAAAAAATCACACACACACACACACACAACTCTGTTTGTGTGTGTGTGGTCACCTACTTAAACATATCCCAAACATCAGCAGAGTTCAAGATTGGAAAGATCAACATGACAAGCATCAATGCAAAACAAATGGAACTAGCAAAATTGGATAAGTAGCAGAATAACGTAAGTGTTACTAAAGCAAACAAGATAAAACAGATGAGATATCCTTCTAAGCAACATATACAAGATGCTACATTTAAGGCAATACCAATCAGGGAAAAAGAAGGTATAGCTATATATTCAACACTAAATACAAGCATAATTTTCTTGAATGGTATGCAATATCAAATAGAGTGATGTGATTTAATATGAGAATAGGAAACTGAACAAAGACTTATTTTGTGCGTATGGTCCCCAGGAGGTTTCACTAAGGAAGAATAGAGAAATTTTTCTTGGCACTAGAGAAGGCAGCTGACATTAAAATAGGAAAAGTTACTTTTGGAGATCTAAACTGCAGAGTACAAATTCCAGACATACAGAAATGTTTTGGGAAAATCTGAAGAAAGCAGCAAGATTAATAATAATAATAATAAGCATCTGCTAGATTTCTGTTCAGGATATGGAGTAATCATTATTAACACAATGTTCCAACATAGATGTGCACATATTCCCATGGAGAGATGATGCAAGAAATAAGAAAGACTCATTAACTATGTTATTGTTGACAGTGATGTTTTTCAAACATGTTCAGGACACAACAGTATACTGAGGATATGGTCATCATTTAGTTTTGAGTACAATAAAATTGAATTTCTTTTGAAAAAGAAGTGTAAGAAAGTTTTTGAAACAAATCAAAACTGAACAACTTTCAGAGATGAACTGTAAACTCAAATACACAAAGCATTTTTGAAAATTATGAAAATTAATCATTATTAACACAATGTTCCAACATAGATGTGCACATATTCCCATGGAGAGATGATGCAAGAAATAAGAAAGACTCATTAACTATGTTATTGTTGACAGTGATGTTTTTCAAACATGTTCAGGACACAACAGTATACTGAGGATATGGTCATCATTTAGTTTTGAGTACAATAAAATTGAATTTCTTTTGAAAAAGAAGTGTAAGAAAGTTTTTGAAACAAATCAAAACTGAACAACTTTCAGAGATGAACTGTAAACTCAAATACACAAAGCATTTTTGAAAATTATGGAGACAACTACCGTGTTTGAATAAAAACTTTAGTTTAATATAACTAAAATCTACATTCGACGTTTCAACCTTTATGTCAAGGTCATCTTCTGGAGCATACAACTATACACAGAAAACAAGTTATACTACAATCAAACTGGTTTGTTAAAGACACTGACCAACCGCTACAACAATTGTTGGCCTGACCTCTGGTGAAAAAAAAATAAAAAATAAAAAAAAGAAAGAAAAATAAATAATAATAATAATAAAAAGAAAATTATACATCAATGCTAGAGTCCAATTATTAGTGTTATCTGTTGGTTGTAGAAATACATTGGGCACAACAACAAGTATCTATCTATATACATATATTAACATCATGTACATTCCAGCCAGTTGGTATGGAATGGTTTCTAATACTAGCTGAAGATTGGCTAGAGTCCTGACTTATGCTGGATCTTATATATTAGGTAGGCTGAATGTGTGCCATCCAGATCCTTGGAATTTTCATGCCATCTTTGTTGTTGATATTTGGGTGGTTTATCAGGATTTCGCAGCCTTCCTTAAATTTCCTTTCGTACCAGGTTTTTGTGCAGTGTAAAGAGCAGGTGCTTTTCCAGTTGATTTGGTGTAAGGTGTTGAGTGCGTGGTCTGAGAGGCCTGCTTCACCATAATGGTTATATTTAATGTGTCTAATGTGTTCTTTCTTGCATATGAATAATTGTTGTAGCGGTTGGTCAGTGTCTTTAACAAACTAGTTTGATTGTAGTATAGCTTGTTTTCTGTGTATAGTTGTATGGTCCAGAAGATGACCTTGACATAAAGGTCGAAACGTCGAATGTAGATTTTAGTTATATTAAACTAAAGTTTTTATTCAAACACGGTAGTTGTCTCCATAATTTTCAAAAATGCATTCGGATCACCGTGTAAGCTTAAAAGAAAGGATTCAAATACACAAACATTATTTAAGGGGAAAAAAAATTGGAAAACAAGAACCAGACCTCTGATATTCAGTGGCAAACCCTGAAGAAAACATTGAGAGTAAGCCAGAGAATAAGAACACAGAAAATAAATATCAGGAAGGTGGCAAAATATTTTGGAGGCTATTGAAAAAGCTTAAAAATGGAGGAATCAGAGATGATAAAGGTGACATGAAAACTGGTGATAGATATTTTAGATGTCTTTGGATAATTATTTTCAAATATTGCTAAATGAAACAGGCAATGACATGGTGGTTGAAAGCCCTCAAAAAGAATACAATCAGAATTACATATCAATACTTCTTTTCTTTATCTTTTTCCTATCATGGATTTTAGGCCAAATGGCCTGTTCCAGTCTCATGACACTGCTTTCTTCATCTTTTTTCATTTACTTTATATCCATAGCAGAAAAAGCCATCAAAAACATGAAATGTAGAAAGACAGCTCTAGTTGATGATATTCAACAAGAAACTCAAAAATGGAGGTATAAAAGTTTTACAGTGACTACATTTCATAATTCAGAAGGCCTAGTTAGAGAGTCAAATTCATAATGATGATATCTCATAACACCCAATTCATAGTATAAAAAGGAAAATAAAATTGCATGGGAGAACTACAAAGGAATTTCCCTACTGAGTAAGATTTATGCAAGTATACTTTAGAAACAGCTAAGAAAACTTGTGAAAGGGAACAGAGAGAAGAACAAGCTGGATTCAGGTTAAATAGAGGTTGTCAGGATAAGATTTTCACATTAAGATAAATCATTGGAATATAAGAATCTGTATTAAATTTTATAGATTTGGAAAAAGCATGTGACAAGGTGCCAAGAGAAAAACTGTTAAAAGCACTACAGTGATATGGTATAAATGGAATATTATATCAAGCAATACATAGTCTACATTTGAGATGTAAATCAGTAGCTGGAATTGAAAGAGGTACAGGAAGATGGTTTGATGTCAATTCTGGTGCAAGACAAGGGATCATCTCTACTATTATTCATAATATACATAGATCACCTTATGAAAGAAAGTGGTATTAAACTTGATATTAAAACTGGAGATGTTAATCTCAGCTCTTTACTTTATGCAGATGTCATATTTTCAAACAAATACAGTACACATCTGAAGGATTTCCTGACAAAATTGAATAACTGTTATAATAAATTTGGTATGAAAATCAGATAAAAAGACAATGAAAATAGGCAGAATCATTGAAAACATCCACTGCGTCCTGAATGGAGAACCTATAGAACAAGTAAAACATTTCAGTTATTTAGTGACAATTTTTAGTGAAGATGGCGTGGAGGATTATAAGAATTGAGAAGATGTTGAGTACTTTTTTTAGAAAAGACATCGAGTTTCATGTGTTGTTGGATAGTAGAAAGTTCTTTCTGTAGATAATCAAAAGTAGAACAATTAGTTTTGGCTCTTCTGATGAGGCATTTTATAATTCCTGTTTTTTGACAAGAATGATGGGCTGATTCTTTAAGAATATAACGACCTGTGAACGTTGGTTTCCTGTATACTGTAGTTGTAAGAATATTTGAAGGTGACCGGATGAGGAGAATGTCTAAAAAAGATAACTGGTTGTTTTCTTCTATTTCCATAGTAAACATTATACGATGATGCAAGGAATTAATACTGTTTAAAAAAGAGAGTACAGAGTTTTTGCTGTGAGGCCAAATAGTAAAGATGTCATCTATATATCTTACCCAAAAGGATGGTTGAGGCAAAATAGATGAGAAGAGGACTTTTTCTAAATGTTCCAAATAAAAGTTGGCTAAAGCAGGAGAAAGAGGACTTCCCATGGCTGTACCTTCTACTTGGCTGTAAAATTTATTTTGACATATGAAATATCCAGAATGTATTACGAAATCGAATAGTTTTATAACGTCTTGAGGAAAGATGTCAGCAAGTAATTTTAAAGTTTCCTTGAGAGGTACATTGGTATATAAAGATTCTATATCAAAGCTAACCATAAGATCTGTAGGTTGTAATGAGACATTTTTTCATTTTTCTAAGAAATCTGAGGAGTTTTTTAAAAAAGAATTAGAGTTGCCAATGTAAGATTTCAATAATTTAGCTAGATATTTGGCTATACGGTAAGTAGGAGAATCAATACAATCTACTATTGGACAAAGAGGATAGTCAATCTTATGGATTTTTGGAAGGCCATAAAATCTAGGAGGTCTTGCAAAATGAGTTTTAAGTCTTTCAATCGTGTCTTTATCTAAACTGATGACTTCATCTAAGAGAGAATTTAATTTCTTTAGTTGTCTGTTGGTTGGATTATAATCAATTTCTTGATATGTGGAGTGATCTCGAAGCAAAAGAGAAAGTTTTCTTTTGTAATTTGCTGAGTCCATAACTACTGTTGCTTTTCCTTTGTCAGCTTTGGTGATAATGAGGTGATTATTTTTTCTCAAGGACTGTAAAGATTTCATTTCAGAAGGAGATATGTTGGAAGGAGGAAGTTTGGCCTTAAGTAGAGAAGAAGCGACTTCTAGGCGAAGAGCATTAGCTTCATCACTAGTTAGATGATTGAGATTCCTTTCAATGTTAACTAGGAAATCTAGATATGGTATCTTATTTGGAACAATAGAAAAATCATGTCCTTTTGACAGGATGAGGGTTTCGCTTTCAGTCAAAGGACGTCCGGATATATTGACAATCCGATTATCTATTGTTAGTATTCTAGCTTGTATTTTTTAAAACTGTTCTTGTAATACCACTGAAGATGGTCTGCTATTTCCAGACCGAAATATTTGGTTAATTAAATATCTTTCTTGTGTTTGCGTGCATTTATCATTCAGAATACATTTTTGTATTGTAGTTTATCATTATATGTAACAGTTGAGAAGTTATCAAAATCATCTAATATGTTTAATTAATTATTAATGGGCTTTTTTTGTGTAAAGCTTATGTACCAGTATCCTGCTGATGATTTAAGTCTTATGGCTTACGAAACTTGTCGGGTTTCAATTGATTATTTTTATTAAACCTTTTCTTTGCATCATAATGTGGTCTCAATACTGAAAACTTCCCACGTAACATTGTTAACATACAGGAATGTGTTAGCAGAATTAATCTCAGGTAGAATGATGACGTAAACAGAATAGGAGAGGGAAGGCTAGCAAAACAAATGTTCTTTGTCAGGATGGTTGGAAAAAGACCAAGATCTAGGTGGATTGATACTGTGTCCTAAGAGAGAGAAATATAAGACCTGATATGCATAGAGTCATATCTCAACTGTTTTGATTGTAGACAGGAAGTTAGTAATGATGTAACTTTTCATGTAGTGATATCACACAAACCGTTCATTGTCAATCACGCGATATCGCGTGATGCGAGTTCTCGTCTCATGGTAGCTCACGCGTTTTTGCGTGGACGTCGCTATCAAGTAAAAAAAATTTGGCCACTACACGAAATTCCAATTTTCAGCTTGGCAATGAACGTGTTAAATAGGAAATACAGTCATCCCTCAACTTGCATCTGTTCGAAGGTATGTCCATGATCCTATAAGGGAATAAACATTATACTTTCGAACAAGACGCCAGCAAGCATAAAGTAAAAAGCTTCTATTTAGCAACAATGCATCATGCGTAATGGCAACTGCACATTCAACGGCAACCTCCCTGGGCAATCGGCACATGTTTTCAACAGTTTCTCTGTTGATTTTGTGTTTGAGAAATAGGTTATTTGTGTATTTATCATTAAATATTTCACGATATTTTTTGTGCCGCATATCCCCTACATGCCAACTGAAAAAAAAAAAAAACTACTTGAAGAATCACAGAAAATGGGGTGAGTAATTGATCTTGAAACAAAGATACAAGTTATAAAGCAACATGAAGCTGGTAAGCCCATCAATGTGATCACATATGACTTTGGATGGTCTCATTCCAGTGACAATCATTTTGAAAAATCAGAATAAAATCATTGAGGCTGTGAAAGGATCTGCTTCCATTAAAACGACGATAGTGATGAAGCAATGACAAGGTCCTATCAGTGATATGGAAAAGCTACTTGCATCATGGGTAGAAGACCTGAACCAAAAGGAACCTTATTTGCCACAGCAAATATTTAATAAATAAAATTTTATTAATTCTAGATAATGCTCCAGGTCATCCACCTTACATCGGTGATCTTCACCCCAAGATCAAGGTCATGTTTCTTCCTGCAAACACTATTTCATTGATTCAACCGATGGATCAGGGAGTTCTTGCAGTGTTTAAGGCTCATTATCTACTGACAACTTTTTTCACGGGCCATTTCATGATCAATATTTATCACTATTAATAATATAGCTGTGGCTTGGGACGAAGTGAAATCTCAATGTATGGAAAAAGATATTAAAAAGGTTTGTGCATGATTTTGGAAGTTTTGAAAAAATGAAGACCTTTGTAAATCGAGTGAAGAAATAGTGGGCCTAGCAAACAATCCGAATCTCAAAGTGAATGATGACGACAGAGTTCAACTGAAAGAAAGTGCCCCCGAAGAATTTGTCGAAGTGGAGGAACATGTTGCAGAAGAGGAAGAACAAGAAAAGGAAGATGGAAAAGAGAAACAAGAAGAGGTAGTTAAACAATTCACAGTGCAGAAATGTTCTCTGCGGTTAGTGACTCAAAATGACTGAAAACATGGATCCCAATGAACGCTACTTATTAGTAGAAAGGTAAGTACATTATGTTTGCTTGCTATAAACAAATTTATGATGAAAAGAAGAAAAGGAATAAGCAAAGCACATTAGACATTTTCATAAAATAACAAAAGTTACACCAGAAGAGCCACATAGTGAAGGTAATGAAGATGTGATTGTGGAGGAAAATTTGGGAGATTATTCTCCTGTTTTATAGTAGCGATAATGCATAGTACAGTAGTTTTATAAGGTTTAAAAATTAAAATGAATATGTATTACGGTTAAGTCCCTAACCCCTATAACCATGTTGATTTAATGTATTGACTTATGTCCGACCGACTTACATCCTGTCAGATGGAACGGAACCTCGACGTAAGTCAAGGGATGACTGTACTTGTGAATTAACCTTATTAAAATAGGTTAATTTAACAACCTTAAGGGCATATATAATAAACATAAAAATATCCATACTAAGTGCATAATGTGTAACCAATGACATTTTTGTATAACCATTGAAATCTTCTGAAGACATTTTCCAGGCTAATACATCTCTCATATGAATAGTTCCATTTTTATGTTTTACAAATATATTTATGTTAAAAAATTAGCAGGAAATAGTGAAACTTTAATTCATACTGATAGTATGCTAACATCTGTTATTGTCACCAATTTAATTAGATAATCACCTTATTATAGAGCTATATAGAACCTTTATAAGCACCTTTATAAAGCTGCTTAATATCAACCACCAGATTTGATGTTAGCTGATTAATCAATCCATTTATGCTAAATTTGCAGTTGAGCAGAATCTCATAAAATACGTTTTACACTAAAAATTTAAGGAATAATCCTAGCATATCTTATCTATGAAACTAATGCTGGGGTCCCACAAGGCTCTGTTCTTTCACCAACTTCTTCCTTCTATACATAAACAATTACTCCAGCTGATTACCAATCCAGTACCGGTTTGCGATGACAGCCCACCTCACTCCTTTTTTGTTCCAAAACACCACAACTTCCAAAACACTAACCTCGACTACCTTAAATTCTGATCTTCAAACCATTCACAATGGGATTTGGATAACATTATCAACTTCAACACTAGAAAAGCATGTATCTACTTTAATTGCCACAAAATACTGCTCTTCAAATTTTACCCTTAACAACACTCAAATCTCTATTCAGAATAACTCTCATCTCAAATATCCCATGACACAAACATATCACAAATACCACCTCCTCTGCATCAAAAAAAATTAGGCTCTTTCACTCAAGTTGTTATTTTAACTCTCCCACCAGGTCTCCTAACCCTATAGAAATCACAAATTTACCACTTTGGGAGCACCTCTAGGATGGTGCTCCCAAGAGCTCCCTGAAAATACTTGATTCTGCATAGAAAAGATCAGTTAGCTTGTTAGATGCACTCCACTCACTTTTGCACAGCCATTCGTCTCTGCAGTCTGCATCTTCTATAAATACATCTAAGGCTGTTGTTCGAATTAAAATCAACAATTCCCCCCACACACACACACCATCTTGTAAATCTGTCCAAATGAATGCAGCAGCTAAACAACACATTCTCACAATTCAATTCCATACCCATAGAACAAACTTCTCCTCTTTTTGATTTACTTCTTTCACTGCTATCCTCTGGAACAATCTTCCACCACGTTTTCCAAGGAATACAGTCCACATTTTTCAAGTCAAATGTGAATAAGTTCCTTATTGCACATGCATGATACTAGCACATAGGTTCACCAACCTGTAATAGATCTCCATAAAATAATATATATATATATATATATATATATATATAGAAAGTATTTTACCTTGGGTATAATAAATATTAAAGATACCAAGCTATTTTAAACCTGGTTTTACTCCATTTCCCAAGTAAGCAAACGGACAAATATAAGTCAAGTTTGCACCTGCACGTAATGCAAGTCTAGCTGACCCTGCAGGTAGTGCAAGACCAAGATAACTCATGGTAAAAGTAGAATAAGCTCTGATCACTAATCTTAATATTTACCCATAATGCAAAGCACATCTCCTGGAGGAGATGTATGATGCTTTGTATCAAAAGCAAGGGGCCACTACCCAGACCGGTTTCAACCTTTATTGAGGTCTCATCAGTGGGAGCCAGGCTAGAAATATCAAGATTTTAGTAATACAGAGCTTATAATTACCAGAAAACCAGGTTTAAAATAGCTTGGTTTCTTTAACATATATATATATATATATATATATATATATATATATGTATGTATGTATGTATGTATGCATACAGTCATTCCCCAACTTATGTCCATGATCCCATAAGGCAATAAATAACATTTTCAGCTATACTTTCAAACAAGACACAAGCAAGCGTAAAGTAAAAAGGTTTCTATTTAGCAACAATACATCATGTGCAGTGGCAACAGCGGATTCAGCAGCATCTGTACTCGACAGTCGGCACATGTCTTCAACAGTTCCTCTGTTGATTTTATGTTTGAGAAATAGGTTATTTGTGTATTTATGGTTAAATAATTGACAATATTTTGTGCAACATGGCCCCTAGTAAAGAATCACAGAAAATCATGCTGGCCTGGTTGGCCGAGTGGTTAGTGTATCTGCTCTCCAGCCAAAAGGCTGCGGGTTTGAATCCCACAGTGGACATGGATGTATGTGATTGTGTTGGCAGGCGGTAAATGCAGTTGGTGTAGTTGCGGTTCGTTGTAGTTAGTGGATTGAGATTGAGTGGCATAGACAGAAAGTTGTAGAGTAAGTGCCCTCCCTTGATGAGTCGTTGGACTCTCTGCAGGTCTCACGTAATAATAATAATAATAACAATAGGAGAGCAATTGATCTTTGATCTTGAAACGAAGTTGCAAGTTATAAAGCAACATGAAGCTGGTAAGCCCATCAGTGTTCGCATATGCTTTGGATAGTCTCCTTCTACAGTGATGAACATTTTGAAAAATAACGATAAAATCGTTGAGCCTGTGAAAGATTCTGCTTCCATTAAATTGACGACAGTGACGAAGCAATGATAAGGTCCTATTGGTGATATGGAAAAGCTACTTGCATCATGGAGGACCTCAACCAAAAGCACATACCCTTAGCACTATGACCATAACTGCTAAGGAGCAAAGTCTCTTCAACACGTTGAAGGAGAAAGCAGGACTCAATTACTACTATGAATTCAATGCTTCTTTGGGTTGGTTCATGAGATTCAAGCAGTGTTTTGCACTGCATAATGTGAAAATGTATGATGAATCTGTAAATGCCGATGAGAAGGCTACCAAGTAGTTTATGGAGAAATTGGATAAAATTATTAGAGGAAAATTATTTGCCACAGCAAATATTTAATATGGATGAGACCTCATGGTTTTGGGGGAAAATGCCAGAGCAGACCATTGCACAGGTTAATCCACCAAAAGCTAAAATCTATGCCTGGTTTCAAAGCTCTTAAAGACAATGTTTTTGAATCCACGAGTCTTCAAAACATTAGGAATAATACACTTCCAGTTCATTATCAAAGTAATAAGAAGTCGTAATTCAGAAACTATTTGAGGATGCCTTAACCAACTGTTATGTGAGTGAAATGGAAACCTATTGTCTGAAAGAAAATGTAGAATTTAAAATTTTATTAATTCTAGATAATGCTCCAGGTCATCCATCTTATATTGGTGATCTGCACTAAGTTCAAGATCACATTTCTCCCTCCAAACACGACTTCATTGATCCAACCGATGGATCAGGGAGTTTTTGCAGTGTTTAAGACTTAATATATACGGAGAACTTTTTCACAAGTCATTTCAGCCACTGACGGATACGATTAAACTCTCATGCACTTCTGCAAAGAATTCAATATTTATCATATTAAAAATATTGACAACTGACACAATGAAAATGGAAAAGTTGGTCCTTGTTGGATATCTAAATAGCAGAGTAGGAAATGATTGTGAGACATACAAAAATATTTTGGGAAAATTTGGAGAAAAGAGCAAAACTAATAACAATGGCAAATATCTGTTGGATTTCTACTCAGGACATGGACTGGTTATTACTAACACCATGTTCCAACATAAAAATGTGCACAACTTCACATGGAGAGAAGAAACAAGGAATAAGAAAAGTCTCATTGACTATGTTATTGTTGATAGTGATGTTTTCTCCCTGGAGCAGGACACCAGAGTGTACAGAGAATTTGAAATTGGAAGTGATCACTATTTAGTCTTGAGCAGAATAAAATTGAATTTCATATTGAAAAGAATAACATGTAAGAAAGTTTTAAAGTGAATAAAAGTTGAGCAGCTCTCAGATGTGAACTGAAGACTAAAATACACAAAGATTATTGAAGAAAAAATGAAAGAGTTTGAGAACAGGAACCAAACCTTGGAGATTCAATGGCAAGCCTTGAAGAAAACCCTGACTGATTCAACCAGAGAGGCATGTGGTGAGGTTGTCTGCAAGGATAGAAAAATCAGAACTCCATGGCAGACACAGGAAGTTAAAGAGGCAGTGAAGGAAAAGAAGAAAGCATATCAAAAGTTCCTGTCAAATAAGTCAGCTTGTGCTCTTAGAGAATACAGAGACAAATGTAAGAAAGCTAAACACTGTGTAAAACTGGCTAAACAAAAGTCATGGGAGGACGTTGGCAAGAACATAGAAAATAAATATCAAGAAAGTGACAAAATATTCTGGAGGTTGGCATATGGCAAGGTGCCAAGGAAGAAGCTATTCAATATGCTACAGTTATATGATGTCAATGGGGCATTATATCAAGCAATACTTAATCTTTATTTGAGTTGTAAATCAGCAGTTAGAATTGAAGGAAGAACAGGATATACATCTGTATATCCTGTACTTCTGGATATACAGATGCATATCCTGTATACATCTGGTGTAAGACAAGGATGTACATTATCTCCCTCTGTTATTAATTATCTATATGGATCCCATTATGAAGTGGTATTAAACCCGATATCAAAATTGAAGATGTTAATGTCAGCTCTTTGCTTTATGCAAGTGATGTTATACTTCTAAAATAAATAAATAAAATAAAACAGAACACTAAAATAAATCTGCTACAAGTCTGCAAGATTCCCTGACTAAATTGAATAACTGTTGTAATAGATATGGTATGAAGGTCAGCAATAAAAAGACAAAGACAATGAAAATAGGCAGAATCGTTGAAAATGTCAACTGCATTGTGACTGGCGGACCTATGGAACAAGTAAAACATTTCAACTACTTAGGCACGATTTTTAGTGAAGATGGTAAATTAAATATGGAAATAGACAAGAATGAACAAAGCTGGTATGGTAGAAAGTCAGTTGAAAAATTCATATGGAATAAGAGAGAAATTAGTTGGAACACTAAATTAGCTGTATACAAGACAGTGTTCAAACTAGTTTTAACTTATGGATCTGAGAGCTGGGTCAGAAGTAAAACACTTGACCAAAGACTAGAGACTGGAGATATGAGAGTCCTGAACAGATGGCATCAATGGCAATATCATATTAAAAATGAAGATATTAGAAAGAACTTGACATTGTTAGCAGAGCTAATCTCAGGTGGTATGGTCACTGAAACAGAATGGGCGAGGAAAGATTAGCAAAACAAGTGTTCTCCGCCAGGTTAGCAGGAAAACGACCCAGAAGAAGATCAAGATATAGATGGATTGATACAGCACAAAGCACCTTAGACAATAGAAATATAAGATCTGATAATGTTGGAGACTTGACAAGTAAAAGACTGATTTGGAGGAAAATTGTAGATAGGAAGTTAGTAATGATGTAAATTTTTCATGTAGTACTATCATATCCTATACATCCCTTGAGGGTACATGGCAGGAATTTCGTGATGATGATGATGGAAGCCACTATTGCAAGAAATACCAATACAACTGTTGAAGTTTTTAGCAAAAGATATTAATTCATTATCTATGTCATCATAGTGAAAAACAAGACTCTTTTGACTGACCACAGAACACCTCTTCTCTTTCAGTTTTTTATTCAGTCGATTGAGCTGTTCACAGTATTCTTCTGCTATGATTGTTTAGTTTTGTGGCAAGAGTTCAAAGTGTATAACACCAGCTATATCCCACCGAACACTTGATAAAACCTTTGGAGGGTGAGAAGGTCTTGTTTTGGATGAGGTTTAACCTGTTCTCTTGAATGAACCGACTGCCTTTGGTTGAACATCTGTGAGATGAACTGGAACATTCTAAACGGTCCAAAAAGAATAGTCCTAAATTCCTACCGATCACTATCATATGCCTGTGGAATGCCCCATAAGATTGGTGCAGTCATCACAAAGAAAGGTCCTACATTTTATAGTGTGAGGAACAAACAGCCATGGATGATTTCATTTGCTGAATAGCATCTACACAGTAACGTATTATCTAACAAACTTCTAAAAGTATCTTAACAGTCTCAGTAACTGCTAATAGTATAATTTTGATTTCCCATCAAAAGTTGGAAAATTAAATACTCCACCAGCCTGGTTGGCCGAGTGAATAGTGTATCCGCTCTCCAGCCAAAAGGCTGTGGCTTTGAATCCTGCCGTGGGCATGGATGTTTGTGATTGTCTGTGAAAATACTAGTGGTGGTGGTGGGCGGTAGATGGTGTAGTTTATTGTAGTTGGTAGATTGAGTAGTGGAGACAGTTATAAAGCAAATGCCCTCCCTCAATGAGTCTATAGATTTCCTGGAGGTGTCACATAATAATAATAATAAAATTAGACATCACAGCAAGGAGCCAGGGATAAGACTTATATGGCCTTTCTGCTCAATTTGGGGTATCAACTTTAGTCACTTTTGTTTTTATTTTTATTAATAGCTGTGTTAATGTGGTAGTTTCCAACATCTGTTCTTTTGCCTATCTTTTGTAACTCTTGAATGTAAATTTACCTATAGTTTTATTAACTTTGATATGATAAAACTTATAAGGCAATAAGAACTCTTAAAAAAAAAACTGAACCATAATGGTCGGAATCCATCTCCATGATAGCTGAAATGGTCCAACTGATTATTCTTTCAAGATGTATTCTAATATTTAAAATAATTATCCTATGAAAGCATTAAATAAATATCACATTTGGTTCTGAGAGATGCATTCCCACATTATCTGATTCTTTAACAAAAACAGACAAAAGGCATTTAAAATCTGATCATGTGAGAGAGGTTGCAATTAAAGAAAAATAGACAAGCAATGCTGTGAGGTGTGACTTTACCAGCATGTTATTTAACAGGAAATAAAATAAACAACTATGTTTATTCAATAAAGTTGTTTCATTCAAAAAAATATTGTAATCACTAAATTTAAATATAAGCAAGAAATAGGAACTTGACATTTTGAGTCTCTAAAAGTTTTTGGTTTTATTTTGTTTTTTAATAAATTTTTGAAAACGTAAAGAAAAGGATATCTTTCTATAAGCAAATCTAAAAGCTCCTGGGGTTGGCAAAAAGAACGATATGTAGTCAGGAATGTTCTTACAAACATGGGATCAGCATGCATATGATATGTCAATCGCTCCACTAATTTCACAAGTATGGCACCCTTTATTAATGGAACACCTGCATTTGACTTATTTTCCTCAAATATGATATTATTTTCAGAGTCTTCTTCGGCAAATCTGGGAAGAAAAAAAAAAACTGCATGAAAAACAAAACAAAGATAAATAAAATTACAGCTTAAGATATCCAGAACACAATTTACAATTTAGCCAAACATTAAACCTTTAATATCTAGTAAAACTTACTAAATTAAGCAGGTTCATGCAGCTACTAAAAAAAAATTAGAGGGAATATTGGATAGGAAGATGTTCTTGTAATTTTGATGGAAAGCCCCATATGTTCAATCTTTCTAAATAACCTAAACATCTACCAAAATTCCATTCAATTCACAACTGATACAGAAAAACAAAATTTCTTTCTCTTATTATGCTATCTAGGGATAATAATTAACATTTTAATTACTGAATTAACTAATATTTCACCTTAGTTGCTAACCAAAGAATCTTGTCAGATGCAAGGATATAAGATAAGTAAGTGCATATAGGCACAACAGCTGGAAGGCAAACATCAGTGCACAATAGTGTTAACTTACTGTTCTAATCAGCAGCCTTAATGGATGCTGTTAGAAGATCTCGACTGTTCAGTGCTGATGGTAAAACGTGTTCCATTCATTTCTGTTTACATTTTTTAATTTTTTCTATTACTGGTTCTTGGTTTAATTTTTTCATAATTTCTCCATTTCTTTTGTGATCAAATAGACTATATTTTGTAGTTTTTCTCATAAACTTCATTTCAGCTGTTATTAATCTTCATTTGTCTTTTTGTTTTATTGTTCAGATTTCACTTCCATACAGTAGGACTGGTAAGGCTAATGTATTATCTACTTTTAGTCTGGTTTGATTTTGTACTATGTTTGGTTTATTTAGAGTTAATTACACCTGTTATTTTTAAATATTTTGCAATTTTTAAATTTATATCTTTTTAATTTTCATATGTAATCATACATTCTAGGAAGTTAAATGAATTCGCCTGTTCTAAAATCTTGTAATCTATTACTATTTCAGTTCTTACCAGATCTTGTCCTTTAATGGCCATCATTTTTGATTTTTTTTTGTTGATATTATCATTCCATTATCTTCGGTTATTTCATTTAAATTTAAAATATCTTTCTGTAAGTTATCTTCAGAATTTGTAATTATTATTTGGTCATTAGCAAAAAGGAGTGTGTTTAAGTTCACAGTAGGAGAAAGTTTAATACCTTGATGAAAATTTTTATTTCATTCTATTATTATGTCATTTAAATAAATATTAAAAAGAGTTACTGAAAGGAAACATCTCTGTCTGACTCCTTGTTTTATCTCTCTCAGATATATGATAAGATGGCAAATTAAATTTGGAAGTAGACTACAGTCTAAGGAAAGGTGGTATGTTGGGAAGCCAACTGAATAAATTTATATGGAATTTGAGATAAATTAGCCATAACACTAAACTAGAAGTATACAAGACAGTGCTCAAAGCAGTTGTTAGTTATGGATCTAAGAATTAAGTTAGAAATAAAGCACTTGATCAAAGATTGGAGACCACAGATATGAGATTTCTGAGAAAAATTAGGACTGAACAGATGGCAGAATCATGTTAAAAATGAAGAATTTAGGAAGAACTTAAAGTTTGTTTGCATTCAGGAATCTAAGGCCAATTAAACAGAATGAGAGAAGAAGGGTTAGCATCCTTTCCTGCAATTTTGGCATCAAACACCCAGCAGAGGATCAAGTTCTTGGTGGATTGATTCAGTCAGAAGTGCCATAGATGAACAATATACAGTAGATGCTACTTATTGTGATCACTTTGGGAGAGTCACTTTTTGATAACAATAACCAGCTGATAACATTAAGCAAGGGATATAAAAAAATTGCATAATTTTTATTTCGATTTATTGTGATAAACAATTTATTAATAAGCAACAACATAAAATTTATCTTAAAAAATTATCTGGTGTTGTCTGTCATGTGTTTGAATATAGTAGTTCATGAATAAATTGTTCATACTCATGCCTTTCGAAGTTTTTTGCTCTATGTTGCACACTGCAACGAAGTATTCATAGAGCTTCTTGCATCTAAGCATTGGTTGGAGGAGCTTCTAAAATTTGTTCTTTTATACTTATATTAGGTTCACCTTCTTCTACTAGTTTAAGGTTCTCATCTAAAGCAGCTTGACGTATTTCCAACACTGTCATTGTAGCCACCACTTCAATGTTGTTATCAATATTCAACCAATTTTCAAATTCTTCATTTGGCATACCATCTGGAGATTTATCAAAAATTTCATTTGAAAGATATTCAAATTCTTTGGAAGGAGTGTCAGTTTGTTTTAAAAAATCCACCTTTTTAGAAGCAGCTTTCAATAATTTTCTCTGAGACTTGCTTCCATAACATTGTAACCAAATGCAATGCATCAAGAAGGGAAATCTTTTTTGGAATTGCACTTGCATTAGATTGCCCTTTTATATCAAGTTCAGCTGTAATTCCCACATGAACTTCCCTGCAATAATAAGCTTTAAAAGCTCATATGATGCCTTGATCGCATGGTTGAATTAACGATGGAGTGTTCAAAGGCAAGAAGATTACTTTGATGTTCTTTAACGATAAATTGTTTGTGTGTGTGCGCGCGCACAGTGCAGTTGTCTACTAACAAGACAATTTTTTGCTTTAAGAACCCACTTAACCAATTGTCGAAAACGGCATTAGTCATCCAAGCATTTGCACTAGAACAGTAGTCAATAAGCAAACTTTTGACACCTTTAAAACACTGAGGATTTCTACTTTATCTAATCACTAGGACCTCTCGTTTCCCACCTATCATATTAGCACAACAAAGAACTGTCATTCCCTCTTTTGAAGATTTAAATCCTTTAGTGCTTTCATTTTTCAACAAATAAGTATGCTCAGGAACTGAACGAAAATAGAGTGCTGTTTCGTCTGAATTGTAAATATCCTCAGGAGAACATTCAGCAATAATTTTTGGCCGTTCAGTCTTAATCCATGCATCAGCTGATAAAAAAATTAGCACTTTTATTCTACACCATGAATATGCTTGTACACAATATTCTCTCACTTTTTCCACCTGTTAAACTATCCATCAGTTGGGTTAAATTTTCTTTGCCCACTGTTTTGGCAAGTTCTTCTGCTTTACGATGAATCAAAGGGCTCATTAGTAAGAGCTGAAGTTTCAATGTTTGATCTGTAAATATTTAAGAGTGGTTGTGAAATTTTTAAATGTACAGCTGCCCTATGTCGACTCATTTTGGACAACTTATAGCATTCCAAAATTCTTTGCTTTTCTTGAAAAGATAAATCTTTACATTTTTTACTCACTTCTGCCATAATACATATGATTAAAAGAAGATTAACACAAAAGTCAGATTTTGACAAATGTTCTTTGTCAAATTTTCTTCTGATTAACCCTTAAAATTCTTAATTCCGAGATGTAAAAAGGCTAAACATTCTAGGATTTTGATAACAATAACAATGGTGTGTTTTGGGATCGACTGATTTTGAAAATAATAGCCAATTGATAATATTATCCGCAATCACAATAAACAAATTCTACTGTAATAGATACAACAATATTGGAATATTTACAAGTAATAGACTAATTTGGAAGAAAATTGTCAACAGGAGATTAATAATAATGTAAACTTGATCATGTAGTGCTGTCAGAATAACCTGATAACTCCATGATAACATATATATATCAAGAAACTGATGATGACTTGTTGGAATGGGGCATGTCTAATATTAGTGTTGTCCACACTAATATTAGAAACCTTGTAAGGATCATACATTACAGTATGTCACTATCATTTATATTTACAGATGATAGTGACATACTGTAATGTATGATCTGCGCAAGATTTCTAATAGGTTCAAGGTAAACATTGACTACACTGCATAATGAAAATGAAAATAAAACAATGTAAGAACCACAGATGAATTACTGCAGAGCATTCTAGGAACAATATTAGCTGAGCAAAACTGCAGAAGGGGAAGGAGTGAAGAATTGGATTTAGGCCACATACTTTGCTGATGTCAAAAACATATACTATACTTGTGAAAACTATTCAAAACATTTAATCAGCATTAGATGGCAAAAATAGGTGGCTTTTCTTAGAATGGGTTGAATACAGATTAATTTCCAGACTGCAGCAGATATAATACAAGTAGAACACGGGGGGGGGGGGGGTGACATAGGAATCAACTCTGGGGCAGCAACCTTCAGAACAACTGAAGGAATGCTATCAGGACCAAGAAACTTTCTTTTTTTTTTTTTTTTTTTTGTTTTTTAAATCAAGTCTGGACAAGATTCTTCCACTCACTTGAGAAACATCAAAGGAGCATTGAATGTTTGTTTAGAATGGTAAAGAAGCACTAACCAAGATCACCTATGCAAAAAATTGAAGAAAAGAGCAGCTAAGAGATGGGCTTTTTCAGTGAGTAAGGATGAAATAGAACCATCCAAATGCAAAACTGGTGGAAGAAGGGTTGGGAAAAAAAGTTATGGGCAATAGGTTCACAACAAAAGACCAGATTCACATTATTATTTTTACCTGATGTAAGGTTACAGCTTTCAGCCCTTTCAAAATCAGTTTTGGATGTCATGATACTTTTCTTTCATATGAAGAGAAAACTAAGAAGTAGATTTCAATAAAAGCCAGTTGCAATATGAGTTCTCTTTTACCGGTCTGGCATACTTCTTGGGAGACCTATGCTTAGCATTTAAAGAGAAACAGAAAGTAAATTTTCTTTATCAAAGGGGGGAGGGAGGGGAGAATTATGTTGACTCCACACATGAAAGGTCACAAGATCTCTAACACTACAGTGTTATAGGTCTCGTATGGGCAAGTGATTAAGGAGAAAATCTAGCCTGTTGATATGTTTCTTAAAGTGTGGGAAATTGTACTCAGTGAGATAAACACTACTGGGGGAGACTGTTCCAAAGAATTGAGGTGGATGGAATGGAGAAAGATGGTGATCAGTTAGATCAGTGTGTTTGATGCTGAGCAATGTAGGCCAGTGAACTGCTCTAGTTCTTCTAAGGTTAGAAGAAACTGGGGGAATGGTAGCAGCCAATTCAGAGGCGCAATGCCCCATGAAAGTACCTATAGAACAGACACGGTGCTGAAACAGTCTGCCCATGGCAAAGTGCCTGAAGGGAGTCTGTGAGGGAAGAATTGTCTATTAAGCAGATTGCCCTCTTCTGAATATCATCAAGAATTCTTAGAGAGGTCATGGTGCTCCATCTCAAATGTGGGAACAGTACTCCAAAATGACATAAATTGAAAGGAAGAGAAAAATGTTGAAAATGGAAAAGAACATTGAGCTTTCCAGAAGCTAAGGAGGATTTGTAAATAATATGTTTGTGCCAGGATAAACTGAATGTGACAGTCAACTGAAGAAGAGAAAGTTGACCTTGAATGAAAACTGGAACATAAACAAAAATGAAAGGGGGGTTGAGGTAGGATTTTTCTTCTGAGTAATAAGACAGGCTTAAGTTGTTGTTTTTAGCATTGAAATTTACTAAGTTGTCTTTACCCCATTTGAGGATGGTGAGGAGGTCAGTGTTTAAGTCACTGGTTATGGAATATCTTGAGGCATCTAACATTGTATACACATTGTTGGCATAATGGTGAATATGTTTAGAAAGTAGTCAAAGAGACTATTTAGATTGCAAATTTACTAACACTAAAGGAATTTATCTCATGTTCCTCAATGTGTTACATTCAATGGCCTGCAATGGCCAAGGGATGTGGCTTCATAGAAACCTAATTAATACTAGGATAGGGCAGTTAAACATATCTGAAAAGTCTGCATGTGTGCTAACAGCATGAGTTCTTCTGAATGGTGTGTTTATCTTGCAGAATGAAAAATCTGAGTTTCTAGAAGGAAAACATTTTCCACCTCTGTATGATACCAGCTAACTTTAAAGAGCCTTTATAATGGTTCTTTGCATACTAGATTTGCATACATTAGACAGGATTCAAAACCCAAGTATTTACAATCAAAGAGGTACCATCATTAAAAACTAAACTACAGAGACTATTTAATGAATTTATATTAAATAAATTTAAACTTCTGGCCTTTCACAAATCTCTACAAGGATGAATTGCAAAAAATATGTAAATAGCACAAAAAAAGAAGACCCCCCCCAGCATCACAAAGAGAACACCAACTAAGTTGCATTTCTGTTGAGGAGTACAACCAGTTTCCTTCAGCAAAGAGTCATCTATCAGGGAGAACATTAAGATTAAACTAGCTAACAACAGAACAGTAAGTCTGGTCAGCAGACATGTACTGAACACTAAAAACAAAATGAAATGGAATCAAATACAGAATAAACTTCTCAAGATCTAGGTAAATGATTCCTGTGAAATTAAACAGCATAACAAGGTTATCACACGATACCCAAATGGTGGTCTAAAATTTTGCAAAGTTTCACTTTGCAAGTTTCCACACTGTTCATTATGTAGTGAAGTCCCCTTATGTGCTACAGACATATTAAATTACTCCACTGGTTCATTAAATGTATATGTGACAGTCAAAATAATGGAAATCTGTGTGGTTAGCCTAGTGGCTGTGCACTTCACAACCATATGCCTGGGGAAGGAGTGCCCTAGGTTCGATTTCCATCGGTGACGTTAGGAGCTGAAGGATCTTTCTCAGCCATAGCCAAGTTAGCTGGTCTTGGGCATGGACAGTAGGGTTTTTTCTCAGTTTATCCTGAGGTTTTTCATCCTGCAAAGCAGGCAAACTGGCTTTGAGAACTCAACACAACGGACATAGGATACACCAGGGCGTAGGGCTGACCACCTTATCCTGTGAACGGTTTGAAGTCCAATGATTAATAAACCCTCGACACTGCAAAGTAAAAGAGGGTACAAGGAAGATGAGATGAGAATATTACATTTTTTTTAAATTTAAATTGTTTTATCAAGAGTTTGTTCTATTCTACAAGATGGTTACTAATCCAACCTAAGCTTTAAAATGTCTCCGTCACAAATTTGGGAGTTAAGCTGTAAATAATTATTCAAAATTAAGAAATAAAATTAAAGCAGGCAATATAATTAGTGAATAAAAAAAAATCTTATTAGGATACTGTTCTAGTTAGGTATTATTTTTCATGTACTCTTTATAATAATAATAATGGGAACTTTCAATAATCCTACATTTGCAGTAACTTTAATATAATTAAGCAAGTCTTACAGCAGGAAATGTTTTTTGAAAAACAAGATAAAATGCACATCCAGTGTACAGAACATTGTAAAACAGCCAGAAATTGAATATAACAAAGCAAGCAAGCCTTTGCCAAACTATTTCTTTAAAATAAATCTTTCACTGAATGAAGAAACTCATTAAGAAATGATATCAAAGTGACAATAGAAACAATTACCACAGCAACAAACAGAAAGTACAAGATTTTGGTTTCAAAAATAATGTATTGATGTGAAATAGCAACTATTATTGGGGAAAGAGTTAAATTACAGGACTCAAATAAATCATTAAAATTCCATACATACCTATAGTATTCTGGAGGTGGTAATCTCAAAGGATGCTTCTTTTCTTCATCTAACAATATACTGTCAAGTGTTCTTTCAAGCATGCTATAAGAAAAATAACTTCCGATGATTATCAAAAAGAAAAGATTTAAATGTTTCTTTTAAAAGAAGATGAAACCTTTATGCAAGCTCACAAAATATTAGATATAATAGAAATTTTTATTATTCAGATTAATGATATCTATTATCTACTGAAAGCAACAAATCATTGGAGAATGAACCCAAGTGCTTTATGATTTTGGTGTTAAATATTCTGCAGCAGCTTGCAAAAAAACATCCCCTGCCCAATGTGCTAAAAAACAATAATAATAATAAATTGCTGAATAAACCACTCTGAATAAATGTTACTAAAATGTATAATCATGCTGTTTAATAAAATTTTGCTTTGTAACCAGGATGAAAACAGGAAGATTTCATGTCACAATGTAGAATCTGAAAATGGAACTTTCAATTTTCATCATACACAACACAGATATACAACCTATGTTCTTAGAATATTTTGCAATGATTAAAATCTATCTATCTATCTCACTGAAGGCCCACTTACAAGTGAGCAGCTTCAGAGCTTTCTTAAAAAAGTTCGAGGCTCTTCACAAAAACTGCTGACAGCCTATGACTACACCGCTGACATCAGTGGCCTTATCACCCAGCTGGAAGAGTTAAGAACTATTCTGGCAGAAAAAAGAGGGAGAAAAACCACCAATCTCAGGAAAAGGATATACTACCTGATAAACGGGCTTGAATCCCAGCGGCAGCGTAACTATCCATAAAGGAAGTGAGGATTACCGCACCAAATAAAACTAAACCATAAAAATAATGAGCACCTCAATAAACCTTCTCTCACTAAACGTTAGAGGGTGTGCCACACCACTGCGAAACAGGCTGGTCCTGCAGCATATCCTTGCCCACCGGCCAGAAATAGTTATGCTGCAGGAAACAAACTTCCATTGCAATAGCAAAGCTTCAAATCAACACTGGAAGAACTGGCCTTATACCATGCACCACTGTCCTGCCATACAACTTCATGGATAGGGAGTCAGCATTGGAATTCACCAAAACAGCGCTCTAAAAGTAGAAATAATCGATACCTTTCCTGGGTGTGCAATATATGCACTCATTACAACTCAGACAGGAAAGAAAATATATATCATTAACATATACATCCCACAAAATGACCAGCTTGCAGTGCAGGTACTGGAGTTTGTGCGAAACCACCTCAGCAAGGTCAATGACCACATCATACTGGCAGGGGATTTCAACTGCACTCTGGATCCTGCAATGGACAGACAGCAATGCCAAGAACATCGACACTCACTAGCTCAGCTTCTCCAGGATGTAATAAATGACTTCGAGCTGACTGACACCTTCAGACACTTGCACCCACATGAGAAAATGTTCTCCTGGAGAGCCAAAGGTGGTCCTACCAGTGTCTTATACCAGGCACGGCTCGACAGATACTACACATCGATGCACACAATACCCTACATCAGGAGAGTCACATACCATCCATCTCATGCATCAGACCATGATTCCATCCTTCTTAACATTTGCTTTCCTGGACACACCAGATACAAAGGAGGAGCATACTGGATATTTAACAACAGCCTACTAAAGGATACAGAATATCTCAGAACTTCTAAAATCTATATCGAAACTCTCATCAGAGATATACCTACTTCACAATCAATTTCCGAGTGGTGGTCACTTTTTAAATCCAAAGTTAAGGTATTCACCCAAAAATATAGTCACCGAAGAAATTTGAACAAGCATTCAGCCCTTAAAAATTTGCAACAACAACAGCAATTGCATCATCCAGAATCTGAGGAATACCAGTCCCTAGAAGCCACCATACGCTCACACCTAGAGCACTCTGCAAGAGGAGCACTAATAAGAGCACGACGCAAACATATTAACTTCGCAAATGCCCCTACAAAGTATTTCTTTTCACTAGAAAAACGCCAACAAGAGTGCACCACTATATCTGCTATTAAAACAGATAATGGAAACATCATAGAAAATCATGACGAAATCCTCTTATATACCTTGCAGTACTACAAAAATTTGTACCAAGCCAACCCAGCATCTATGGAGGCCACGAATAAAATTCTCTCCGATGTGAAAAGACTCTCACCAACAACAAGGAGTAACACAGAACTCCCTATCACGTTACACGATCTGAAAACTGCCTGCACCTACTTACCTAAAGATAAGTCTCCTGGCATAGACGGGCTCACCACTGAATTTTATCAGTCCTTCTGGGAACAGCTTGGACCTATCCTCTACAGAGTATTTGTCGAAGCGAATACCAATGGCTTTCCACTCAATATGACAACATCAGTTATCAAACTCATTCCAAAGAAAGGAGACGCGACGAAACTAGGAAACTGGAGAACCATCTCTATCACAAACACCGACTGCAAAATTATATCCAAAGCCATTGCCAACAAACTTAAACCCGCTCTGAGCGAAATAATAAATAGGCATCAGAGCTATTCCATCCCTGGAAGATCTATCCACGAAAACTTACACCTCATAAGGGATCTCATAAGCATAGCGAACAACAACAGTGAAACAATGGGTCTTGTAACACTAGACCAAGAAAAAGCTTTCGACCGCGTTGAACACCTTTACCTCTTCAACTGCTAGAAAGCATTTGGCTTTGGCTCAGGCATCATTCACTCTATTAAAATGTTGTATGCCAAGGCACAGTTTTGCATGAAAATAAACAACAGGCTTACCATAACTGCACCATACAGCAGAGGTATTAAACAAGGCTGTCCACTCTCCGGTCCTCTTTACACAATTGCCATCGAACCCTTTCTGTGTAGACTCAGCATGCTGCTCAAAGCATGCCGCCCTAAACTTCCCTACCAAACCATAACCCTGACAGCATATGCTGATGATGTTACAATCATAGACCGCAAAGAAGAGGACTTTCATAACATACAAATGGCATACCAACAATATCAGGCAGCCTCAGGAGCCAAACTAAACACACATAAAACCATAGGACTGCGGTGTGGCAAATGGAAAAACCGAACCGATTCCCCAATGTCTGGTACCTGGTCCACAGAGGGAAACAAATACCTGGGGATTTACCTAGGAAACACACCCTCTTATGTGGATAAGAACTGGGAAACACTAAACAAGCGTTTCAAGCAAGTTCTAGGAAAGTGGGCAGCAATACGAGCCTCTGCCTCCACAAGAGGGAGAACAATAATCGTTAACCAAATAGCCACCAGTGTCCTTTGGCATACACTAAAGATTCTTACGCACCAGTGCAATTCATCAAACAAATAAAGTCAACCATATATCGATTCATATGGAATAAAACAAACTGGCTTTCCTACTCCCAGCTATGTACTTCTCTCAAAGATGGAGGACAAAAGTTGGTCTCCATTGACAACAGGATAACAACGTTCCGCGCTCGATTTCTCATAAATGCCCTACAACAGGAAATATCACACAAATGCACCACTGAGTATATTTTCACTTCTGCCACTAGAGGTCTCTCTCTCTCCACCACCTTAAGAATGACAACAGCTCAAGTGCCTGTAAATTTAACAAACTTCTACAAAGATGCCCTTCGACGATGGAAGAAGCTAAACCTCCAGCACACAGTGAAGAAAGCATCCCTACCTGAAATCCTCATGGAACCCATCTTTCACAACACGATGGTAAGAAGCCCGATCACTCAGAAAGAATTTTTCTTTCCTCCATGGAGCTGGCGAAACGTGAGAATCTTGGGTGACATTCTTTCTCCAAGCCTCACCTGGCGCTTTCCAAATTCGCTCGAAAACCTAGAATATGGGAATGAGTCTGAGCAGATAGACACCGTAAAGGCTGCGTTTCAAGCCGCTATGCCTGATAGCATAACAGAAGTGGGGCTTAGCCCTCCAAACTCAGAAGTTTTGGCGCCTATCTTTCTGATAAAAACCAATAACTCATGGGAGAAACTTACACCCAGCAACACCAACAAGATCTACAGCACACTAACACAACAGTCGAACCAAAGCACTTTGTTGGAAAATCCTGCATCATCTGATCAAACACTATTTCAATGGGATCTACCATATCGCACAAGAGCCATCAAACCTGACGCAGATATTCAGTGGAGAATGTGGCATAATATATTACCCACTCCTACTATATTACGAAAATTTAACTCAAACGTCTCAGATAACTGCCTCTTCTGCTACCAATTAGGAACGGTCAGGCATATCTACTTGGAATGCCCAGTCAACACTAAATTAATCAGTTTGACTCGGGAAACGGCAGCTCTTACCTGTGGTAATCTTCATACAGAAGAGGAATATTTCAATCTCGTCCATGTGGAGTCAAATAACCATTCATTCTGCAATTACCTTTTCATCACCGCAAAAGCGGTAATATACAACTTCTACCTCAGACATACAAGACCAGACAGCACAGCAACTTCACAGAGAGAGGCAACTGACCAACTCACTGCAGCCTTCCAACAAAAGGTGAGATGTCGGATCCTACACGAGCATCACCACCATAGGCAAAACAACACCTTAGATCTTTTCCACCAAGAATGGAATCCACGGAATCAACTCCTGGCTGAGCAGGGCGACTGCATTATAATCCACTTTCCAGCATAGAAGTGACACCTTTACCCCCCCCCCCAAAAAAAAGAAAGGGGGAAAAAAGAAGGACTGTTGTGCTTAACAGTGCGAAAGTTAATCAGCTGGCACTCTCATGATAATAGATAATATTGTGCAATAGTAACTTCTGTGTTCTTCCACATTTATGTTCTTATGTTAAAATAAGATCTTATGTTATCATGTTAAAATAACTCTTAATGGCTTTAATTTATTTAAAAAAAAAAAAATGTAATTAGCCTTATAAGTGACTTCGATGTAACATACCTCAACAAGAGTATGAGCATGTAACCTCTCTGTCTGACTGCAGAGAACCAAAAACCGGTTAATCCTGTATATAAGATTGTTATGTTTACAATAAAAAAAAAATATATATCTATATCTATATATATATAAATAAATAAATAATCAATTAGAGAACACTCAAACTGATTGTGCTAACAAACATTCAAGTTTTTTTGTTTTTTTTTGAGGAAAAGAAGTCCAGGTAAAAAATATTTTTATAACAGTTGATACATGTACAGAATGATATAAATGATTTAACTTTAACTCTAAGCAATTGGAAAAACAAGTGCAAGGAAACAAAAAGGCTAAAAATAGCCAGAATTAATTTCTGCAGTTAGTCATGCTCACACTATTTAGTTTTTCTTCTTGTTGGGGGGGGGGGGGGGGGTGTTCTTCTTTAATTATCCAGAAATACAATTAGTAGTAACAAAACTTCACCAGAAATTAGCTATTTAATACTGTATATTTTTCGGACTTGTGAATCAACTCTGAAAGAAGGAAGTCATCATTGAGCGCGTGCGGGGGGGGGGGGGGGGGGGGGAGATAGAGGAAATAAAACATTTGTTATATTCAATATTTGCAGACTTACATCTAAACAACATTATTCAATCACTAAATTGCACTAGTAGCATGGCAATTTGATTTCTGAAAAAAATGTGATGGACCACAAAGCTTTGTTTGAAAGCTAAATGAATGAAAGAGTATTATTGTGGCACCTTGATACTATAGAAGAAATCTTCCTGTTGGAATCACCATTGGTGTGAAAGGTTGAGAATCAGAAAGAAATTAGAAAATAAAAAAATAGCATAGAAAAGTTAATTAAGGCAGGGGAAATTTTATATATCTTCAGACTGAAATCAGAAATGGTTAAAGGGTAAGTATATGTTTTTAACATACAATAAGTGACAAAGAGAGAGCAACATGAATTTATAAAGGGAGGGGCAAATCACCACAAAAACAACATACTATTGCTGGTTTCATTGAGCAAATGAATAATCTCTCAGCTCTCCTGTGAATTTGAATCCCAAATCCCACTATGCATGGATAGTTGTGAAATTCTTTTGTTGTTAGATGATTTTTTTTTGCCTAATGTGGGATCTCCAATCGAAAACTTGTAGTGGCTTACAAAAGTACTATATTTGGACTCTGGAACATGAGAACAAGATTTCTAATCCTTCACTACTCAGTATTACTAAATGTACAATAAGTTTGCCTTTTGTGGGTGGGATTCACATAAAAAAAAATAATAATAATAATAACTACATAACAGGTGGCAATAACTGTGATAGCATTCTTCATATTTTTGAACTCTGGAAATGTCCCAAATGGGGAAATAAGACATGAGGTATATTAAATTTATGGAATACGTTTTATTTTTCATTGCTAGTAACAAGAAGTGGAGAATGGGATTTCTGAAACTATGATTTCTACTCTGCTTGCTGTCTTTTGAACAATTAATGGATTCCCCCGCCCCCAAGGAAGGGAGGTCTTATTTTCTTATTTTTCTTATATTTAGGTGGGAGATGGAGATGGCAATTTGTAAAGTGCTCTATGGTTCAAAAAAAAAGTATCTTAGCTATAAATGATGTTGTTATGATGTGTCTGAGTATGTATGTGCCTTCTTTAACATCAACTGTCAATTTGGAGATTTTTAAAATCTGTATTTTGATGACTTTGTTCCTTGAAAGACATTAAGAATGTGGTTACAGTTGTTTAATGAACAGAAGCCTATTATTTGGTTTAAGTAGCAGATTTCAGTGCGAGTTTTCAGTAGTTCAAGTCTACTGATAATATCTTTTATAATCTCCTGTTACTATAGTAAACTCATAGGGACAACAGGAATGATTTGTTATACTGGACAATTTGCTATCTTCTTCTATCTCAGTCATTTTCAATCCACTACTGCAGGGTTTCTCAAACTGTGTTCCGCAGAAGGTGAATAGTGTTCTGCAAGAAGTTCTGGAATTTGTCATTTTAGTTTTCGAAGCATTTTTAATGAATAAATATTTTATAGTAAAAATATTCTGAGGAGAATAATATTCGTGAATATGCCAAAAAGCTCAGACCCAGAACACCTAATAACATCTGTATATCGTTAATTTTCACACATCGAAACCTTTCAACATTTGGGAAAGGTGGGCCAAGCTCTCATGAGAGCTTGGCCCACCTTTGCCAAGGGATGTACCACATTACCTCAGTCCTGAAGATATTTTCAGGTGCAAACTTTGTTTGCTTACACTTGGATAAAGGATTAAACTAAATTTATTATAGTCTAACCAAGTGCAAAATAAACTTCAAACATCTTTCCTCTAAATCCAGATACATGCCAGTCCTGAAGATATTTTCAGGAGCAAATTTTGTTTGCTTACACTTGGATAAAAGATTAATCTAAATTTATTATAGTCTAACCAAGTGCAAAATAAACTTCCATTATCTTTCTCTACATTCCTTGGCAACTCGTAGTAAAGGTGGACCTTACCTCAGTCCTGAAGATATTCTCAGGCACAAACTTTGTTTGCTTACACTTGGATAAAGGAGTAAACTAAATTTATTATAGTCTAACCAAGTGCAAAATAAACTTCCAACATCTTTCTCTAAATCTAGAGTAATTTAATAATAAGGTGGTACATCGGTTGGCAACTTGTATAGGTAAATATACCTCTCCATTGCTTCCGACTTAGTATCACCACTCTGGATCTGCCTCCCACTGACGAGACCTCAATAAAGGTCGAAACCGGTCTGGGTAGTGGAAATTTTCCATAATATTGTTTGCTTACACTTGGATAAAGAATTAAACTAAATTTGTTATAAGAGTATATGGATTACCAAACAAATTTAAAGTATATACAACATATTCTAATTAATAAATCAAATTTCAAGAGCAAAAGTGATAAAAATTAATTTTATTATTAATTTTAAAAGCTATTTTCATTACCTTTTTGTATTCAGCATAATAAGATTTGCCATCCAATTACTCTTTTCATCAGATGCTTTAGCAAAAAGAATGACATGAGGTTGGTCCCGGGGAGCAATTTCAAATGCATTTTTATATTCTGGAATGGATACAATATTCAATTAAGTAAATGTTGATGTATACCATCTTATAACAATCACAGAAATCAAATTAGCAAATGGTGGTACACCTGTAGAGTATATCAGGTGTCAAATAAAAACACATGCTGCATTTGTCATTAAGAATATAGAGTACAAAATAATGGCTAGTGACTTAGTATGAGGACTTAATCCAGTATATATTTCAATGAAATTTAGAATACGACTATCAAACATATATCAGTGATTTCCCCCCCCCCTCACACCGCTTCCATAGCAACCTGCAGCAGATACATGAAGTGTCAAAGGAGACTCTAGAATGGCTTTCAACATTGAACTATAGCATTGAACTCTGCCAGAAGAAAACATACATACAATGAAATATAGCATATGAGGAAAGGGGAACAACTGATTTCATTATACAAACATAAGATTTGAATTGCACAGAGTGACTTGACATTTGAACCCATAGATCCACCCTCTGACTGACAAAATTTGCCTCTGATTCTATACATAGTGCTATAATAACAGGAGGTGCAATAATGACTGGGTACTTTATATAAAGGCAGAAGAGCCAATAGCAAACAGATGCCATGTGTGGGCAGGTTCGGGAATAGAGTATCTGTTGAAGATTGTAGTCTTTTGGAGATGCTTTATGGGAGAGGCTGTTCCACAGAATTGAGATGGAAGAAATGAAAGATGACTGGGAGTAGCACATTTGATGAGCATGCAGTTCAACTGTAGAAAGATGCTGAACAGCTTTAGGATGAGTTATTGTAGATCTGGTAGAAATGAGAGGCATAATGGATGCTAGTCCATGATATTTCCATGGCTGAATAATGGCCATGGAAATATCAGTAGAGACAAACAAACAGAGCAGAAACTGATCTTCTATGAGAAGGTGGTTGAAGAGAGTCTGTAAGAGAGAGGTGTCATTTATCAACCAGACTGCACTTTTCAAAATAGCATAATGAATTTTTAGGGAGGTCTTAGGTGCACCACTCTATACATAACAGTATTCTAATGTTGGTCAGATTTGGGATTTATACAGAGTAAATAGCTGTTCAGCAGAAAAGTGCTCTCTTGAGCCAAAAAAGGATGCCAAATTTTTTGGAGGCTGATGATGCTATAGAATTGATATGATTGTGCAAGGAAAGGTTTGGAGTGAGAAGAAAGAGATTCAGTCTTGACTGTTGAGCTGAGTATTATCAAAAGTGAGTGAAGATCTGAGATCTTTTTTTTTAAGGAAGCATTTAAGTTGACTAGGTTGCCTTCACCTCATTCAAGGATACTATGGAGATCAGTGTTCGGTGCACTTATTACAGATGATTCTGATGTTTGTACAGTGCAAACCTTGTCATATGAGTAGGAAGAGCAGAGTGGGCTATCATCAGCAAAACTATGAATAGAGTTTCCAGTCAATGAGAACAAGTCATTTATATAAATCAGGAAAAGGATGGGCAAAATCAGAGAGCTGCGAGGGACAACAGCACTGACAGAAAGTCTGAAGAAAGAACACCATTACACGTAGGTATTGATCTAAGAGAAAACTGGCAATCCATTTACTTAATGATGAAGACTGATGATAGTAACTTGTTTAAAAGCCCATGATGGCAAACCCTATCAAAAGCCTTGGAGATGTCAGGAGCAATGGCAAAGTTTCTTCAAAGAGCAATCTCCTGTGGATCTAGTGTGGCAAAATTCATACCGGTGATGACTAATTAGATAGGAGTTTTCAAGGTGTTGAAAAACTTCACTGTTGATAACTTGATGGTAAACATTTATCTCCTTTTATGGAAACTAGTGGTATACAAGCTTTCTTCCATGCTGAAAGGTGGATGCCAGCTAAGTACAGTTTGGTGAACAGATGACAGAGAACAGCTATTAGTTCAGGAGCATATCTCTTGAGCACAGTGGGTGGAATTCCATCAGGGCTAGCTGCCTTTGTGGTATCCAAGTTATTCAAGATTCTTCTGATATCTTTCTGGCAGAAGATCACAGGAGGCATGAGATGCAATGCTCTAAGCAAGGAAGGAGGTAATTTGCCATAGCCATCTATGTAGGAGTTTAAAGAGTTTGAAGTAGGTGATGTTACAATGCTACCATTGGGGGAGGGGGGGGGATTAGAGGAGGTAGCACAGATGGACAAAAGTTACATTTGATGGCTTTGGCAAGAGACCAGAAGGTGCAACTGTTAGTGGCACAAGCAGCAAATTTTCAACATTTATCTTAATAACTGAGTTAGACTTAGCCCTTTTAATGATGGTTTTATAAACATTGTGGGCAACTGTGTAGGGTGTGAATGAAGCTGGTGTTCTGGTCTCAAGCAACTTGTGAAAGGCTGTTTGCTTTTCTTGGACAGACCTGGACATTTTTTGGAGAATCATTGTTTAGACATGGGTTGGGGAATTTGAACAGAGTGAGGAAGGATGAAAGTTTCCATTCCAATATAGATTATATTGTATAACAAGATCACAACAGGTATTTGGATCTCGAGAATGAAAACAGAAGTCTGACCATGGAAAGGAGGATTAAGCGACACAAGTCCTCCTACTCGACTTTGTTGTGATGCCAGAGCATGTGAGGTTGTGAATAGCTGAAGGAAAGACATTCCATCAGATGAAACTTGGATGAGATTGTGGTTTGAAGAGAATCAGTCACCTGAACAGAGTACTAGGAAGGAGTACTAGTTAACCTGGCATTAGTAAGGTGGGGTGTTGGGGTGTCACAGTTATAGTCAATTTAAAATCTTTGGGGTCTGTGACACCCTACCTTACTAATGCCAGGTTAAGAGAAGATCTAGACTGTTGGAAGAACAAATAGGGGTATCAGAAATTCTAGCAGAGAGATGAATGATCTGTATTAAGTCACTGCTCACAGCAAAAATTTCTGCCTCTCTTCCAGCTTGGTCAGTGAAATTCAAAAAAAGGGAGCCAATTAAGAATTATGACCATTGAAATCACCAAGAAGGATGACTTCACTGTTTGGAAATTTTGACTATATGAAACAGAAATTTGAAGATAGGAAGTCAAAAAGGCCAGAGTGATTTTCAGAAATGAGAGAATGGTAGAGACAGTAGATGAATGAAACAAAACATGACAAAGAAATTTTAAGCTACAGGAAGTCAAAAAAGGTAAGATTCCAGGTTAAGCATCCTTTGACAAGGAATATCAGAATGCACAAAAGCTCTAGTATGGTGGAAGCAGTCATACAGAATGTAATGTGGACATTTAAGATGAGCTGTGGTTGATATAGTAGAAATTTGAGGTTTTTTTGGACATTTTGGACATTTTTTGGAGAACCATTGTTTAGACATGGGTTGGGGAATTTGAACAGAGTGAGGAAGGATGAAGGTTTCCATTCCAATATTGTATAACATTGTATATATTATACAATGTATACAATGTATAATATATACTTGTTATACAATGTATATTATATTGTATAACAAGATCACAACAGGTATTTGGATCTCGAGAATGAAAACAGAAGTCTGACCATGGAAAGGAGGATTAAGCCACACAAGTCCTCCTACTTGACTTTGTTGTGATGCGAAAGCATGTGAGGTTGTGACTAGCTGAAGGAAAGACATTCCAGTCAGAAACAGAACATCAGGTTTGGGCCACAGATTGTTTAAGTTAATATGAACGATTTTTTTTTTTTTTAGAGGGGGCTTAATTTTTTTGCTGAACCGGATGTTCACAAATTGTTCATATTCTTTGTTTCTGTTTTAAAAAAAAAAACTGCACCTATTCACTTTTAACACATTTATCCAGTGAGCAGGCATAATCATGCTGATATAGGAAAGGGCCTATTTCAAACTGTTGCCACAATTTGATTGATTAGATTGATTTGGGGTTTTATGGTGCAAGGAAAACAAAGGTCATACAGAACCAGGACAGAGGTTATAGCAATACACAGGATGTTGATAGGTAAATAATAGTTATATGGCGATAAATTAGAGAACAAAATACATTCACAAAGTTATAAGAAGACAAATTAGAAATTAAAATGCATATACAAGGTTTGGTATTTTGAATAAATTAATGTTTTGTAAAAATTAAAAAAAGTCATACAATTTGTCCAAGTTGGATAAGATCTGCCTGAGTGTATAGGGCTCAGCCAGATAAGTAAAAAAGGTCATTTCTCCCTCTCCTGTGGAGCACTAACACTCTGCCAGAATATGACTAATGGTAAGACAGGGATTACACTTCCCACAGATAGGATGACCCATCAGCCCTCCTGTGGGAAGTGTGACCCATCAGCCCTCCTATCCAAAACATCTTTTACTGATGTTAAGTCATCAGTAAAAGAGAATGTGCGAGATGACTGTGACCTATGCAGAGCCTAGCAAGAACAACTTCCTCTTTTCTATTTCCATGTTGATCGGACTGTCAGGTCATCAGCCCTCAGTAAATAAGAATGTGTGAGATGACTGTGACCTATGCAGAGACTAGAAAGAACAACTTCCTTTTTTCTATTTCTATGTTGATTAGACTGTCAGTGCTTAATTTCAGGCTTAATCATGCAATTTGTTCATCAATGCTTCCTGACAAGAGTATTGCCATTGGGTAATTAACTTCAATTTTATAACCTGTGCATAGTCAGTCAGTATAAGGGATGACCATCAAACAGTATGATGAGAAAGCATGAGCTGATCTAGCAGCTGCAGTTGCGATGTCATTTTCCTTAATTCCAATGTGGCTGGAATCCAATACAACTGAACATCATAATTAAGCGTCTTTATTTTGTACATGAGTTGAAGCACCTCACCAAGCACTGACAGTGTTGGAAGAATGGAACTATCCAAATTGTCATGGTAGGTATCAGCATTTAAAGATCCACATACAGAAACCAGCGGGCCTAGTCCAAAACAGGAAAAACAGCCCCAAATCATTATGCTGCTGCTTCCAAATTTCACAGTTGATACAAGACATTCGTGTAAGTACTGTTCACCAGGCATCCACCAGGTCCAAACACATCCTTTGGATTGCCAGATCGTGTACCATGATTCAATACTCCACAGGACTCTCTTCTATTGATCCAGTCTGATGACAGTGTTGTATGCACCATTCCAGATGATGCTAGGCATTGGCATAACTAGGCATAGGTATTCACCTTCCTGGTGAATAGCTGACTAGCATCTGTTTCAGAGATCATGCAGAAATCGTTTGCGATGGTTGCTAAGGCTGACTGACGATTTATCATGACAACAGGCTTGACAGTTTGCCAGTCCCAATTTTTCAGTTTCTTGGATGTACCAGTTCGGGGCAGGGGTTTGGTGGTTTCATCACATTTCCACTTCACTGACAGTAGACTGAGGCAAGTGCAATGCAGCAGAAATCTCTCAGACGACTCAACTCTTAACGTCCACTCATCCTGATGGAAAAGAATGTCTACACTGCTAATGCACACATGCCTATGCTTATATAGCATTGCAGATGTGTCTGGACATTTTTGACAACAATAGTGTATGTTAATTTTGTTGGAGATGAATGGACAAAGTCCACTTCTTATAATACACTTTTATTCAGGAATAGATAAAATTGAACTCACTATGTCTATTCTTTCTGAAGACTGGAATGAAAATGTTACTAAAGCATATTTATAAATACACTATAAATACAGAGATATTTATAGCATATAAATATCTCTGTATTGTATCACTGAATACAATACAGAGATATTTACAGTCTATGCACTATATTTGGTGACAATCAGTGGAAATAGAAACGACCAAAATGACCATGCATAACAACCCTTCAACATACACATCCTATGCTACATGCTCACAAGCAAGTTCTACTGGACCAAAAAAAAAAAAAAAAGGATTTGACTAAATACATTTGTCCTAACATCCTCCTTCAAATTTTCAGTTGTTCCTGAAAATAAGTGGCAAGACTTGATTGTAATGCAGTCATTGGGTGCAGATATAGTTTGACCACAGATGAGAGAACTTTCGACACTTCTGCGCATGCCAAAAGAAGGCGAATCCATTTCGATAATAGGGTTATCAGTCCATTTTGTGGGATGAGTGTTTATTATTACACATTGGAAAATTAGTTTTTCTTTTATGAACATTCTAGTTTTTAAAGTGGTAACTATTTTGCTTGTACAACAGTTGGAAAATTTACGCATAAAGCACATGATTTAGTGTGTTGGTATCGAATTCGTACATCGCCTTATTCCTTTCTCCCCTTCAACATGAATGACTCTTCTTGGCACATTGCCGGCTGCGGTTCTCTGAACTGTGGGCAGACTATAGCAATCGTTCAGATAAAGCAAATTTTCTAAAGCTAATAAAGATGTATATGCATAATACATCTTTATTATATTATGGTATCCATAAATAGCTGGTTATTGGATTCAGGTTTAATAGTGAACTTGATAGGCGTGTACAAAGTAGCTTTTTTGGTAGAAGTTTATTTGTGAAATTAATATTTATGAACCTTTACTGTTGCCAATACATTCACTCATCTTCCCAATATCATTCATCACAAAAAATGTGTATTATCAAGAGTCATGTACACAGAAGTCATATTGTAATATTTTTTTTGTAATATGATCATGTTATTAATTATGATTATTATTTCAAACTGTCGAACTGCACCACTTGTTATATTCCAAGATTTATTTATCTTATTCTCTATCTTATGTTTACCTTACTTCTACTTATTTAAATCTTTCTGTTAAGTTCTCTTTACCTTTATCTATCTTATGCCAATTAATTCAGTCCCCGCTTGTAATCCTTTATACTACCTACAAGTGTTAGCTGTTAGTGAAAAGATCTCTAGAATAGGCAATTCATGGATCCAGTGTTAACTATTTCCCCACACAATATAATTCAGGAAAAATTTGTTTTTTCAACTGCGCAACCTTGAATTACTGTTACAGCACAGGAAGAATAGTTATAACACTTATAGAATAAATCACTTTCTAAAATAATACCTTATATAGTCAGTCGTGGCAATTTCTCTAATTTAAGCACACAGGTTCAGTTATTTTTGTGAGACAGTGCATTGGTCAAAAATCAGGCAATAGTTTTTAAAACAAACAAAACATGTTTATTTTACTTTAAGCACAATACAATATTAAACAAATTCTGTCTAATTCCTGCTTTAAAGTCATAACTTTACAATATAGACCTGCAATTCACAATGCATGAATAACTTGCTTAACAAACTCTAGGCAATTACTGGCTATCACAATGAATATCATTAACTAACATTCTTCTCAAATGTAAAACTAGCTAACTTTTAGCCTCAATTACTTCTTACAGCGACTTAAACAACTAATTTTAACAAAGCTACGTTCAGTGGCCATACAATTCTTGTTCACAATCTCAGCATTAACATATTAAAATCTACTCACAAATTCGTAGAAACAAATACTGTCCTATCAGTCTGGATGACTTTTGGCGGTTCTGCTGACTGCTTTCCTCGGTCTCATATTCTAACCTTTGCTGAATGGCTTTTGGCAGTCATCCTGGTGTAGTCCTCGTCCGGAATCTTTAGCATAGCTCACCGTCAGTTATTGGATCTACTGTCGCTGCCGCATATCTGGTTACATGTGGCACAATCCACTACATGAAATAATCTCCGTAGAAAGACCTTCTTTTCCTGGGCTTTCTACTTCCGCAAGATAAACAAACTCCTTGAACAGTCTTGAACCTAAACTCACGAACAGCCAGCCTCCTTCTAGGTTCTCAAAACTCTTTTATATAATTCAGAAGCTCCTTGTTTTTTAGTGTCAGAGACCCCCGAATCTTCCGTAAATAACTTGCGTCACTGTTGTTTTGATCTTCAGAGTTGGTGGCAACAATCTACATACGACCTTCAATACTTTGGTTTACTTTTAAGTCACCCACATAATCCGGTCATAATCAACATAATTAACTTAAAAGAATTACTTCTAACATTCTGTTACACCAAACTAACATTATGCACAATTTCACCCTTTACAATATTTTTTTATAATTTGTGAACAATTTCCATATCATTCCATTTGAAAGTTAGCTTTACAAGTTTACAATCAGCACTTCTTTAAAATATACTAAGTTACTATTCTTTCTTTCCTCGTGTTTGTGACCTCAGTAAAAATCGATGCTGAAAAATCATTATATAAAATTTCACCGCATTGAATTTTACAATATGATCTGCTCTTTCTGATCCCCTTTTGTTAGATGAACTGAATAAAATTAAAAGCAATCTGATATGCAATGGATACAAAAAAATGACCATTCAAAAAAATTATTGATAATTATCATCCTTCTACCAGCCTACAATCTGATGTGAAAAGAATTCAAATACCCTACCTTAAAGAAACCTTGGAACAAATAGCAATATTCTTCATAAATTCAATTTATATGCTTCCTTCAAACCATCTCAGAGACTGTCTTCCTTCCTACCATCAACAAAGGAATACATAACTGCCTCTTTCATTACCAGGCATCCATTAAGTACCTTGCTCATGCCTTCTTTGTTATTTTGGACAAACTGGCCATTTTGCCTTGATGAAACCTGAAGCACATCAAGACTATATTACATTTTTGGAATCTGACGAGTCTGGCCTTACTTCTCATGCTATTGCCAATTGGCAAACAGTTTTGTGGAACCATACAAAACTTATTCAAATCCAGCAAGTTCAAATTCGATTGTCTTTTCCTTGAAACATGCAAAAAAAGCTAAGAAAACTGAACCAATCAGACCGAATGCCAATATTGAAGTTTTGGGAAGTGATCACTATTAACTGTTCTTAATTTTTTTTTAATTAATAATTATTATTTTCCCCCCCCAAAATCTACGCAACTTCCTGTAATTGTTCCTTTGAAGACTAATAGTGTAATATCATATATTTCGGCTGCAATGGAAACACTAGTTAATATACGCATGATTTATAACTTATTATTTCGATTAATCTTCTGAATGTATTTCACAGTCTATCTCCTGGACGATGTCCAAATAACACTAGATGAAATATACTGGAGTCTTTGAATAAATTCTATACAATTTTTTTTAATTAACCACAATTTTATCAGCAAATAATCAAGAAAAGATTGGTTTGTATCCAATTAGTTGAAAAGAATTCTTTACATCAAAGCAAGCAAATCAATGAATTTTTAACTATAGCTTGATACATATAAATGAATGTATCGAAAAAGTTGGCCGCTAGAGGGCCAGACGGTCGGTCGTATTTTCAGGGAGCTCCCGAAAGCTAAGTATAATTTTCAATGAAAATTAGAATATAGGTTAAAATCATAACGTAATATTGTCTAATTTTGGTAGCTTGTTGTGTCTGTGTGATTTTGGTGTGAATTCCGTTATTTAATTCAGTATTTAATGATACGTTTCATAGATTTGAATATGGCGCCAATGTGATGTAAGATAATGGCGTCCAAAAATACGATGCCATTGTTCAAAAACTATAATGTGAGAGAATTTGTCCAATGTGATGTGTGTGGAATGTATGCATTCCCGAATGAGGCTGGAGTTTGGATTGAAAGTGATAATGGTGGGAGAATGTGCAGAAAGTGTAAGCAAAGTGAGGAGTTGAAGTATGTGTTAGGTTGTGAGACAGTTATGGTTGAAGAAAGCCAGAATGAGAGTGAAAATAGTGGCTTGATAGGGAATTGCGATGTATACAAGATGGCAATGAGAGCGCTGATCTAAGAAAGAGTGAGAGCAACTATACAGAAAGAGAAAATGGTTTGAATGATAAAAAAAAAATGAGGAATTATTTGTAGGAAGTGAGATCGCTAGGTTGCGTGCAGTGATACAAAATGCGCAGCGGAAATTAGAGAACATGCAAAACTCTTTCCAGAGTGATTCGGCTAACGTAAATAAACAGCATAAGAGTGGGAGAGTTTCTGAAATGAAGGAAAGAGTGTTGTATGGTGACTCGTTATTAAGAGGAGTGATAGATGTGAGTGTAACTAAATCGTACTTACCGGGTGCGAAATTTAAGGATGTAAGTGAGAGTATTACAGTGCAAAAACAGAGGATGAAAGAATTAATAATTGTGGTGGGTAAGAATGAATTGAAAGGTGATAAATTTTTTTATGAGAGAGGACTTGAAAGTATTGTTAAAGGTAGCGAAAGAAAAGAGTGACAGAGTTAAAATGGCGAGTCTGTTGCCGCGGTATGACAGAGAGGAGTTTAGAAGGAGGGCCATAATCGCAAATGACATTATGCGCAGGTTATGCAAACAATGTGGTGTGGAATTCGTGGACGTGTGGAACGAGTCTGATGGGCGAAAGGATTTATACAAGATGGATGGCCTGCATTTGAATGGACTTGGTGTGCGGAGACTGGAAAAAGTGTTGTTGAATGAAGTGAAAATGGATGTGCAGAACCAGGGAAACTAGAACTACCAAGGAGGGGGGAGAGTGGATATGCAAACTTCAGTGAGAGAGTTGAGTGTAAAAATGTATATAATGTACCCGAGTCAGCACTAAGGACAAAAAATGGGAATGGGACATTTAGAATAAAGCATCAAGATAGGGGTGGGACAAAGGGATCACTGCATTTCATGTATACTAATGCCAGGAGTATTAGGAACAAGAAGGAAGAATTTTTGGCCTTGATTGGCTCTTCCTGGCCACAGGTTATTGGCATTAGTGAAACATGGCTGACGGAAGATGATATAGTTAGTGGGACAGAATGTGTAGGTTATAGTGTGTTTAGGAGGGACAGAGAGAATAAAATGGGGGGAGGGGTGTTATTGATGATAGCTGATGAACTGCAGCCAAGGAGAATTGAAGTTGTATTGCAGGATAGTGAAAGGAGCTCATTTGAGGCTATTTGGTTTGAGATTGAGACTGGCAGAATAAAATATACAGTTGGGTGCTGCTATAGACCAGGTGATGGAATAGATGGTGGAGATAGTATGCATAAACAAATTGATGAAATCAGTGGAAGGAGGGTAATTATTATGGGGGATTTCAACTATGGTAACATTGATTGGATTGAGGAGAGGACACATGTGAGGAAGGAAATGGATTTTATTCAATTATTAAGGGATAACTATCTGAGACAGCATGGAATTAAAAATACTAGGGGTGTGAGAGTGCTTGACCTGGTAATAGCATCTCACAATTTGACTGTAATGATATGTTGCCACCTATTGGTGAGAGTGATCATAAGGTCTTGACCTGGGAGGTGGCTAAAGGTGTGGAATTTTTGATTAAGACAGGGTATATGTGGAATTACCATGCTGGCAAGTTTGACAAGCTTAGGAGATTGCTTGGATCAGTGCCATAGCATGTACAACTGCAAGGGCTGGACGTTGATAGAGCATGGGAAGTGGTCAAGGAGCATTTACAGGAGGTTATGGCTGATTGTATACCTAGGGTCCGAATAGTAAAACAAGTAGGGGTTAAATGGATGAATAACACTATTAAGCTTGAGCTGCAAAAAAAGAAACAACTGTGGAGGGAATTTAAAGAAAGGGGTGACCTGCAGGCACACGAACGGTATAAAGTGCAGGCCAGAAGGATAACGAGTGTGGTAAAAACAGCAAAAGTCGATTATGAAAGGAAACTAGCTATGCAAGCAAAAGAGAATCCCAAACAGTTCATTCAATATGCTGCAAGCAAGGAAAAAACTGTACATAGCGAAATGATTTTAAGGAATGACGATGGTAAGGAGGTCACTGAACGCGCACTTTGCAAAAGTATATCATCCAGGTGGTGACATTGAAAAAATGAAGGAACCAGTAGTTTATATGGGAATTGTAATGAATGAAGTGGAGGTGAATAGTCTATTACAGATCCTTAATGTGAATACATCTGTGGGACTGGATGGTATACCAGCACGGGTCTTGCGTGAAGCGGCTAAGGAATTATCAGTGCCCTTGACCATGTTGTTTAATCTGAGTCTCAGGTCTGGTTTAGTCCCGAAGGCGTGGAAAGAGGGGAAATTAGTTTCATTGCATAAAGGAGGATCCAAGACTATGGTGGCAAATTACCGACCGATCAGCATATCAGGAGTCGTTGTCAAGGTCTTGGAGAAAGTAGTCAAGGGAAAAATACAGGAATGGATTAATGAAAATGAGATACTGTACAGGGGACAGCTTTGTGAAGGGTAGATCATGCCTCAGTAACTTGCTCAAGTTTTATAACAAGGTGACGGCAGAACTGGATAAGGGAAATGGGTTTACAGTGATACTGCTGGACATGGCAAAAGCGTTTGACAGAATACCACATGGAATTCTAATCCGTAAACTACAACATATGGGAATGGATATAGGGTTGGTGAGATGGATATGTGGGTGGTTGACGGAGAGATATCAGAGAGTAGTTTATTCAGGAGTAGAGTCCAAAAGACGGCCTGTGACTAGTGGTGTGCCGCAGGGTTCTGTTCTTGGACCACTGCTGTTTAATCTGTTCATTAACGATATAGGGAAGGATCTAAGTGGAACAGTTCATTTGTTCGCTGATGATGCAAAGTTGGGTAGGGCGATAGTGAATGCAGAAGATGTCAAAGTCTTGCAGGATGACTTAGATAGATTGGCTGGGCTAAGGAGAATGGATGTCAATTTAACGTGACAAAATGTAAGGTTATGCATTTTGGGGTGAAAAGATTAGCAGCAGTATACCACATCGGTGGAACTTACTCCAAGAGATTGATGAGGCCAGGAACTTGGGAGTGTTGGTAGATAGGGAGATGAAGTTTAAGGGGTACATTGCAAAAGTAGCTAAATCAGCACATCAACTCACTTGGTTGTTGAAAAATACCTTGACGAGCAGAGACAAGCAAGTTATTGTACCTCTGTACCGAGCCCTGATAAGACTTCATCTCAACTACTGTGCCCAGATTTGGTCACCTAGGTTCCTTCTTGATGGGGAGGAGGTAGAGAGGATCCAGAGGCGAGTGACTAAGATGATAGCAGGTCTATGGAATGAACCATATGAGAACAGGTTGAAGATTTGTGGGTTGCAGAAACTAGTTGATAGGCGGAAAAGGGGAGATATGATTGAGACATTCAAATTGCTAAAAGGATTCTATAGGATTAATTCAGAGGATATTTTTGAGATCAGGACTGGTGGTGGGAGAACTAGGGGATACCTATGGAAACTGGGCAAGAGTGTGGTTAGCAGGGGTGTTAGAGCTGGGTTTTTTACTTTTAGAGTGGTAAATGAGTGGAATAAGCTGCCAGAATCTGTTGTGGGTGCTATGACAGTGAGCGATTTTAAGGCAAGGTATGATAGATACTGTGAGAATGTCGAATAGTTGTGTGGACATGATGTTTAGGGCCTCCCTCGATGAGTTTAAGGACTCCCTGGAGTAGCCCGAAATAATAATAATAATAATAATAATAAATTTTGAAATACTAATGCAAGAATTGTACATTTTCATCCCCCTCTTCCATTTTCCTTTAACTGCCCAAATAGCCTACGGATAAAATATATCATAAACATAAGCTTATGATATTTCATCATCAATTTCCTGATATATATATACCCTAAAGAGGACTTTGAATAAGTGATTGAGAACAGCCCAAAATAGAGCTGAATGGAATAATATGGGGGAGGCCTTTGCCCAGAGTGGTATTCTACAGGCTGACAGCAACCCTAAAGAGGTGTTCAGAATATTATGACAATACTACACGATCAAGTTTACATTATTATTAAACTCCTATCCTTTTTGCTCCAAATTAGTCTATTGCTTGTCAGAATTCCAATATTTTTATATCTAATGTTTTGTTCTATGGCACTTCTGACTGAATCAATCCACCAAGAACTTGGTCCTCCATTGAGTGTTTAATGCGAAAATGGTAGGAAAGGATGCTAACCCTTCTTCTCTCATTCTGTTTAAGTGGTCATACCACCTTAGATTAGTTCCCCTAACACATTCTTGAATGCAAACAAACATGAAGTTCCTTCCTAAATTCTTCATTTTTAGTATGACTCTGCCATTGCTGCCATCTGTTCTAGCCCCTAATTTTTCTCAGAATCATACAAGGGTGGTCTGAAAAGTTCTCATCCTAACAATGAAAAAACAAATTTATAATTTCAAAATTATTTTTATTTTTCAATATAATCTCCCTTAAGACTAATACATTTATTTCAGTGATGCGCTAGTGCCTCACGTACCTCAGGGAGTATGCGTACCACACTTTGAGAAACACTGATCTAATAAGTGGGATCTAAAATGGTTAGCTTTAGTATGTATGACTATAAATTTTTTATTATTAAAATATAATAAGAATGAAAACTAAACTAAATGCTGTATATTTGTAAAATATCTTGTTGCTATAATATGGCACCTACTGCAATATGGCTGAATGAGCACCCTTATTAAGTGGGGCAGTGAGGTAGGCTGCCTCTATGCTATACCCTGTTGACGGTACAGTGTGTGTGTGTGTGTGTGTGTGTGTGTGTGTGTGTGTGTGGCTCCCACCAATGAAAGACTGTAAACTTTAAGAACATTAATACTGTGGACAGGATAACATTTTTTTTTTATCTTATTAATGTTATATATTTTTTTAATATATATATTTTTTTAATTTATTTCTTACAAAATCTTGAAACCCTTCACTAGAAACCAAACAAAAAAACTGTCAAGCTACTTCAGGCCTCTTAATAAGCAGAGCAATGGTTTCGCAGAAGGCAATGAAGTGTTCCATTTCCCACAAAAAGACAATCAAAATTATCTATGCCCATTATTGCAAAATTTTAATATTAAAATTCACTCTCAAAAGCAAAGCAAATAATGCAATTTAACAACAAATGTTGTACACATACGCACAATGCCAGTACATCTATATGCTGGAATTTTTAAGTAAAGAGGAAAAAAAATATGTTCAAATTACATTTATTTCAATAAATGTTGGATATAATTTTTTTAATTAAGATTATATTCAAAGCAGGCTCATGAAAGTTGCATGAACATAATTTCTTCTATTGTACTAATTTGAAAAAATAACACTTCTGATGAATTTATTGCTGGGATTGATTTGATATTATATTTTAACCACTGCAATCAGATAATTGAAAGATCTCCCTCTCTCTCTCACACACACACACACACACACAAGAGAGAGAGAAAGATAGAGAGAGAACCATTAAAATCGCATGACAAAGTAAAATGTTTTATTCAGAATTTACCATATCAGAAATTTAAATATGCCTATCAGAATTTAAATTTTTTACTATATTTTGTTCACAACAGAGAGCAAGAGAAAATGAATGATCAATCTTTATTTAACCACCACCCAAGCCAAATGAGATCACATATACCAACTAGTTTATGAATTTTCAAGGCAAAGTACACCAGAAGTTTTCTTTCATCATTCACCTGTCATATAAGGTTTTTAATCCCTAAATAGTAATGCCATTAATGATTGACTGCAACAGAGATATAACCATTGAAATCACATGACATAAGTAAAATGTTTTATTCAGAATTTACCATATCAGAAATCTATCAGAATTTTTTACTATACTTTATTTTGTTCACAGCAAATATAAAAAGAAATCTCACCTTGAAAGTATGTACAAGAGGCAAAAATAGTTAAATTATGTCTGCTTCAGAAATGTTACATAAGATTAATCCTTGCAATAAATTTATCAAAGGAAACATATGCAATTTTATTTTTCAAATTAGTACAACCGAAGAAATTTTATTTTGGTCCCTTCATTTTACTACAAAAGAAAGCTGCAATTATGTCAGTGCTATTTTCATAAGCCTGTCTGAAAACAATAATCCAAGACTACAGTTTTTTAATTTTTTTTTTACTGAAAAATGATGCTATCAAATAACATTTATTGAAGTAAATATAATTTGAATATACACTTTTTTTTTCTTGCAAAATATCAATATACAGTTATTCTATCAGTCTACTCTTGTGAACAGCAGTTGTTAAATTGAAATGTTTCGATTTTGAAACTGAATTTTAAAATATCACACATTTAAAATAATAGTTCAGAAAATTACACAGGAAATTCTCTACTAGGTGAGTAAGATTTATGCAAGTATATCTGAGAAGATGCTGAGAAAAGTTGTGGAAGAGAAATATGGAGGAGGACAAACTGGGTTCATGTCAAATAGAGGTTGTGAAGATCAGATTTTCATTTTACAACAAATAGATGAAAAACTGTGGGAATGTAACAATAATCTGTACTTGTTTTTAGATATGGAAAAGGCATTTGAAAAGGTGTCCAAAGAAAAGTTTTTCAAAACACTCCAATTAACAAGTACATGGGGTAAATGGAAGATCATACAGAGCAACATAGTCTATATTTAAGATGAAATCAGCAGTCAGAATTGAAGGAAATATAGGAAGATGGTTTGATGTTAAATCAGGTATAAGACAAGGATGCACATGATCTCCACTCTTATTCATCATCTATATGGATCACATTATAAAGGGAAGTGGCATTAAACCTGACATTAGAATGGAAAGATATTAAACTTAACTCTTTGCTTTATGCAGACAATTTGTACTCCTAAACAAGTCCAATTTGGAATTTCAGTCAACAAATTTGGCAGGACAACTGGCAATTAAAAGACCAATCAGGAAAATAGGCAGAAAAACAGAAAACATTAGTTGCATTCTCAATGGAAAACATATAGAACAAGTAAAATATTTGACCTTTTTAGGCACAGTTTTTGGTGAAGATGACAAATTAAACATGGAAATAAACACAATAAGCAAAGCTAGTAAGGTGGGGAACCATATGAATAAATTTATGTGGAATAAAAGAGATACTGCTCAAAACACTAAACTAGCTATATACAAGACAGTGTTGAAACCAATTTAATATATGGATCTAAGATCTGGGTTAGAAATAAAACACTTGATCAAAGACTGGAGACCACCGATATGAAAGGTCTGAAAAAGGAGTGAACAGATGGCATCAACAGCAGCATCACATTTAAAATGAGGATATTAAGAAAGAACTTGACATTGTTAACATTGAGGAATGTATGAGCAGAGCTATTATTTATGAAGTGATGTGGTCACTTCAAAAAAGGAAAGGTTAGCAAAACAAGTTTTTTTTTTTACAGGATGACAGGAAAAAGATCAAGAGGAAGACCAAGATCTTTGTGAATTGACACAGTAAGATATGATGACAGAAGACTGACAGAGACATTTATATTTTACAAAAAGTGACATTCATTAAACTGTGAGTTGTATTAATTGATTAGATATCTGCTTATAAAAAATAGTTGAAAGCAATATGATATAAGAATGTGCGAGTATCAAGAATGTCAGCCTTTCAAAGTTGCAAATTTCTGATGAACCAAGGAGCATCAAAGTTATATGTAAGCATTTATTCTGGACAGTTTGAAGCTTCTTGATATTGTAGGATGATGTGTAACTCCAGGCTGATGAGCCTAATGTCAGTATTGGCCTGATGACTGAACTCAGCTACGTCTCTTGATTAGTTGGTAAAGTTCAGCAATTGCTTCATTAACCTTTGAGTAACATAGGATATGTGAGATTCAAATCAGAGTTTTTTTTATCACACTATATTCCAAGGTATTTGGTTCTTGGTTACCATGGTATGATATGTAAGCATTTATTCTGGACAGTTTGAAGCTTCTTGATATTGTAGGATGATGTGTAACTCCAGACTGATGAGCCTAATGTCAGTATTGGCCTGATGACTGAACTCAGCTATGTCTCTTGATTAGTTGGTAAAGTTCAGCAATTGCTTCATTAGCCTTTGAGTAACATAGGATATGTGAGATTCAAATCAGAGTTTTTTTTTTATCACACTATATTCCAAGGTATTTGGTTCTTGGTTACCACGGTACAGGATATACCAAAGTCATATTTTAGAACCATATAAAAAAATTAAAAAAAAAAAAAAAAAGTGCATCACAATAAAATACTCTGGATTAGACAGCCATGAACAGCTTTTTTTTTGCCCACTTAATTACAATGTGAATTATTACAGACAACATCTTATATTCTTATGTATCCTTTAACCAAGCATAAGCAAACAAATGTTTTTTCATGAAGCATCTTCATGACTATGGAAATCTGATGTCATTTGCTTCCATATACACATAGCATGAGCAAACAAGTTTGTAATCACAAACTATTGTATGCTGATGCTTGGGTATTTGTAACAACTTAATGACTTGGTACAAATAATGTAATATTAAAAAAATACAAAATGAATAAATAAATAGATAAAATATGCAAAACATTCTCAGGTTTACAACCTTTTGTGGTTGTAAACAAAAAAAGTCCATAATATTCAGCTCAAGTAATTTTCTTTCACCAACAATTCAATAGCTCTCAACCTCATGGAAGAATTTTGTACTAAAATAACTGGAGAAATAAAGTGGCTTGAAAAAGTTCTTTCGAACCACTTTATTGCTCCATGATGACTGCCATTATTTAATTAGCATTGACCTTATAGCCTGTCTACAGGACTAACAAGCAGTATGTGGAAAAAATATGAGCTGACCTGGCAGCTGCATCTGCAGTCTAGCCTTGATTTCAATGTCGCTGAGAATCCAGAACTCAACATCAAAATTAAGGCTCATCAGTTTATACAACAGCTACAGAGCACCATAAAGTACTGGATATGAAGATCGCATACAGGAGGGGAGAGAGAGCTTGTAAAGAACTTAATGATTCAGCATAAATTAGACATTTTTGGTGGTGGTTTTCTCTAAACTTATTGACATCTTTTAAAATACAATAGCTCAAAGTATAATGTATCAAACAGAATAATGAGGATATCAAAATTTTGTGATAGCTGTTACTTAAAATTTAAAAGTACTTATTATATTAAAATCCAAAGGATTACTTTAATTACCAATACAAATTTCTTATTGATTAATGAAATAATGGCTTTTCCAATTTTTATTAAGAAACTTAGATAACATATTCTCACACTTACCCTCACTATCTTCTTTATCAATTATTTCTATTTTTCTTAAGAAGTAACGTTCCTTTAAGCGATATTCTCCTACTGGTCCTGTAACACTGGATCTCTTATTGTTTGGCTTGCAGAGTATCATCAAGCCATCAAAAAGAAATACGTGTCTTTCAGTCAATCTTCGCCCTCCAGAACCTATTTTTCCTAGAACACCATCTATAAATAAAAAAAAAAAAAAAAAAAAAAAGCCTCTGGCATTTCTTTCTTTCAGATGAGAATAATTTGTTGCTAAAAAAGTCCTTTATCCAAGTGTAAGCAAACAAAGTTTGTGCCCAAAGTATTTTCAGGACTGGGGCAACTTGTGGAAAAAGGTAGTATTGACTTCACATCACTTGCCTTAGTATCCCATAATGCAAAGCACATCTCCTTGAAGACATGTATAATGCTATGCATTATGAGAAGGGTTACTACCCAGACCGGTTTCAACCTTCATTGAGGTCTCATCAGTGGAAGCCAGATCCAGAGGTGATAATACCAAGGTTGAAGTAATGCAGAAGTCATCTTTTCATCTACTAGTTGCCAAAAGGTGTCACACCTTATTACTATAATACTCTGGATTAGAGAGCATATAATTTCTTGATATCTTTAATTTATAGTATAAGCAAATGGAAAAACTTTCAATAAACTATCTATCTCTAATCCAGAGTATTATAATAGTAAGGTGTGACACCTTTTGGCAATTTATAGATGAAAATATGACTTCTGCATTACTTCAACCTTGTATCACCTCTGGGTCTGGCTCCCACTGATGAGACCTCAATAAAGGTCAAAACCGGTCTGGGTAGTAACCCTTCCCATAATTTATAGCATTATACATGTCTGCAAGGAGATGTGTTTTGCATTATGGGATACTAAGGCAAAGGATGTGAAGTCATACCACCTTTGCCACAAGTTGCCTCAGTCCTGAAAATACTTCAGGTGCAAACTTTGTTTGCTTAAACTTGGATAAAGGATTAAACCAAATATATAATTTCTTGGTATCTTTAATTTTTAGAATATTTTGTTCTGTATCAATACTTTTGTTCATTAGCAATGCATTTAACGATTATTTTCATTTAATAAGTTTAGAATAGTACATATGTGAGTAGCAGTCATGATTACATCTTTCCTGTTAAGTGTAAAATAAGTATCCTTGTGTCTAATTAACATAGGATTACATTATCTGGTAAATGGTTATTTATTAGCTGTAAGAAAGTAAAAGGGCTACCACATTTTAACAAACATATACTGTGAGAATTAATAAGTAGTTCCAAATTATTTAAAAATTAAAGCTACCAAGATTCCCAATACAACATTTTCCTGAAATACAATGACTTTTGGAATATTAACAGATGGTAATTTTATTGCTGGAAGATAATTTTCCATAAATTCACTTCTACCAATAATTACCAGTATTCAAGTTTTTTTTTTTTTTTTTTTTTTTTTTTTTGAACCAACATTAAACCCATAGTGAAAATTATTACAACTATCACTCAATGTAGCTTTTAATTCTTCGTGATATGACAAGAACGTATGCTAGAATATTAATTATAAAAAAAACTTGTAATACCTTCATATATTTAGGCAATGCTCCATTCAATGGCATTGTGTTCCCATTTAAATTGGGTATGTGGTCTATGCAACTACTGCTAAAATTCGCATCAATTTGACCGTATGACTGCATTTTTATTGACATATGAAAGTTTTAAGAGTGCATAGTGCATAAATGCTCAATCTTGGTCTGATTAAATTAATTGTAAAATAACTTTGAATACTTTAATTTATTAATTAGTTAAGTATAATTTTAAACATGGAAAGCATAAAGATCAAATGAACAATAGCTATGCTTCACATGCACCGTTTATGTGAGAAGCACAAAGGGTTTATGCTTTGTGGTGAGATTAGGTCAGGTTAGGTTAGGTTAGCACACCTTATCACTGGCAAATACTAGAGTGAGACATGGATAATTTGAATTTTGGTATGATTTTTAAATACATCCATATAATATGCACAGAAATCAGAAAAGTAATCACTTGGGAAATTATTTTTCTGGATTGAATTAAAGATAGGCTGAAATAACTCATTTTACTTACTTATTATACATAAATCCAACCCCATTCAACTATAACCATACAATCAGCAAAAGTTCTGGCAGAAAACAGGACATTCAGTAGATCATCAACACTGTTTCCCATTGTAAATAGAGGCAAAAAAGTTATAAATTATTTATAGAAAATTATATATTAAAAACTTCCTGTATATTGGTGTCCTAAACGGTGGCCAGCCTGGTTGGCCGAGTGGTTAGCATATCCGCTCTCCAGCCTAAAGGCTGTGGGCTCGAATCCCGCCGTGGGCATGGATGATTGTGATTGTATTTGAAAATTCTAGTGGTGGTGGTCGGCGTTGCGCTCAGTGGTGGAGACAGAGTTATAGAGCAAGTGCCCTCCCTCGATGAGTCTTTGGACTACCTGGAGGTGTCTAATAATAATAATAATAATAAATTCTAAACACATCAGTTTACACTTTATGCATGCAAAACAAATGAAACTTAGAAAACAAAAACTGCAACTTGTGACAAATGACAATGTTCAATTGGATTGCTTCACACAATAATCAAACACAGCCACTAATGACTTCTGGGTGCTACTGTCTCAGCGCACACACATACATCCTGCCTCACCTTCTGGGCTGTTTAAAACCATTGGAATGCTAAGAATTTGACATGCTGCAGCATCTGAACGTCTGTTTAAAGGGCTCAAAGGTGTCAGTGTTTGTAACCGCACACCTGGGCTATTAACAGAATGTGAGGCAATGTTTACACAACTAAAAGTATCCTCTTCTTGAGCATCAATATATTGTGTTTAATTTTAAGAATCACACGAAGCTAGGAAACAAATAGGACAGTATTTAACAGAAATAAATTATAAAATATAATATCAGTGATTGCTATCCTGCAGGTGTGCACAGCACACCTAGCACATCTTTGCCCCTGGTTACATTATCATCATCAGAGACCACAAAAAAAAAACAATTATATGTGAATGCAGGCACTAACACTAAACAAACAAGACTGAATAAAGGCAAATGAAGTCAGGCCTAGAGTCCTAAATGGTGCCCTCTAGTAGCCTAAATTGGGTTGTCATGGCTGTTGGGTTGACGATTTTAAAATGCACGTTTCCCAAATTTGGGGTAGTCTTGTGCACCCAAATTTTTTGAGATTTGGAAAGGTTTTCAGAGCTGAGATAGATTCGATGAATAGTCTTTCAGACCGCCCCAAACTTGGGAAACATCCATTTTAAGATTGCCAGCAAATGGCGATCTTAAAATATTGGAAGATATTAAAGTTTTTTTTATATAATTAATATTCTAGTATATGTTGAAATTTCTTGAAAAATTAAAAGCTATGTATAACCAACTTATAAACTTATCTACAAGAATTATTGCTCAATATATAATGAATCAGCCAAATTTAAACTATTAAATGAAATTTAATAGTTTAAATTTGGTATCTGATTTTTTTTTTATTATATATAATGCAAAATGAGAACACTTCATGTGAGCAAAATAATGCAAATGATTAAATACACATGCACTCAAAGGCACAGAATCTGGTTCTAGAAATTTCTTGTATTAAAGAGGAAGTTCTAATCACTTCTCTTCAAAGAATGCATTGGTGGATATCTTATGGATAGCAAAAGGAGTGCTATCATAATACAAGCAACTAATAAAACTGTGAGAGTTAGCTTCAGTACATGAAGCTAAGTACTTGGTTGTTTAGTGATTTATAGGCATAAGGACAGCAAACGTCATACTGCACCATTCCAAAGGTTATAGCAGTACCCAAGGTAATAATGAATAATAATAGATGAAAAAATTAGTAAATAATATATTATATTCAAAAAAGAAATTTTGATGAAATTTAATTGTAGATTGATGAAATTTAAATGTAGATATGGCACTGCTTAAGCAGTGCCATATCTACACATAGATAGCAATTATGATCAAATATGTTTGTATAAATTAATTCTTTGTAAAAACTTCATGCAATTTGGAAGGATTTTTCTAATCCCATATTGTTGGGGGGGGGGGGGTTGATGGCATTGATGTAGATGATGTGGTTTGTTGTAGTTGATGGATTGAGTGGTGGAGATGTAGAGTAGGTGCCCTCTCTTGATGAGCCTTCAGACTCCTTGGAGGTGTCACATAATAATAATAATTTGTCCAAGTCTGACAAAAATCTACCTAAGTGTATATGGCTCAGCCGGATTAGTAAAAATTTCATTCCTTTCTCAAGTGAAGTGCTAGCACTCTCACCCAGAACTTCCTTAGTTGTTACAGTGAGGTTTCATGATGGACTGCAAATCAGTCATGGAGGAATGCTGTTATATTCAGTGCAGATAATGTTGTCAACATTACACCCAATAGATTGCATGATCTCTTTCACATGCATACCAAAGGAATGAATGGTAGTCTAATGTGTCTAATATTCAGCTTCCCATTGTAGAGAAAAAATACTAGTCCAAGTAGACTGTTTTGGAAAAGACTATTTTTAGGGCACAATTAAGAGAAAATTTTTTACCATCAAAGTGACAGAGCAAATTTATTTGCTTTGACAAAGACTTTGAATGGGGATGATGTCAAAATATATAAGTAGCTATTTGTATACTCTAATGACAGATAAAATCCAACCATCTCAGGCTATTCTCTTTTGCAGAACTGTAGATGTAAGACCCATAATCCAGTTTTTATCAAACAAGTGCACGATAAGATGAAGCAAGGAAGATTAATCTGCATCTCACTCAGCGAGAATGAAGGAGATTCAAATGCTGTCTTGTACTTTCAAATTGATGAACATGTTTTAGGAATGCAAGCTCTTTGTGAAAGGTGATATTTTCCCAAGAACTTAGCATCTGTTACCACTGGAATAATACTATACCTAATTCTGAATTTTGGATCTGAGTAAAGTGTGTTTGTGGCAGAAGTGTTACTAGTTAACGCAAGATTGTTAAGCCTATTCATGCCTCATGAGTCACCAGTGAAATTATTATTATCATTACATGATACCTCCAAGGAGTCCATTTTAGCAGCAACAAGAATCGACAACATGTACATCCCCTTGTGCATGTCTGCAGAAAGGTATGTACATGTTGTCGATTCCAAGACATGTAGTGATATGCATGGTTTAAGACATGCATATCACTGCATGTCTTACAGGAATGTTCCAGGGAGTTACTGGAGTTATGGCATGCCTGTTTAATATTGAAATAATAAAGACTTGAAAAAGTACAATTTCCAAAAGAGTTTTTTGGGACTTATTATGGCTGAGCAGATTGTTAGGGTTATTGATAAGAGCTAGGATATAGAAGTGCATTAATATGCATTATTCTGTGTGTTAAAATGGGCTTCTTAAAGGGAAGTCATGTTTTACCAATGAATTTACATACTACAAGAGGACGAATGCATAGAACAAGGGAGAGTATATACAGTATATTTAAATTTAACAAAGTTTTTAATAGCAGCAACACAAGTAGTTAACTAAATTGAAATGAACAGGATCAGACAGATTCAATATTGGACTAATTAAAATTAGATAGGTGAACAGCTTTCAGATAGACATCAGCAAGTTATGGCAGCACAGCACAGCATCCCAAAAGATGAAAGTCAATTGAGGCCATTGTTTCTTAATTTTATATTAACAATATTTAATTGAAATATGCAGCTTTTTTGTACATGATGCAAAACTGGAAGAATTAGTTAAGCAGATGTTGTGACCTTACAAGAGGTCTTGAATAAATTGTATGGGTGGCAAGTGAGTAGAGGTGTTAATTCAGTATTACAAAGTGTCTTGTTCTGAAATTTGGCAGACAAGGATGGGATGCAAAGTATACAGTAAGTGGAGAAATTTTGAAGGAGAACTCAAATGGACTATTGTGTGCAGATTCTGTCATCTAGCTTTCATGGGGTCCTGAGAAGACCGACTAAGGTAGTATCTGATCTTTAGAATGGGGGCATAAAAACAGATTGATGGAATGCAATTTGCAGAGTCTCATGAATAGATGGAAGGGGGAGGGATTAAGACACATAAATTGGTCAGGTTAATGTGGAAGAAATTTTTCACAGAGTGGGAAAGGGAGATAGAACAAGGAGCAGGTTCTTTTCATGGAGAGTATTCGCTGCATGAAATGAATTGCCTGAAAGTGTGGTGAATGCTGACACACACAATGTGTATAAGCATGGTTCGATGAGCTCTATGTATCTGGCTTCTGGTTTTGTGGAGATTCAATTTATGTCTTGGATTTTGACTTTTTTTTGGGGGGGGGGGGGTGGACAGCTAGTATTCACCTCTTCATTCTCAGAAAAATATTCAAGATATCAAATTTTTACTTCGGTCAGGACACTAAGTACCTTTGATTTAATTCTTCCTCTGGGGGAGCAGAGGCATTCATTCCATCTGTTAGCAGACCTAAAAGAATATCGTTTATTTGCCAGGGTGCACAGTCCATTATTTTTTTAACCCAGCAGGTTTTGATGTAAGTAATAATTTCCGGCATTTTTCTTTTTTTCTCTCATCTATCCTATTGAGATTCTGACTAAATCATACCATTCAGGGATGGTGTAAGAGGGTGATATGTCATGCATGTTAATATCTCATAACATACCCCCCCCCCATTACCTTCCCAGCATAAATAAGAGGATTTTCCACTGGATGTCACTGCAGTATACTTCCTCTTTGCCTCCTGATATGCTAGAGTAGTGATAGCCAACCAAAAATACTTGAAGACAGATGTATTAAAAGTCTAATAATTGTTGCAGTGAATAATCGAGGAGTCACAGCATAGTCATTAATTGAATTCTAGAGAAATTTCCCTACTGGATGTTCCAGGTAAGTTGATGGGTGCACATTTTAGAACAGGCTAAAAAAATTGGGAAGGGAATCTCAAAGAAAAAAGTGAATTCAGGCCAAACAGATATCATCAGGATAAGATTTTACTTCATAATTAACAGCTGAAAAATCATGGGAATGAATTATAATAAGGATCTGTATTTGGGTTTTATGGAAAAGGCATATGACAAGGTGCCAAGAGAAAATATGTTCAAAATGCTACAATTATATGATATAAGTGGATCATTATATCAGGCAATATGAAGTTGACATTTAAGTTGTAAATCAGCAGTTAGAATTGAAAGTACAGGAAGATGGTCAGATGAAAAATCAGGTGTGGGACAAGGAGGCACACTATTTCATCTCTTTTTCATCACCTATATGGATCATATGGATCATTAGGCTTGATAACAAAATTGAAAATGTTAACCTGAGCTCTTTACTTTATACAGATGATGTTATAAGTTTCAGTAAGGAAATACCATGAGTAGACATATTACTTACTATTATAATAATGGAATTAACTCGCATAAAATATTCTTTATTCGTAGAATTTTTGCCCGAGTATCACAGGCATCATCACTACAAGTACAAAGGCTAATTACATAATAACTGCTATATTCACAAAGCGCCACCTAAGTAGCTAAGGTTAAATTACCTTAAATTTATTTTAAAAAAAAAACATATATATATATATACATACATACATATATATATATATATATATATATATACACACACACACACACACACACACACACACACACACACACACACACACACACTGGGGGACTCTGCCACCCTGGCACCTACGGCACCCCCCCCCCCCCAACAATAAAAATCTCAGGATGAGAGATAGCTGTAGAAGGTATTTTACCTTTGGTATAATAAATGTTAAAGATACCAAGCGATTTTAAACCTGGTTTTACTCCATTTCTGAAGTAAGCAAACAGACAAGTAAGTCAAGTTTGTGCCTGCAAGTATTGCAAGTCTAGGTGACCCCCACACGTAGTGCAAGTCAGGGCTACTCGTGGTAAAGGTGGTAAGCTCTGATCACTATTCTCAATATTTACCCTTAATGCAAAGCACATCTCCTGAAGGAGATGTATGATGCTATGTATTAAAGGCAAGTGCTACTACCCAGATCGGTTTCAACCTTTATTCAGGTCCCATCAGTGGGAGCCAGGCTAAAAATACCAAGATTTTAGTAATACAGACCTGTTCTGGTAAAATATAAGTATTTTACAAGAACAAGTTACCATAAGGTGTTTTAACCTTATTAAATAAAAATCTCAGGATGAGAGATAGATGTACAAGGACAAATATTAAGAATAGTGATCAGCGCTTACCACCTTTACCACAAGTTTCCCTGACTTGAACTACGTGTGGGGTCACCTACACTTGCAGGTGCAAACTTGACTTGTCTGTTTGCTTTGGGAAATGAATTAAAACCAGGTTTAAAATAGTTTGGTATCTTTAACATTTATTATACCCAAGGTAAAATACTTTCTACATTTATCTCTTATCCTGAGATTTTTATTTAATAAGGTTAAAACACCTTATGGTAACTTGTTCTGGTAAAATACTTATAAGCTCTGTATTACTAAAATCTTGTTATTTCTAGCCTGGCTCTCACTGATGAGACCTCAATAAAGGTTGAAAACAGGCCTGGGTAGTGGCCCCTTGCCTTTAATACATAGCATCATACATCTCCTCCATGTCCTCGATGTGCTTGGCATGTAAATATTAAGAATAGTGATCAGAGCTTACCACCTTTACCACGAGTTGCACTACGCGTGAGGTCACCTAGACTTGCAATACTTGCAGGCGCAAACTTGACTTACTAGTCTGTTTGCTTACTGTGGAAGAAAAGTTGGTAAAGAACAAGCTGGATTTAGGCCAAATAGAGGTTGTCAGAATCAGATCTTCACATTATGACAAACAGTTGAGAAAGCATGGGAATATAACAAAGATCTATATTTTAAGTTTTGTCGATCTGGAAAAGGCATAGGACAAGGTGCCAAGAGAGAAGCTGTTCAATATGCTACAGTTATATGGTATCAATGGGGCATTATAACAAGTCATGAGAGGACTTTGGCAAGAATATAGAAAATAAATATCAAGAAGGTGGCAAAATATTCTGGAGGTTGTTGAAGAAGCTTAGGAATGGAGGAAAGAGTGCTGTTAAAAGGAGTTAGAGATGATAAAGGTAACATGAAAACAGGAGAAAAAGATATCCTTGAAGTATGGAGTAATTACTTTGAAAAATTGCTAAATGAAACAAGCAGTGATGACAGCACAGTGGTAAAAAGCACTGACCAGGCATGCAGTGAGGAATACATATCCATACTTGAAGTAGAAAAAGCCATCAAAGGCTAGAAATGTGGAAAGGCAGCAGGAGTAGATGATATTCGACCAGAAATGCTGAAGTATGGTGGTATAAAAGTCTTACAGTGGCTGCATTGCATAGTTCAGAAAGCCTGGACAGAGGGACGAATCCCTGATGATTGGAGTAGAGTTCTCATAGTACCCATATATAAAAAGGGAAATAAAACTGAATGTGAGAATTACAGAGGTATTTCCCTACTGAGTGTTCCAGGCAAGATCTATGCAAGTATACTTGAGAAACGATTGAGAAAAATTGTGGAAGAAAAGCTGGCGAAGAACAAGCTGGATTCAGGCCAAATAGAGGCTGTCAGGATAAGATCTTCACTTTGCGACAAAGAGTCGAGACAGCATGGGAATATAACAAAGATCTGTATTTAAGTTTTGTCGATTTGGAAAAGGCATATGACAAGGTGCCAAGACAGACGCTATTCAATATGCTGCAGTTATATAGTGTCAATGGGGCATTATATCAAGCAATACTTAGTCTTTATTTGAGTTGTAAGTCAGCAGTTAGAATTGAAGGAGGTACAGAAAGATGGTTTAATGTTAAATCTGGTGTGAGACAAGGATGTACATTATCCCCTCTGTTATTCATTATCTATATGGATCACATTATGAAGGAAAGTGGTTTTAAACATGATATCAAAATTGGAGATATTAATGTCAGCTCTTTGCTTTATGCAAATGATGTTATACTTCTAAATAAATCCGCTACAAGTCTGCAAGATTCTCTGACTAAATTGAATTGCTGTTGTAATAGATATGGTATGAAGGTCAGCAATAAAAAGACAAAGACAATGAAAATAGGCAGAATCATTGAAAATGTCAACTGTGTTGTGAATGGAGAAGCTGTGGAACAAGTAAAACATTTCAGCTTCTTAGGCCGAATTTTAACAAAGATGGTAAATTAAATATGGAAATAGACAACAGAATCAGCAAAGCTGGTATGGTGGGAAGTCAATTGAATAAATTCATATGGAATAAGAGAGAAATTAGTCGGAACACTAAATTAGCTGTATACAAGATAGTGTTCAAACCATAAGTTTTAAAAGAGGTAAACCGTGAGTAGACATATCGGTAATAAATAACAGAAAAAACTCATGTATAAAGATTATTTATTAGTATAATTTTCGCCTGTGTGTCACAGGCATCTTCTGTACATTAAGCTCAAAATTAAACAGTAACTGACAATTCCAAAAAAAGCGCCACCAAAGTAGCTGGTGTAAGATAACTAAAAAGGTCAATAACTTTCCTAAAAAAAAAAAAAAAAAAAAAAAAAAAAAAAAAAAAAAAAAAAATTAATACAATAAAAAGTTAGGAAAGATTAGCTGATTTGTAAAGTACTATCTCCCATAAAGGGGATAGACGTAAGCCGTCGGATTTGTTTAAGTTAGGAGAATGAAGTAGAGTTTCACATGTTTCTTTATAAAGGCGTTCCATGAGAAACTGACTTTTGTGAAGAACTCTTGTCTTTCTCCAATGAACTCTGTGTCTAGTGAAGATGGCATGTTCAGAAAGTCCAGACTTTTCAGGTTTAAAGTATTCAATATAAGATTGGTGTTCTTCTAGCTGAATAGAGGCAGATCTTCCCGTTTGTCCGAAATAAGATAATCCACAAGAGCACGGAATCTGGTAGACACCTGGATGATTATGATGTGGAAGCTTGTCCTTAGGAGAAGTGAGAAAGGTTGAGATTTTTCTAAACGGTCGAAAGGATTACTAAAATAACTAAGATAACTAAAAATGATGATTTTTAGTTATCTTACACCAGCTACTTAGGTGGCGCTTTTTGGAATTGTCAGTTAGTGTTTAATTTTGAGCTTAATGTACTGAAGATACCTGTGACACACAGGCGAAAATTATTCTAATAAATAATCTTTCTACATGAGTTTTTTCCGTTATTTATTGTGTACCGAGTGTTCAAACCAGTTTTAACTTATGGAACTAAGAGCTGGGTCAGAAGTAAAACACTTGACCAAAGACTAGAGACCGCAGATATGAGAGTGCTGAGAAAGATTAGAGGCATGAACAGATGGCATCAACGGCAATATCATATTAAAAACGAGGATATTAGGAAAGAACTTGACATTGTCAAGTTCTTTCCTAATATCCATCCAGGAATGCGTTAGCAGAGCTAATCTCAGGTGGTATGGTCACTTAAACAGAATGGGAGAGGAAAGATTAGCAAAACAAGTGTTCTCTGCAAGGTTGGCAGGAAAACGACCCAGAGGAAGACCAATATATAGGTGGATTGATACGGTACAAAGTGCCTTAGACGATAGAAATATAAGATCTGATAATGTTGGAGTCTTGACAACTAACAGACTGATTTGGAGGAAAATTGTAGATAGGAAGTTAGTAATGATGTAATTTTTTCATGTAGTACTATCATATCCTGTACACTCCTTGAGGGTACATGGCAGGAATTTGATGATGATGATTGTTTTACTTGTAGAACAAGTAAAACATTTCAGCTACTTAGGCACGATTTTTAGTGAAGATGGTAAATTAAATATGGAAATAGACAACAGAATCAACAAAGCTGGTATGGTAGGAAGTCAATTGAATAAATTCATATGGAATAAGAGAGAAATTAGTCGGAATACTAAATTAGTTGTATACAAGACAGTGTTCAAACAAGTTTTAACTTATGGATCTGAGAGCGGGGTCAGAAGTAAAACACTTGACCAAAGACTAGAGACTGCCTCATTGGCATTAACGAGGATATCAGGAAAGAACTTGACTTTATCAGCATCCAGGAATGCTTTAGCAGAGCTAATCTCAAGTGGTATGGTCACTTAAATAGAATGGGAGAGGAAAGATTAGCAAAACAAGTGTTCTCTGCCGGGTTGGCAAGAAAAAGACTGAGGAAGACTAAGATATAGGTGGACTGACACTGTACAAAGTGCCTTAGACAATAGAAATATAAGATCTGGTAATGTTGGAATCTTGACAAGTAACAGACTGATTTGGAGGAAAATTATAGATAGGAAGTTAGTAATGATGTAAATTTTTCATGTAGTACTATCATATCCTGTACACCTCTTGAGGGTACATGGCAGGAATTTGATGATGATGATATATATATGTGTGTGTGTGTGTGTGTGTGTGTGTGTGTGTGTGTGTACAATTACAAGTTAGGAAACATTTGCTGATTTATAGAGTACTATCTCCCACAAGGAGGAAGGATGTAGACCATTGGATCTGTTTAGCTAAGTTAAGGGAGTGAAGTAACGTTTCATATGTTTCTTGTAAAGCCATTCCATCAGGAACCGACTTTTATCTTGTTCCAGACTAGACATAGAGCTCAGTGTTGATGGCATGCTCTGCAATTCCAGACTGTTAGGGTTCAAGGTACTGAATATACAACTTGTGTTCTTCTAACCTGATCTGAGCAGATCTTCCTGTCATCCACATATCTGAACCAAAGTTATATGTGGACGACATTTGTGCCATATGGAAGGGCACCTCAGAAGAATTACCCTAGAAGTAATAGTAAATAAGCAGTTAACCTTTCTAGATCTCTTAATACTTCGCCAACCAGATGGTAACCTACAATGCACAGTCTCCTATAGGAAGGAGACTCATACAGGCCAGTACATCCGTGCTGAATCATATCACCATCCCAGTCAAAAAAAAAGGCAGTACTATAAAAACACTGGTTTATAAAGCCCACTTCTTTTGTTCTTCAGAAGAACTATTACAAAAGAATTGCAATATATTAATTCCTCCTTCATATCCAATGGTTATAAGAATTCCTTTATAAAAAAAGCTTTAAATAGTCGTGCTACAGCATCCTCTTCAAATACAGAAGAAACTACGCATACCTATCCCCTATGTGCAAGGCGTTAGCAAAAGCATAGCTAAAGTGTTAAAACCACTAAATATTTGTGTGGCCTTTCGAACCATCAGAAAAATCTCTACATGCCTCACATCTCCAAAGGACAAGCTCCCACATCTCAGCTATCCAGTTCTCTACCAGATTCCCTGCTCTTGTGGGTTATCATATTTCAGATAAACAGGAAGATCTGCTCAGATCAGGTTAGAAGAACACAAGTCATATATTCAGCACCTTGAATCTGAACAGTCTGGAATTGCAGAGCATGCCATCAACACTAGACATAGAGTTCAGTGGAACAAGACAAAAGTCGGTTCCTAATGGAATGGCTTTACTTTACTTCACTTTAGCAAATGTTTCCTAACTTGTAATTGTACACACACACACACACACACACACACACACACACACACACACACACACACACATAAAGGTTGGTTGATTGGTAGAGCCTCTTCTACTAATGGCTCAGTTAAGTAATTTTGAGTGTGGTTATTAGTTGGAAGGAGGCAAATCATTCGATGCTGTTGGCACACTCTCCCTCGATGAATCTTTGTACTCCCTGGAGGTGTCAAATAATAATAATAATATATATATATTTATTATTTTTTTTAAATAAATTTAGGGAATTTAACCTTAGCTACTTAGGTGGTGCTTTGTGAATATAGCAGTTATTGTTTAATTAGCCTTTGTACTTGTACTGATGATGCCTGTGATACTCAGGCAAAAATTCTACAAATACAGAATATTTTATGTGAGTTAATTCTGTTATTATAATAGTAAGATGATGTTATACTCTTAAATCCAAGTCTAGAAAATTCGTAAGTTGAATAACTGCTGTAAGAAATTTGGCAGGAAAATCAGCATGTAGTCATATAAAATAAGTAGGAACATTAAAAAATAGGTTGCTTCCTGAATGGAGAACCTACAGAATAAATAAAACCATTCAGCTGTTTAGTCAGTTTTTAGTAAAGACGATAAATTAACTTAAATATGAAGATAAACAGAATTAGCAGAGCTTGACTGCTGATTAAGTAGATTCAGTGAGGAGTCAGAAAAAATTTCTATGAAATAAGAGAGAAATCAGTCACTTGCTATACATAAAGTGTTCAAACCAGTTTTAACTTATGAATCCAAGAGCTGTATCAGAAATAAAACAGCCATTCAAAGACTAGAGACTACAGATATAAGAGTTCTGAGAAAAAGTATCAAATTCCTGACATGTATCCTCAGGAGATTTACAGGATATTATGACATTATTACAAGAAAAATTTACATCATTACTAACTTTCTATCAACAAATTTCCTCCAAATTAATCTGTTATATGTCAAGACTCTTATATTATCAGATACTGTATTACCCAAACATTCAAGGAACTTGACCATAAAAAAAAATAATAATAAATAAATGAAAACTTGCCTATCTCCTTGTTTCCACTATCTCATTTGAAGTAGTCTCCTTCGGCATGTATACATACAGTGATCCCAGCAGTTTTTCCATGATTCCATGCATCCCTGGAAGTCCTCAAGTGTGACTGTATTGAGAACCTCCTGCGTTTCTGCCTGGATCTCCTCAACTATGTTAAAATGATGCTCTTTCAGCCAGAATTTCACCCTGGAGAACAGGTAAGAGTCACAAGGGGGTGGGGGTCAGGGAAATAGGGGAATAGGATATGATTGTCATGTTTTTGGAAGGCTAGAAATGTTGAACAAAGAGTCATGGTGAAGTCGTTCTTCCATTTGTCTGGAAGGTTGTACCAAATGCTTTGAAACCTCACAGTAAAACTTACTGTTGACAGTTTGACTGATTGGGGGGAGGAGGAAAGGAAAGATAGGAATTGGTTGTAGACAATGCATTAGATGTAAAAAAAAAAAATGACTTTGACATTGCTGTGAACTTCACATGCTTTTTTCAGCTGTGGTAAATTTGTCGACTTCCAAACACTTCATTACGCATTTGGTAGGTTTCTGCGGCAGTTTTTTTTTTTTCTTTTTCCCTCTAAATAAAAGCAAAATCTGATACAAATTCTTTGCTCTTTAAAATTTGCGATTTCAGTTGGAGAACAAAATCACCTAACCACTAAAACATGATGTTACAAAAACACACATAACCCAAGAATGCAGCTTCTCAGCATGCCAGCTGTTAACATATTGATTCATGAAGGGTACTTCACTCTTACAACCAGTTTGCATGCACTTTTCAAATCCCCCAAACATTTGGGTTGCACCTCATAGTTCTGTCTTCTAAAGCATCTCTTCTATATCCATCCACCTAGATCTTTTGTGATGAATTGTTAATCTGTTATGTTAAACTGTAATGCAGCATAGTGAGTTGTTAATCTGTAGTGAACAACAGTTGTTCTTTAACTCTCTCTCTCAATTCTGTTTAAGTGACCATATCACCTGAAATTAGCTCTGCTAAACCATTCCTGAATGATAACACTAATAAACTCTCACCTAATATAATCATTTTTAATATGACACTGCCACTGATGTCATCTGTTCACTCCCCTAATCTTTTGCAGAACTCTCATATCTTTAATCTCCAGTTGCTGATTATGTGTTTTCTTTCTAACCCAGCTCTCAGATCCATAACTTAAAATTGGTTTGAACACTGCCTTGTATACAACTAGTTTGAGTAATTTCTCTTTTATTCCATACGTCAACTGCCTCCATTCAGGATGCAGTTGACGTTTTCAATGTTTCTGCCTATTTTCACTGTCTCTGTCTGTTGACAGAAATCAGGAGCATAAATAGATGGCATATTAAAAATAAAGATATCCAGATGTTTAATTATAATTGTTAATAAATTTTTATTAATCGATTTTAATATTTATTTTTGTTTTTGGCTTTTTATTTTATTAAAAAATTAGAGCAGACAGATGTTATCTGAAGACCATCAAGCATTACTATTGAGGCTTTGGGTGCATGCACCACTCCAAATGTGAGCATTATTTCATAACATGAAAAAAGTAGTGTCTTGTGTGAAAAAGACTGAGGAGTTTTTTTTTTGGCATCTGCAGAAGTATGGCTGAGATGCATGTGTGCCAGTAAAGGCTGAAGATCCAGGTCAGTCCAAGTATAGAAATTTGATCACATTTTGATATCAGTGTTAGTGAAAATAAGAAATAACATGAGCTCTTTCTTGTAAGAAATTATACAGAATCGTGTTTTAGTAGCGAATGTGGTTATCCAAACCCCACTAAGAACAATGAGATTTTAAGGCATTTGTTATAATATAGAGATCTTGTTATGATTAAGCACAACAAGGTTTGTCAAATGAGTGGGAAGAGCAGAGTGTACTGTAATTAGCCAGCTACGTACAGGATCTTGAAGTCAGTGAAAACAAGTCATTAATGAACAGAAGGGGAAGAGAGATGTGAAAGTAGAAAGCCCTGAGGTATCCTGCATTGATGAAATCTGAAGAAAGGAAACTATCTACAATGACATGTAGCAAGAACAAGAGAAGAAGCTGGCATTCCAGTTACAAAAGGTTAAAGGCAGACTAGGATGGTAGTTTGCTTAGCAGTCATCTATGCTGGGACCTGATCCAATGCCTTAGAAATGTTGAGAGCAACCATGTGAGTTTCTCCAAACCTTTCCATGGCTCAAATTCAGAGGTGGGTAATGAATGCAAGATTAGCCATGGATTGGGAGTGTCAGAATACATACTGTTGGACACTGAATTACCTGGTGGACTTTCAGATAGTGTAAGAGTTGGCTGTTGATGACCTTCTCCATAATTTTTGTGGGAACCAAAGTGAGTGCAATTGAATGGTAAACTGTTGGCAGACTTTTATCACCTTTCTTTGCAACTGGCTGATTATAAGCTGGTTTCCATGCTGTAGAATAGACTGGAGAAGAAGCAAGCAATACAGAAGAGTAGGTCTTAATTCTGGTGAATACGCTTTTATCACATACACTGGTGTAGCATCAGGACCAAATGCCCTGCTCACGTCTAAGTTATTGAGGATGATTCTTCTGATTTCTTTCACTGGAGGAAGGGGGGGGGGGGGGGAGGACAAGGATAGGTAGAAGTTGAGCCTGAAGGCCAGAGTTATGAAACAGAAGGCTCAACCTGCCATCAGACAGACTAGGAAGCAAGTTTGTAGCATTTTATCCTTTCAAAACCTGATTTAGAATATTTTTTTCTGCAGTTGTTGCAAGCTGAGTAATTCAGAAATTTTGGTCTCAAGATATTTGAGATATGCTAAATTTTTTCATGGACTAACTTGGAAACACTTGATGGAGAGCCAAGGATATTGGCTAGGAGTTTGTGTGTGTGTGTGTGGGGGGGGGGGAAATTAAGGCCTTCACGATCTGATTAGAATTCTTTCTGTTATTCTGTCTGAGCAGGTGTCTGTACCTGGAAAACTGAAACAACAGACCATGTAACAGAAGAATATAAATCACAGAGGTCATCTCATTTAGCACCTTACTATCAATGGACATGAGACAGATAATAGTTAGGGGTGGAATATTCTAAGGAGCAAGAAACACGAATCAAGTTGTGGTTGTCTGAGTTACCAAGGAGAGAATCGACATCTACAGTGTATTTGAAAGGAGAGTTTGTGAAGAAGTAGTCAAGGATGTGTGGCAAGATGGTGATAATTGTATTCTGGTTTGGAAGATTAACTACCCATGTTAGGTTATTGTTGAGTCAAAATATCTCAGCATCATTGCCCACCTGACCAATGGAACTGGGGAAGAAAAGTCATCCTGAATTGTGAACACTGAAGCCTCTAAAGAAGACAATCTCACTATTAAGATATTCTGATTGTAGAAAATCAAACTTTAGAGATAAGTACTCAAAGAGTCCAGAGTAGTTATTTGAATTTGGGGAACAGCAGACACAATAAAATGAATACAAAAAAAAGCAAATCAAACTTGGGGGGATATTCTCTGGCGTGGTATGTCATTTGCGATGAACAAGGTTAACATAATATGAACAGTTGAGGTGTGGATAGAACCCCAGCTGAAGTTAACAGCTGGGGTTCCATTAAGAATAATAGATTCAGATTTTGATGATTGTAGATGGTGATAAACATAATTTAAATTGTTGAGGCAGTGAATGTTTGTGAAGTGGATATGGAATTTTTCTGCGAAGATTATTAATGACTGTTCTTTGAGAGAGTGGTTGGATTTTTGTGTGCTTTTTTTAATATTTTTTAATTGTTTTTATGGGAGTTTTTGTGATCCAGAGTATATAACTTATTTCAATAAGTTGTCCTATGTTGTAAATGGGATGGAGTGTTAAATAAAGAGTAGAAGCATGCACCATGAGATGAAAAACTTGCAAACATGCTGTCCATGCAGAAGGAACCCAATTTCCTGACTATGTGTGGCCATGACAATTCCCTCTGCATACTGCCATACTTGACTCCAGCCATGAAACGGCAGAGTAAGAGGCAGCAGGTATTATCATTAGCTGATCGAAAAGCCTCCAGATTTGTTATCAGGTTCAATTCCAGATAGTAACTAGATGTCCTGTGAAACCATTTTACTGTTGCATGCTTGAATGTGGGAGAGTCTGGGTCCCTACAGTGTATTTGGCATGTTGTTGAAGGACATCATCCGCACTGCAAGTGATGGGGGGGGGGGGTAAAGAACAACATTCCAAAGTAAAGAAAAGCTGAGGAAAACAGAGGTAAAAATGGTGGAATTGTCATTAAAACAGAAGCTTTACAAGCAACCAGGGTTAATCGTGAAAGAAATAAACTTAAAATGTTATTCCTGTTTGCATCCTAAAATACCATTAAACAAAAACTGCTATGATCTGGATAGCAATATAGTGACACAATGTTATATTATTTCTTTCCAAATTCAATTATAGAAAACTGCATGTATGAAATATAAAATATTACTGAAGAGCACAAAGTAAGCATATTATAACAAGAATATAATAATTTTAACATAATTGAGGACTCACCCATTATAAATTCATTACAACACTGGCCAATATCTTTGCCTTCCCAACCATCAATACTTTTCTGAAGTTCATTCATTTTCTGTAATGCTGCCTGTCGACTAGTTCTACCATACAGTAAGACTGCTTCCCTGTTTTTTAAATAAACAGGAATGTTAAAAATTTATTTGAAGATGGAATTTAGAGAGTGTGATAGTTTAATTATGTTAGTCTCATACTAAGTAAACCCTACATAAATTGGACCGAGCCTTCCACACAATGAGGAAGTACCAATTTATCTGGCAGTAAATCAAAATGCCTTATATCTCATAACTAATTAGTCTGGAAGGTCAAAAAAAAAAGGTATCAAAAATGATTCATTGATCCACTCAGTGCTAGAACAACTTAGGTCTAATACTCCACTGCCTATGGTCTGCTCTATGATGTGCATTTGACATTATCAATATTGGCATTTTTAATCATTTTATATAATTTTTGAAAAATAAGCTTTATACCAGATTTAAATTTTCTTAATCAAGTTTTTTAGAGTTGAAATTTCAACTTTAAAATGCTAAAAGAAATGAGCTAAATATATTACAACTGAAATTAAATACTAAGAACATACGCCCTTTACTATGCATGAAATATAAAAGTGAAATGACAAAGATCATTTCACATCATTCATCTTATGAATTTTTACTAAAATGAACATGCTTAAAAATCTTTATATCTAAATTGTAATATATTACAATCATGTCACTAAAACAGAGTAAACTATATGTTTTTAAATACCCAAACATAGCTAGTTCAGAAATGTTAAAACTCCTGACATGAACTACTGAAGTTATTCCAGTTAAAACAACTAATGAATTTGAAACAACGCTCTGTCAGTGCATTATATGCACTACTTAAGACCATCTCTTCAGAGATCACCTTAAGTAGTGCAATACCAAAACATCTCAAGCTAAAAATTAGATGTTATCTCATTCCATCTTCCCATGCATTTTAGGCTTAATGTCTTGTCAGGTCCAAGTAACTCTGCTTCTTGGTAACCAAATTAATGCTCCAACAGGACAGTTAATCCTAACTGCATATTAACTGTATGTGAACTGCATGTGTTCTTCTGGCCAGTTTGCCTGTCTTGCAGGATGAAAAACTCATGCTTCTGGGAGGTAAACCTGCTACGTCCATATGAGACTGAAGAACTTACCTTCAGTTGAAAATGCCTGATAAAGGTTCATCACATCCTAGATGGAATTTGAACCCAGGTCTTTCAACCAAAGGACATCAGTTAATCTTTTTATTAGACGTTACATGCATTATAATTGCCAGCCTAGTTGGCCGAGTGGTTAGCATATCCGCTCCCAAGCGGAAAGGCTGCAGGTTTGAATCCCGCCATGGGCATGGATGTTTGTGATTGTCTGTGAAAGTACTAGTGGTGGTAGTCGGAGGTAGATGGCGTTGGTGTTAGGTGATGAAGGTTGGTGGAGTAGTGAGACGAAGAGTTGTAGAGTAGATGCCCTCCCTCGATGAGTCTTTGGACTCCCTGGAGGTGTGATATAATAATAATAATAATTTCAAATTTCCTAATTTTATTATCATCATTTCCTAATGAACTGGATATTATGATAATCCACTATATGGGTGAAAAATGAAATGATTTCAAAAAGCACTCCTAACCAATCAACCAACCTATTCCTTGGTCTTCCTCTGATTATTTTTCCTGCTCTTTTTAACTCAAATACCTGTTTTGCTAATCTTTCACTTACCATATGGTGTTGGACTAATGTTAACCAACTTAGAATAACTCTGCTTACATAGCCTTGTATATTAATGATTGTTTTGATATCTCTATTTTTAATATGGTTCTGGCATCAATGCCATTCAGCCAAGTCTAGTAATTTATCTCCATATAAATTTACTCAAATTTAATAACAGTTAAGAAACAGAGTCCCACTATTTCTTAACTATCCTATCAGGTATTTCTTGTTTGATATTTCACTAAAATGTATAAAATAGTTAAGATATAATGCCTGTTTTCATAGTTAATATTTTTATTGCCAAACACATCAAGTTTGTCATCTTTAACCAATTATTAAAGTTGGATAAAGATGTTTTAGGAGTAAATTTAAGAAAGAAATCATCATATGCATAAAGAATTAAGCTTAATACAAAGGTGATTTTAAAAGCACTATACTCTGTTAAATTAAACCTTTTTTTAATAGCACAATATGTTTACAGGCCTTCAATGTAATCTTCATTCTACCTTATCACTGCTGTTCAACATTTGGACAAATCTTGTATTCTTGTCAGCAAACTTTTTTTTGTTCATGTATTTGAGTTCAGTCACTTTGGAAGAAATATCAATAATGTAGATAGTGTTAAGGATTTTAAGATTCAGTATAATACATATGTTGTCAACTGAATGAACCTCCCATGATGAGTCTGCCAACTCCATGGCATAATAATAATAATAACAATGGCAAAACATTTCACATGGAGTAGTTTAATTGACACAGCAAACAGATTATCTAGAGGCTCACATCAGGCACTTTCCACTCATAATTTTTCATATTTCCTAAGCCCAATGTATGTGCAGTTTCGGTCAATACAGAAGACAATGTTATTGGCTAAATCTAAAATTTTTATCATGCCAAACTTCAGAATCCATGAGGATACACAGTAAAAGGTTACACACCACAGGAAGGTGATGATTTGACAGTAGGTTAGAAGCCTTGTTCAGTTCTCTACCTATATAGAGATCTCTCAGATTGTTAGCTTTGAATATTAAATACCATTTGTTGCTACAGGTATTTTCATAAGGTATTTCTCTAACCAAGTAAAATTATGACAACTGCAGATTCAGCTTCAAAACTTATGAAACAACTTCTTCCAATTTCTTATTCTCCTCTTTCTTTATTTTATATATATATATATATATATATATATATATATATCAATTTCAAATGAGAGGTTTTACAACCTACTGAAAATTAGTTCTGAGTATGGACAGGAGCAATTAAAAAAAATTTTTTTTTTAAAAAACATTTATCTCCATTTCTTCTGCTCATTTCATCTGGAGATGAAATGAGCAGAGAAGCAAGTTCAGTGAGTTAGCAGATGGCATGTTAGGCAGCTGTTATTTCTTACTTAGTAGAAATTGGCGAGAGGGAGATGTTGCTACTGCCTATTATATAAAATAACAGTCAACTCTCAGTGACTCAGTGCATCTGTAGAAAAGGCACAAAGAAGAAACACAGGAAGGGGTTTGATATACCCCAAGTGCAAGAGGATGGGCAGATTTGTACAGAATTTAGTAGTCAGACAGAAAAAAAAAATGTCCTGGTGTTGTGTTGTCCATCTTGCTAATTGATCCATTTATGTTGGTTAGTTGGATCTTTTCTTATTTCCTTAAATTCCGTTTTTATTTTGTTAGATACTGATCTGAATATAAGGAAATTTATATTATCCTGCACCACCCTATATTCAGATGAGTCTATATAATATAGTGGAATCAATCATCAACTAACTTTTGCAATCTCACTTTTTACAGTCCGAGGTTAATATTATCATTCAGGGCTTCCGCAAGGTCCGATAAATTTTATGAGCGGTGTAATGAAAGAGAATCAAGCAAACACCAAATTGAAATCAATAAAAAAAAAACATTTAATGCAGGGTTATATAACATGTACATTAAGTACAACTTTGAAAACAAGATAATGCAAATCAACTTAGTTCAAATATTCATAACAAACATAAAACATTAGGCATCAGACATCCAGCTGTTAATTCTACATTCTTCCAAATAATTAAAAATGGTTCACACAGTTCAGTGTTACAGAATCTCACAGTAAATATTCTTAAAGTAGAATTCTCTAATTCTCTCTTAGTCAACAAACACTTAATTCAATTATGAGGCAGTTATCACTTCAAGGGGGGGAAACACTTTTAAGCTCCATACTTCGGCTATTTTTAGTAGAACGCCACAGTTAATGTTAAGATATATCAGGCGGAGCTAACTCTTATTTCTTCACGCTGAAATATAAAAAAATGGACTGCTCTTACCGGGTTACATCTTTCACACATTGGATTCACTATAGGCACACTTAAAACTGTAGTTAACTATCACTTTGAAGTAACACTGTTCAAAAGAAATCTTCACTATAATAACTGAAATTATAAACATAGAGCTTCACAAGTCTTGACGCACTCGTTTTTGGTAATCTACTTATTCCTTGTTTTCATCTATGCATTATTCTTCCTCAAAACAATTGGAATTCGTCGTAATTTTAAAATTTCGTATAAATATTCCTAATTGCCTATTAATTTCCCGGTTCCTTCTTAATCTATTTACGGCATTTCCAAATCCCCTTACTGCCACCCATTATTTTACTCCTTGCTGTCCTGAATGCTACTCTCTTTATTTTCGTTTTCCAATTAAAATCGTTCATTCTTCCCACCAAAATCCAGTTCAGCTTACATCTACTGGCTTCACTCCATATCACAGCCGTTCACGTTCTGCACTGACTAAAAACAAACTCCGTTTCTCCTTCAGCAGCCAATCAAATGCATTCAGAAGAATTACATAAAATCACTCTTACATACAGAAATAAAAAACATATATCACAATTCATTTAGGATATATTTACAAGTTATATAAAGAATTTATACAGAATAAATAACTAAAAAAAATTAACAATTATTATATCAATAAAAATTTAACAGTAAGTGTTTAATTTATAATTTACATAGGAGCACACTTAGCTCAGGAAATACAATACATGTTAAATCATGAATGAAGTATTAATAAACCATAAAATTCTTTATTCACAATTTAACACTGGGTGAAGAGAATACCAAGTTTGTTTGGAGAATGAAGAAGATACAGATGTAATGTGGCTGTGCCAGGAAAGGCTGGAGGTCAGCCCAAGAAGAGATTTGTCTGATCTGGCAAGCTGGATTTTATTAGAAGATAAATAGTTCAGGTAACTAATTTAAAAAAGAGGAAACAGGATTATGTGTGGTAGCACTAAGTGATTAGGTTGTCATTCCAACACTAAAAAATAATATGGAGATTAGTGTTGAAGGCACAGGTTGAAGATTTTAAAGCATGAGATGTTTGCACACTATTAGGTTTTATCAAATGGGTCGGGAGAATTGCAAGTACTAACAAGAGACATAGTATAATGGACAAAAGAAGGCTCTGAAGATGACTGAGAGATCATTTATGAGAGGGTGAGCAACTCCTACAGTAGTTGAGATCCCATCTGAGATCTCTACTATCAAATATGAAGTATGCTAAGGTGATGGCAATGAGTTGACAGATATTTATCATCTATTGCTCTGTAGGCTTCAATGCCAAGAGAGTATAACATAGGATAGAACAGGGATGGGTAAACTGCAGCTCGCGAGCTGCATGTGGCTTCTGAGACAATATTTGTTTTCATTGCCATTTTTTCTAAACTTTTATATTAATAATATATAGTTGTATAGTATGTACCAATATTAGAATATTTTATTCATAAATGCTTTAAAGATAAGTAAAAAAACAGATATTTTGAAACTTTACATTTTTAGCTTTTAAATGATACCGGCCAAAAGGGTTGTTAAAGAGGATTTTATTATCGTATTTTGTTGGTAAAAAAGCGTTTCAACATTTTATGGCCTGTGACGCTCCTGCCAAAATTAGTTCCAAAAGTGACGACTATGATCGCTGCATTACCCACCGCCTCTGTTGCCTGGACTCTGCATCATCACTCTTCATGCAGTACGCACAAGTCGCGTGCTTGTGGTGGTAGTGGAACATAACTAGTGAACTTTAGTGTAGATAAGAACTTTTCTGATTAATAAATAATTAAGACTGATTTTAGTGAAAGTTATAAAACCCTTGTTTAAAATTACTGACTCTGACTCTGAACAGAAGAGTATAAAACGGAAATACGAACAAGAAATGAGAGTGTTTAACCAGCAATGGGAGGACGATTTTAACTGAAACAATACAAAGAATTGTTTCAGTAAACTGAAAGTGTTTCCTTCATATTGTGTCAGTTTACTAAAACCAATATGAAGGAAACTTAGAAACACTTTATAATGATTTTGAGAATAGGTTTGAGAAACTAAAAATGTTAAAACATGCTTTGAATTTCTTGTGAATCCTTTTGTGATTAACATCATTAACAATGAATATCCTGTTGTTGCATCTTTTACTGCGCATGTTGCTTCGATAGAGACAGTGCTTATTGAGCTGCAGGAAGATGTGGGTTTGAAGCTAGTACATAAAAGCTCATCTATAACTGACTTTTGGAAACAAATCTCAAAAGCAAAGTATCTCAATCTTCAGAAAACTGGCTTCCTGTTTTTTTTGGGGGGAAAACTTAGTGCAGTAAATCTCTCTTCTCTGTAATGAAATTTGCCAAGTCAAAACATCGTGCTATCCTCACTAACAGCCACCTCACCAAGCTTCTTAGAACAGTTTGATATCCTACCAGCCAGATTTAAACTATTAACTGCACAAATGAAGAATCGATCAAAGCCTTCAACGAGTAGAGATTAAACATATTCTTCTTTGGTAATCAGGACTACTATATAGTTGTATTTTTTATTATTTATAAATACAATTTTAAAATAATATTTTCTGCAGCTATTGAACATTCAAAAATGCATTATATGTGGCTCTTATTACCGAAGAACTTACCCACCCTTGGTATAGAATGATATAGAACAGGTGTTATTCATTTCTAAGTACAATTTGAGGGATACTATCAGGACCACTCAATATTGAGATCTAGATTACTCAAGATTCTTCTGTCTTTATAACCAAAGGGTCTAGGGAGTTTGTAATGCAGTGTTTCTCATATGTCTGGAGAAGGCTAGGAGATCTAGCTTTACCTTTGGACATTTCAATAGTGCCACTGGGATGAAAGAGGATAGATGAAAGCAAGGTACTCAAAGGCACAACTTCTGATCCATTTTAGCAAGTAAGTTTTCTACATTTTACTCTTTCAAAGTCAGATTTAGATTTGCTGATGGTTATTTTGTGCTTGATGCAAGCTTCAAGTTGATGCCTTCATGACTGAACACTGTGGCTGTTCCTTTCTTATCACTGCTGCCTGAATATAAAGATGGAATTTTGTTTCATCAATTATGTTGATGTGGTTCTGTAATTCCTCTGCTGACTCCACATCTTTTCTGTTGATGCTTCTTATGTTAACAGGGCCTATCTTTAATTATGTTCAGTTTAAGGTTGCTTCACTAAATCTTCAATGTCTGTCTTACCTCCCTGATGAAAATATACAATGAGAACTTGTTTGACTATGTGATGTTTCAGTCATCATGATATCTGATCGTTATACCATCATTTGTGAGTGGTTTAAAACAATACAGAATATTTGGTTGGCTAAGTACCAAATTTCTAGCTCATCTTCATTCATTCAATATTTAGGTAGACAACCACTAACAAGAGGTACCATCAGTAGGTAAGGATTGGACGCTGGGTCAGAAACCCTGGTTAGTTCCATGCATTACTTGCACATAACTAGTCTGTTTCTTGATATGTAGTATTGGTTCTTAAGCTAAAATATTATATAAAATGAAATTTTTTCTTTAAAGAGGAATAGTAATGGTTTTGAACTTCTAAAATTTCTGTCATTATGTTGAAAATTTTTAGAGTTATATGAAAACAATTCAGATTGTGGGGGGGACTATCAGGATTATTCTTTTTTTTTTACTAGTTTCACGAACCTTTCTGTACACTTCAGGATACTTTTTAGATATAACTTAAATGAAAAAAAAAAAAAAAAGATCTTTACCATATCACAGTTAACCACAATTGAATCAGTAGTTAAAAAAATTGTTTCACAATGGATGTTGATATGACTCGCCTTAGTATAAGATATCTTAATTTGCTCTTAATGCTCTTAATTTCCAAATCTTTAACATGTTCTGACAGACTTGCCCCTTAGTACTTTTATTATTCTTATCTTTTGTAAGGGGATGGTGAAATATAGCACATGTAGAATTTCTGTAAACCAAGCATATGAATTTCTCTTCTTCCGAGACCTCAAAGAGCATGTCAAGAAATCGTAGAATCTGGATGTTTTCCAGTTCAAGAGCCAAAATTTCTGTGTGGATGTAGGTAAATCATGAATCAATCGCTAAAAATGAAATTAAATTCAGACATTGTAATCACTAGAGCTGATAAAGGCAGTGCTACAGTTATTTTAAACTGAGCAACACATTTAGAAAAAATGAATCTAATAGTCTCAGACAACAGCACCTATCAACTTGTTAACTATAACCCAACCAATTGAATAAAAAAAGAAAATGGAAAAGCTACTTAAATCAGTCACTTCTTGGCCTGAAGACACAGTTAAAAAATTACTTCCACACTATGCTCATACCCGAGAATTTACAGTTTACCAAAGATTCACAAATAGAACGTACCACTCCAACCAATAGTTGAAGGTATAGACAGCCCCGATTATCACCTAGCCAAGAAACTAGCGTCAACACTGAAGGAGTTGGTAGATCATTCCCCCTCCCATATTAAAAACATTGCAAACAAAATCAAAGACATCACACTGGAAAAAGGTGATTTATTAGTCAGTTTTGATGTCTCTACCCTCTTCACAAGTGTCCCAATCAACCCTTCTATTATAGGACAAATTCCTACCATATATCACAGCATTCTTTGCACATGTACTTTTCAGTTAGCAGTGCTCTTTGTGGAAGGAAGGAATGGGAAAAATGTGTGTGAAAGTTAAGCTATGGTATGCAAACATGATAAAGATATAAATGTCTTCAAACATGGTTATGTATGTGGTGAAGGGGGTGAAAAAATATGCTTTAGATTCAGATGTTTTAAGTATGTCTGGGGAGGGAAAAGAGAAAATTCTAGAACAAGACCAAATAGATTGCATGTCTGATTATAAGAATAGGCTAGGTGGTATAATTTATGTCTATACATAAATGCCAGCAACATTAGTGTTCGTTGCTTTATTGAATATGATGTGGCCTAAGATTCTTGGCATTAGTGAAACCTGGCTATCAGATATGGTAAGTGGGATCAAGTGTAATGGGTATACTATTATTAGGAATGACAGAAGAGGCGGAGAAGTGCTACTAATGATATCAAATGACTTAAGTCCAGTTAGGGAAGACTCAAACTAATCATGTAGTATGTGAAACAGAATGAAATATATGGAGTGATGTTGCTACAGACCTGCCAGCTCAGTTGCAGGGAATAAAGAAATGCCAATTTAGCCTTATGGGTACCAAACAAATGACCATTATGGGTGACTTTAATTTTCCAAACATTGACTGGGTAGAAGAGAAATCTCATGATAAGAAAGAAGAGGAATTTACTGAATTGTTCTGAAACAACTTTCTCAAGCAGCATGTGAAAGAAGGAACTCGAGGTCAAAGAGTGTTGGATTTGCTCATAGCATCAGAAGGGGTCTCTGTCAAGAATATCATCAATTGGTGACATGCTGTACTTTCTTGGGAAGTGATCATGCCATACGTTCTTGGGAAGTATCTAATCGTATTGATGCTCCAATTAAAACAGGTTACATGCTAAACCTAGAAATTATGATCAACTTAGGCGAATACTATCTTTGGTCCCATGGTATCAGTTACTGAATGGGAAAAATGTCAGTAATGCATGGGAATCTTTGAAAAAGTGCTTAAATGAGGCGGTATCTGAATGTATCCCTAGTGATCAAAGAATAAAATAGGTTGAGAATGAAATGGATGCGCAACCTTATTAAGCAAGAGATCCACAAGAAAAAGATGATGAGGAAAGAATATCATGAGAATAACAGTGAGAGGAGTTATGAATATATAAAGCTCAAGCCAGAAAAGTAAAATGAGTATTGTGCAGAAAGCTAAATCAGAGTATGAAAAGAAATTGGTCTTGCATGCTAAAGACAATCCAAAAGAATTTTATCATTATGCAGCAAGCAAAAGAAAGAATGAATGAATGTGAAAGAATAACTTTACTGAATGCAGATGGTACTTGAGTGTTGGATGCTAATAAGATTGTTCAGTTAATGAGTGCTCACTTTGCTAAGATATATCAACCAGGTGTATATAACTTGGTGCACAGTGCTGCTGCTACATTGGATAAAGAGTTACAGGTTCACGAAAATGAGGTGGAAGCGCTTGCATAACCTGAATAAAAATTTGTCTATAGGGACAGATGGAATATAAGCCCATTTGCTAAAGGAATGTTCAGCCAAACTGGCTAGGCCTTTCTCATGTTTGTATAACTTGAGTCTCAGCACAGGAATGGAAAGAATGTATGATAGTTCCATTGTACAAGGGTGGCGCAAAAACTGATGTGTCTAACTACTGACCCATCAGTAACTGTGGTGTGGTAGTGAATATTTTAGAGAAGTTGGTAAGAACTTCTCTAAAATTATACAGAAATGGGTAGACATGCAGAAATGAGTAGACAAACAAGCTATACTCTGCAAGGAGTAGCATGGGTTTACTAAAGGAAGGTCATGCTTTAGAAATTTGCTAATATTTTATAACAATGTTACAGCCGAGTTGGATAAAGGGAATGGATACACTATGATAATGTTGGAGTTTTCTAAGGCATTTGATAGGATACCACAAGAAAGGCTGTTGCATAAACTGGAGAATATGGGATTAGAATATAAACTCTTGACTTGAATCAGGGGATGGTTGACAGGTAGATATCAAAAAAGTGGTAGACAGTGGATGTGAATCTGTCAGATTTAAGGTGACCAGTAGTGTACCTCAGGGTTTGGTCCTTGGGCCATTATTGTTCAATCTGTACATTAATGACATCAGGCAGGGTCTAACATCAGATGTGCAATTGTTTGCTGATGATGCGAAGTTAGGCAGGGCAATCAGGGATGCTAATGATATTCAGCACTTACAAAATGATTTGAATAGGCTGGAAATTTGGGCAATGAAATGGCTGTCCGTTTAATGTTATTAAGTGTAAAGTTATGCACTTTGGCTTGATTAGAGTTCCAACAGCATATTATATTAGCAGGGTTATGCTACAAGAAACTAAGGAGTCAAGGGATCTTTGCATATTGATGGATAGGAATTTGAAGTTCAAAGGTCATATAGCAAAAGTTGCAAATACAAGTCAGAGGATAATTGCAATGTTGAAGCAAACCTTGACATGTAAGAATAAGGAAGTAATTTTGCCTCTTTTTAAGGCTTTGATAAGACCACACCTGGATTATTGTGTAAGGATTTGGTCTCCTGGGTTCCAAGGGAATAAAGAAGCTGTGGAAAGGGTGCAAAGAAGAGTTACAAATATCATATCTGGATTATGGGATTTAGATTATGAGGACAATACAATATGTGGACTGCAGACTCTGGTTAACAGGAGAAAGTGGGGTGATATGATAGAGGTCTATAAACTTTTGAATGGGTGTTATTGCATTTCAAATGATTAAATTTTTCGCTATATGGAAGGTGGGGAGAGAACACGGGGGGCCATCCATGGAAGTTAAATTTATTTGCAGTCAAGAAAGGGATAAGAGCTAGGGTTTTTCCTCCCAGAGAGCAGTAAGTGATTAGAATAAGTTGCCCTTAGGGATAGTGAGTGCATCTGGTGTGAATGAATTTAAGGGAAAGTATGATAGCTGGTTTGGGTGATTTAAAGCCTCCCTTGATGAGTCCTTGACTCCCTGGAGGTCTCAGATAATAATAACAACAACTCTGGACAATTTTCATGTTATAAATTATATATCGATTATGTGGAGGAAGGTAAAAGACATCTGTGCTCTAATATCATTTCTGTTGAGTAATACAGATCTGCAAGTGATATTTGCAGCTTGACATGGAAAAATTAAGAGTCTTTCTACAAAAATATAAGTATTATTATTATTATGCCAGCCTGGCTGGCCGAGTAGTTAGCATATCCGCTCTCCAACCAAAAGGCTGCAAGTTCGAATCCTGCCATGGGCATGGATATTTGTGATTGTCTGTGGAAATACTAGTGGTAGTGGTCAGCGGTAGATGGCATTGGTGGAGTCAGCTGGTGGATTGAGTGGTGAAGACAGAGTTGTAGAGCAGATGCCCTCCCTCGGTGAGTCCTTGGACTCCCTGGAGGTGTCAAATAATAATAATTATTATTATATGACACCTCCAGGGAGTTCAAAGACTCATCGAGGGAGGGCACCTACTCCACAACTCTCCATCTCCACCACTCCACCAACTGCAACTGCCTTCATCATCCACACCAATGCCATCTACTGTCGACCACCACAGCTAGTACTTTCACAGACAATCACAAACATCCATGCCCACAGCAGGATTCGAACCTGCAGCCTTTTGGCTGGAGAGTGGATACACTAACCACCCGGCCAACTAGACCGGCTGTAATTCTGTAATAAATTACCATCTTGGAGTCCTTATATAAAATTTTGATGATTTACGAGGAGAGAGGTGTTGTAAAAGAAATGGCAACACTCCTCTCCTTATAAGGTACTTAACATCAAAGTTCATTTGTCAAAGCAAACTTGGGAAAGAAAGGAAATGCCTATCATTTTGCCAGCATTTTTAACCTCCAAAATATCTAAATTTCAGTTCATTTTTGCAGGAAATGGATCACTTGAGGGTCAATGCTAGATAAATGGGAGGAGACCTCCACATAGCAGCTTAAGGAATGTTGATAATCAACTGGTTCCTATGACCTTCATGTTCATTTCTCACTTTCTCATGATGAACTCTATTAGCATATATCTACTTGGATACTAAATAAACAAGGATGAGTTGGCAATATGGGATTTAACCAACCAAACTATATTCTGTATTGGCTTAAACCAGGGCAGATTTTATCATTAGGCGAACCTAGGCAATCACCTAGGGGGCTAAGCTTCGGGACACCAGATTTTGCTACATAGTTTGGGGAAAAAATATATAGAGACAATATATAGGGGCGCCTAAATTTTCTTTGCCTAGGGGCATCAGATACTCTCAGACCGGCCCTGGCTTAAACTAGAAGGCAATGACAGTACTATATGAAGAAATGTTATTATACCAGTTGGAAAATCACCAGTTAACAACACCATACTGTTTTTATCATGAAAAAATGGTAAACAATCAGCTACATCTGCTGATGTAGTTGTTGCACTAAAGGTGCATCGGCTAGTGAAGGCTGAACTGCAGAAGCAGAAGTGGAGGAATTTTTCTTATCAGTAGAAAAGTCAGCTAACAAAGAAAAAGCTGTTTAGATCTTTTGTTCAGATCTAAACAGCAAACTAGGAAATGAATACCAAACATAGACATATTTTTGGAAATGGAGAAAGGCACAAAGCTAATAATAATGGTAAGTACTTGATGTGCACAAATTTACACAGAGAGAAGACACAAGAAATATGTAAACATTCTCTGGCTTTGTTATGTTTTGATAATGATATCAATGCTTGATGTGAATAGTTGGTATTTATAGCATCCTATTAAAAATGAAGATATTAGGAAGGAATCTAACATTGTTAGTATTCAGGAACATGTGAACAGAGCTGGTATAGACACTTAACGGAATAGGAGAGGAAAGGTTATATCAAAATAGGTGTCTGATGCCAGGTTAGCAGGAAGAAAGACCCAGAGGAAGAACAAGATATCTGTGGAATGATGCAGTTTGAAGTGCATCATTCCATTGAGATGATGCAGTTTGAAGTACCATAAAGGAACAGATATAATTTCTGACAAAACTATAATCTTAACAGATTAAATTTGGAGGAAAGGTGTTGATAGGAAGTTAGCAATAATGGAAACTTAAAAGTGTAGTATTATAGTATGCCCTTTGAGGCTATATATCAGAAATTTAATAGTGATTATAGAAGATACTTTTGAGGAATGAAAATTTTTGAATGAAGAATTCAAGTACAAGTTCCATAATGTGCAAGAACAGAAACAGTGAAATAAGCAGTCTGTCATCTATTTTTCAAATGTATTCATTATTTAAAATTAATATATAAAATAAATGCATAATAGGTTACTTATAACTTACCCACACTTTCTTTTTGGTAAAATCCCTGAGCAAATTCTTTCAAGTTCACCCTTGAGTTGCTGAATTACACCTTCTGCTTGTTGTAAACTTTCACGGTCTTCATCAGATGGACTCAACTTTTTTAAAACCTTTGAGAATAATTGCAATTTTTTTAAAAAAAAGATCAAAAGTATGCTCAGTTGTAATAATAACAACAAAAAATACAATTTTTTTCATAGCCATCCCACATATAAGAGGAATGCTTTAATCAATAATACCACATCAATACACACAACACTAATGGTCTATGAGATTCTTTGTCTTAAGTGAGTTTGGGCATTGCAAAGAATGACTGAAGTGCAGAGACTAACAATGGCTAAAGAGAGTATATATAATTTTATTAACTATATTTTATGTAGTACTACATCATGTTGATTACCTAACTATTATCTGATGTGAATACTGCCTGTAGCATGGATAAGATAATTATTATAACAAAATCAGCAGTAAAAAGAATAACAGTAATATTAAAATAAATGCAAAGTTTAGTTTACATTTGCAACCAAGCTCAAGTAATTAAAAGACCTTTGTTTTGATGAAACCAATTTAATATGCAACAATAACTTAGGATATGGGCTACTTTCAGCACAAGACTTTTTAGACTATACTGACAGAATCAGATGTGATCACATAAAAAACTAAATACTTCAATTGATAATAGCATATTTAGGTCTTCACTAACTAGATGGCCATTTTGGATCTATTTGGAACCCCTTTAGTTGATCCAAATTCTTGCTTGGTTGGCAAGAATTTCAAAATACTCTACTGCATTTTAAATCAAAAACAAACCCCTAAAATTGCACTGCATGGGTTTTTATTATTATTATTATTACTGATCCCAAACAGGAGAGGTCGAAAGACCTAATGCACATCAGTGCCATTATTGGGTGCAGGTGAGGTAGAAGTTTGATATTTTTCTTGAAGAGTTACAGGTTGTAGCTATTTGAGAATACTTCAGAAGGAAGGCTATTCCAGAGGACAAAGGTTGCTGAAATAAAAGGAGGAGAAGAAGCAGGTTCAAGAGTCTGCAGTTGCACTGAAAAGGGATGCTTGGAAGCTGCTCTCTTGATTTAACAGGCCCAACACACAAGGAATGACAGTTGCCAGTTCAGTGGAGCAGTGACCAATGAAGTATCCAAAGAGTAGATACAGTACTGAAATAAAGCATCTATAAGAAAATGGTTGAAAATAGTCTGTAGGAGAGGGATAATCTGTAAGCTAAATTGCACACCTCTGAACAGCATCAGGCGTTTTTAGGGACATTCTAAGTGCACCACCCCAAACATGTGAGCAGTATTCTAATGAGTAAACTAGGATTTCTAAAATAGTAGAGTGGGTATAAAATAACATTGTGAATAGAATAGAATGCCTAGTTCTTTGGATGGTGAAGATGCTATTGATATGATGTGTTTAGTCCAAGCAGAGAGAGAGATCTAATTCTGTCTGATAATGTGTGTATTACTAAGAGTAAAGGTAGGTGAACTGAGATCTCTTTGCAATATAAAAGAAATGGCAAGACTGCATTTTGGTGGCACTGAAAGTGACCAAATTTTCCTTGTTCCATCGAAGGATATTATGCAGATCATTGTTTAAGGCATCAACTGTAAATTATCTTGAAGTTTGAGATGTCTCGAAGACTGCATGGTTTGCCAAATGAGTAGGATGAATGGAGAGTATATGCGAGCAGGTATTATCACCTTCAAAGCTGTGAATAGGATTAGTCATGATTTAGGGCAAGTCGTTGCATAGGAGAAAGGATACGCTCGTGGACATGACATTCATACAGAGCACAACCAGTCTTCCTTGCCATAATGTGACCTCAACAGCGTCTCTAACATACTGCTTGGGAGTCGCAGTATGATACTGCAAATCCCTCTCCAGGCACAAGCTAGTAGAATATGTGACAGCTATATTATGAACCAGTTGATCAGGAAGCCTTCAGACTCATACCAACAGGTATTAGTCCGTGCACTATCCGGCAGCTAGCCTGCATCACTGTTTTTACTGATATACCCTTGAAATGGATGTGGTTTTAATGATAAGTATGTTTTGACATGGAAACTAACGCAGTATGATTGTAAGCATATCTTTTGATTATACACAGTACAGTGAAAATATGACCATCCACATTTCATAACTAGTTATTTCAAACCTGCCAAATGGCACTGGTGTCACAATGAAAGCTGGTACACATGATATTGGAGGTGTGTGTATGTGTGAGAAAGAGAGAGAGATTCTAACTGACACGAACAAGGGATAGACTGTGAAAAGGTATGACCATAAGGTAATGGTTAAGGAGTGGCAGCATCCAGAAAACTGTCAATAATTTAGAATTTTTGTAGAGTACCATAGTTAAATTGTTCCAAGAGGTAGAAGGATACTAGGCAGAACAGCATGGTGAGCCATGCTGATCTGCTTGGTATCCCAGTATGTTCTGCAATGCCCATGGTGAGCACCCTGCTTCATCAGAGCTCATAATGAATGCAAGTTGTCCTAACTTGTGCAAGCCAATAAACAAAAATCTGTAGAACAGTTTGGCCATGAACCTTTTTGAGGAAACAATTGGCAGTTTTTCTCAGATCAACTACAATCAAATGTACTCCCCTGGCAGAAGCATAGACTTGGATCCATAATCAAGTTTTGATCTTAACAAGGCCCTGTAAAAATGAAACAAAGAATATCTGTCAACACCCCACCAAGTGAAAGATAGGGTGCATAAAATGTTCACTGCTTTACAGCACTTGTTTTATAACTAACGTGTGGGAAGGAGGAAACTGAGTTTGCTGTCAAACATTAATCCCAAGAACTCTGCTTCTGATGCAAGTGGAATTAGTCACTAATTCTTGGTCAGGAAGAAGGTCACGTCTGAAGCAAAAGTGCACACGAACTGTCTTCTGCTGTGCAAGTATGAACCCATTTGTGAAATGCTGTGAAAATCTGAACCAATGGGTGGAAGAAAAGGTGCATAAAATATTCATTGCTTTACACTTTTCTCATAACTGACATATGAGAGTGAGGAAACAAAGTTTCCTGTCAAATATCAGTCCCAAGAACTTTGCTACTAATACAACTGATATTAGTGATTGTGTTAGTCAGAATTCTGGGATCAGGATGAAGACCAAAAGAGCACAAAACCTATCTTCTGTTGTGAAAATTTAAACCTATTTACAATGTTATTTCATTACTTTCCTGTTATTTCTCTATCCTAAATCCCTGTCATACCTACTAAGCCTGAAATCTCTAACCTATCTCTCTGAGGGCCACTTCTCCTTTCCAAACTCTGACAAATTTTGTTTGATATAGCTGTGCCAGTCAGAGTCCTAGTACAGAAGAATTCTTATACAAAGAAACCTTCCCAGAGTTTAAGTATTAAGTGCCTATAGAAACTTCAACATTGCAGTCATGGCCTATAACTTTCTTTAATTTTCCCTTATTCACAGGTTTGAACTTTAGCGAGTGGTAAAATCAGTCTCATGCTCAGACAAACTCAGGCTTACATAGAAAAAACATGTTTATTAATTATCAAATTACCTTTGATGCATGGAAGTTTATTGTATGCATGTCATATCAAAATTCTAATTCACTAGCTAAGCAATAGGGTACATTCTAATTATCAAAAATTCTATTTACATCTCTAGGTTAAATAAGTACACATTCATCATAAAACACTAGTTCAAAATTCTAAGTAAAACTTGCTAACAAAGATCCATTCACATTCAATTAAGTGTTGCATACTCTCAGGCTTTCAGACTACTAGTCCAACATGATAATTACGTTACTGAGCACAAAAGTCACTTAAAAGTTCTCTTTCTTCTCTATTAGAAATCTGTTCTTCTCTCTTTGCCCCAATACTAATTGTTACAAGAATAAGGAATTTACTGTACATCACCAGTGTCCTGAGAGGATATCATGCCTCTTTCATCCGTCCTTTGTAGTCAGATGTCTTTCTGTTTTATCGAGTCGCATCCACGTGGAGGTTATGCTGATCAACGCAAATCGTCATTCCTTGCACTTTGCCACACAAATGCTCGTCTACCGGATCGATATCGTCATCTTCGCCGTCCTTTTGGGGAACTTTTCTGCTGTCTCGCATTGGTAAATTTTTACTGATGGCCCTAGTTGGTGTCTGCCATCAGCTCATGTATAGCATGCCCGACTCCTTCAGATAGCAACCGGGAGGAGATTACTTCCGGCGCTGTCGATCAGTCAGTACTCTGCTTGACCACACGAGAAAACAGGAACAGAAAAAACGGGGGGGGGGGGGTATCAAACCCGAGTGAACTCGCTTTTTATTCTTCTTCTTTGTAGTGCCCTCTTTTCATATTGGAGGATCTCTCAGTGTGCTCTCCTATTCGCCCTTGCGCAATTACATCGCACTTCTGCTCCTTGAAGAGCGCTCATTTCGCCGAACGCGAGTTCAGCTCGCCTTCCACAAATGCTTCCGTTGTGGGTGTTACGTCATCGTAGGCAACTAGCTAATAACCTTTGAGCCTTTGTTTGCACTTAGATTTACATTCTTACACAGAGTATAATTTTGACATCGATAACTTTAACAATATAATTCTACTTAGACATACAATTTTCTCCTCAACTTTACTTCTTTCTAAAGTAATTGTAACAGGTTTTCTTTTATATTTTGCTTTCTTAACTAATAGTACAAGTATTTCTAGCTTAGAATTATGTTTCTTGTTAAATCTTGAATGAATGGCTTTTTTGTTGAAAGAGTCCCCATTCATGATCTAACAAAGGCCCCTCCTTTTTTCTAAAAAAAATTTTCCGAGAAAATTTTTTTCTTACTCTTCCCTCATTTCTCTGGGTATGACTCTTTTAGTGGGGCATATTCTGTTAGATTCTGGATGGGTGACTTCATTGTAAGTGAGGTTGCCCATTTCAGATCTAACAACAAGCACCCATTCAGAGAGATGGTCACTGGCTTCTTGCAACTGTCTTTCTATGACTCTCATATTATATGAATGGCAGAAGATTGAAAAACAACAAAATTACACAATAAACACGGTAATAAACTTTAATGAGCATACAAATATTTCAAAATAACAATACATCATCAGTGTGTGTGTAAACATCAATCAAATCAAAAAACAGGAATACAAGTACATACAACATTGGTTAACTGATTAAAAATGGTGGCTGCCTGCTAGAAATTAATATTAATAAACAATATTAAAACAATTTTTGATATTTACATAAAATGAGAATCTCCCAAACATTTTGGAAAAGTGAGATAATCATTTGGATTCAAGTTAAACTAATGTAAAAGGGCTTCACAACTTTCTTTTAAAGACATTCATGTTTAAAATTGCTTCTATGGAGTTTTTGAGGATTAACGTATTCAATGTAGTCTGATGTTCATAAATTATTTTTCCCACAGAAGGAATGCTAACATTTAATGTGATGTGCTTTGGCTAGAGCATTTTTAAAAGCTATGAGAGTTGATGTGGGTAAGCTACCTCTGAAATACGTCATTACTATGCTCTGACATGATCGTATTTGGCTGCCTGACACACAAGAGTGTACCACAGTTTAGGGCAAAGCAGAAATCAAGATGTCTTTGGAACTGCAGTTAGTGGTGGTTGAACAATATAATCTCTTATGCAGCAATGCATTGTTAATAGATATCTGGCTGGCTGTCTCAGGATTAAATTCCATATGATGCAAAATAGTATTCCAGTCAGCCTGGTCAATATATTACCTATCTAGGGGTCCATGATGGAGAACATGGTTCCTATGAGAATATACTGGATTGCGAATGTTTCCATGTATGTTCTCTTCCACATCCCACACTAACAGTGCAAGAATGGCAAACTGTAAGCATTATTGCAGAATATGACTAGAAGGCTGTGTCTATTATTAAGAAAAGAGGTCATTTGATGATGAGCATAAGATCAACAATTCAGCCTTGCCCATTTGTGTCCACTACCTGACAGAGTACTGTGACTATTACAGACAATCCATAAGAAGAATGCAAGGAGACACTGCAATTTAAGATTATCAAGGTCTGTCTGAGTTAATTCAGAATCTGGTGGTAAATAAGCAGAACATACTGTAATAAGAAATCCCAAAGAGAGGTGGATGGCTACAGCTTCCAATCATATTATTATTCTTGTTGAGAGGCTTATACGCTGGTTAAACAAATATTTAAGGAATTGACAGCGTATACTAGAAATATAGATTAAATGAACTTTAATATATACTTTCCGATATTTCGGCGAACGTCACGTTGCAATCTCCTTGGGAACTTACTACAAAGACACGTGCACACAAGTACTAATAACAGCAAATGAGACTGAAGCTAGGAAGCTAGCGTTTTCCTGAAGTCCTGATGGTGCCCCCTGGCGGGCTATATTGATAGTTCTTGGCCTTTGGGCTGAAGTTCTTCTGATAAAAGTTTCCCAAATTTGGGGCAGTCTCATGCATCCAAATTTGTTGAGGTTTGGCATGTTCCTAAGGGCCGAGGCTGATTCCATGAATAGTCTTTCATACTTGAACTTGCTGCGGTGTATTACTGTGGCTTTCTTCCATCTTATTCTGTGGCGAGTATCCAGAGCGTGGTCTGCAAGCCCAGAGTGGCTGTACTGGTGAAATCGGATGTAATCCTTGTGTTCTGAGATTCTGATATTTGCTGTCCTGCCTGTTTGGCCAAAGTAGGACAGTTTACAGCTGCAAGGGACCTGGTATACACCAGGTGGGTCTAGGGGAAGTGGTTGGTCTTTGGTGGAGCGGATAAGGGATGCCAGTTTTCTATGTGGTCTGTAACAAGTGGTCAAGTCATGTTTTTTTAAGATTTTATTGATTTTTTCCGAGGTGCCTCGGATGTAGGGAATGGTGATGGATTTAGAGTAATCTTTTTTGTGAAGGGGAGGTGGTGGTGGGTTGTGGATAACTGGGTTAAGTATTTTTTGGATTTTTTGGAGTGGGTAGCCGTTGGCTGAGAAAGTGTCACGGATGTGATTTAGTTCAGTGGTTAGGGCTTGATCATTAGAACAGATTATTTTTGCCCTGTTGAATAATATTTTAATAACTCCATATTGTTGTGAGGGGGGGGGGATTGTTGGTGAATGTATCTGCCTGTATGGGTGGGTTTTCTATAAACTGAGAAAACCAAGGTTCCATCAGGTTGGCGGGTGACTAATGTGTCTAGGAAAGGGAGGCTGTTGTTTTCCTCTTTTTCCAAGGTGAATTTGATTCTAGGGTGTTGGTTGTTTAAGTGTGTTAGGAAGGAGAGGAGTGAATCCGGGATTGGATTCACATTCAAGGAATTGCTGTCGATTCCTTAAATATTAGTTATCAATCATATTATTAATAGGAATGTGCTGAAGAATTATATTGTTGCCACTAGGATAGGAACTCCTCCATGAGCAGGTCTTCAGTTCTGTCTTTACAAATAATAGTAAAATGCTGTAAAGAAGGATCCTGACCAGATTTTAAATGTCACCTGCAGATAAAATCAGACAGATTTATGTTTCTTCACAAGAACCTGGACATTCTTATATTGTCAGAATCCATAAAAATTCCAATGTAAGAATTTTCCTATTCCTTTGGATTTAGGCTTATGATTTCAGAAAGGTTGAAGGCTTATCTTTATTACTTGAGTTCAGAAAATACAGGAAGCCAGTGTTCATTTCTTCCTACAAAATGATGTTTAATATATCATTTGATATGACACGGTCAGTTCTCGTGTTAACTTTAGATTTACTGGTAACAGAAAAATTGATTTTTTTTCTCTGAGGAGTCTGGAGATTTTTATGGGTTGCTCTTTGCATGACCTTTTTGATAAATGGATATTCATTTTGTGTCATAAAAGTTGTTTTAGGAGTGGAGTCAGACCATAACAGTTTGGAGACAATTAATTGCTCTAAAGAGAAGCATTCAAGATCATAGAGTACATGCATGATAAAATTATTAAATAGCAGGATACTGATGAGTTTGCATTGTTTTTGGTATTTTCTTAAATGCTGCTTTCCCAGCATAAAAGGGAAAGCAGCATTTAAGAAACCTTCCAAGACACTGGGAAAGATTTCCGGACAGTCATCATGGTGATAGCTTCCTTTTTTGCTGACATGACATATTCTCCTTCACCTTTTGTATCTTATACTTGAAGAAAAATTATATTCTTGTCTGAATCCTTTACTCAAAGCATAAGCATACAAAATTTTCATATGAAGAATCTTCATGACTGGTCTACATGTATACAGGGTGGTTCAAAATTCCGCATACAAACTTTGAGGGGAGGTAGAGAACATCAAAATCAACCACATTCACATAGGAAAGCATGACCGGAAATGCCAATGGAAGGTACTAACAGGGACACAAAGATACAGAAATAATACAAGGCAGTAAGTAGTGTAAAAACCTTTATTAGGCATAACTGAACAGTTCAATAGTAGTTGGATACATAATATGGTTTCATGGTGCATGTCTGCCATCTCAACGTTTGTAAAACAACACATGTTCTTCGTACGACGTTGAAAGCTTGAATGAGGAAGCCCCAATTGCTCACCTGGAGAACTGGTGAACAGCGCAACCTATCACTTTCGGGTGGCGTTTCCGGTCATGCTTTCCTATGTGAATATGGTTGATTTTGATGTTCTCTATCTCCCCTCAAAGTTCATACGTGGAATTTTGAACTACCATGTATACAGGCTGCTGAGTTCAGACCAGTTTCAACTTCGTGGAGGTCTCATATCATCTGAGAGTTAGACACAGGAAAATACCAAGGTTAAATCAATGGAGAAGTCATATTTTTTATATGCAAGTAGTAAAATGATGCATCACCATATTATTAAATACTATAGTTGAAAAAGACAGTTGAAAGTATTTCATAATTTTTTTTGCATTATGGAATACTGAAGCAATTAATGTGAAGTCACTGTATACCTGACAAACAGCTTACTTATGAAGATACTTCACGTTACAATTCTTTACACTTGGGTAAAGGATTAAAATAAGAATATAATTTCTTGTCAGGTACAATATACTTTATAAGCCAGAAGAAAAAAAAATCCATCTTTTATCTCTCTTTTTCACTGGCAAACATAGGCTGGATGGTCTTCCACACAGCCAACATATTTAAGTTTCTTCAGAGAGTAAGAGTTATCATGCTGTTTACTACCATATCAGGCATAGATCATAGAGCCATCACAGGAAGTTTGGGCATGTCCATATTTCTGATGTATAAAGCACCATGGCAAATTAGGAATGCAGAGCCTAATAGGACAGAACAGTTGAGATATCCTGCATTTACTGATGTTAGTGGTTTGTGCATCAAAAGTAAGGATGATTTTCCTAGTCTGAAGCAGGTGACCATCCTTAAGTATCAGGATGCTACTAATATCTTCACTCCTTGCTCTAAGCTCAGAACATATCTGTTCGTCTAGAACATCACAGAGATCCTATTCTGACATCCCATCTCTAAGAGAGTCAAATATTTTATGAAGTATTACCATAATTGTTATGCCTCCCTGATAATGTTTTCTGCAGTAATTTTTTGAAGTGTTGCTGATATGAGGTTTTCATAAGAATATTACCAGATCATAGCTTTTTTTTTTAACTGTTTGGAGAGATTCTGCCAATCCTAAATTCTTTTAAAGAAGGATGAGATTTTCCCTTTTTGACTAGTTATGTGGATGATGAGAAACAATATTTATTTATATGTAGATCAGATGTCTTATTTCATATTTCAGTTATCAGATAATATATGTATGGTATTTGTACTTAGGGCCTTGTGAGTACCCATGAAAAATTTGAGGATGAAGGATTTGTGCTTAAAATGATTTTTTGATTTGGTTCTATATTTATTCCATCTTCTATCCTGAAGAAGATGAAATAAATATAGAGCTTATTAAATATGCACGCATCCTGTTTAAACAACTTTGAAAATTATTTATCGATATCTTGCAGCAAGGAAAAATACCGTGAAATCAGAATAAAGTTATTATCACTTAAGGAACAATCCATCAAGGATGCCCAATGTCACCACTCTTATTTAATATCTATATAGATTAAAAAAAAAAATGGCAGCATTAAAACAGGATTATTGAACTATACTTAATACTCTGTTTGCAGATAATGAAATAACCAAAGCAAGAAGTGAAGATGAACTCCAGAGATGAACATATTCCTTGAACATAAATGCTGAAAAACTTGGAATGCAAATATCTACAGATGAAACAAAAATCATTGCTTCTAAAGAACTATTGCCAGTTAGAAGTAAAATCATTACTAAAAATAAAATTTTAGAACCAATTATCTGCTTCACATACCTAAGATGTGCTATATCATATACAAAAGAAGCTAACATTGATGTAAAAATTTCTAACTTCCAGAAGATAACAGGAATGATCAACATTTTCAACCAAATTCAAAAGCATACAAGAATAAGAGTTTATAAAGTTTTGGTAAGAATACAGAAGTGAATTCTGGACCATAAAAACTGCAGGAAAAAAAATAAAATAAAATAAATACAAACTGGAGAAATGAGATTTCTATGGAGGCAAGCAGGCTACATTCTCTGGAACAACAACAAAAAAAGCACAGAAAGAAAGACAGAGCTAAAAATGGTCTTGGAACTGGGCAAAATTTACAAATACTGAAAGAAGTGAACTGAACATAATGAAAGAATGGACCAAGACTATTTGAAAAGATGCTTTGATACCACCACAGTGGTTGGACACACACACACACACATACCAGCCAGTTAATTAGAAACCTTTATGCAGATGTACGTAACACCACTTAAAGAGTGTATATGCAAAATACTTGGTCATGTGAGTCACCATGTGTTCTCAGCAATTATTTAAGCATGCTGCTGGACAGTGATCGTCAATAGTGTTGATTACAATGGGAAAAACAAAGGATATCTTTTGGAGTTCAATAAAAAGCATATTGTGGGTGCCTGTTTGGCTGGAACCAAGATTTTGAAAACAGCAGAAATGACTGGTTTCTCAAAAGGTGAGATATCCTTGGTGTTTAATTAGTGGAAAAAATAACCCACACTTCTTGTCTAAGAGCCATAACTGTGGTCCTAACAGTCTGTCAGGAACAAGATCACTGACATCTAAGAAGGCATATAATAGACAAATACAACTTCCTTTCCTGTGTGCAGCAATTGACTGAAACATTCAATGAAGGCTGTTCCGGACTCATATCTCGCCAAACTACGCACAGGGAATTGAAGAGGATCGGTATTGGCAGTCATGTGCCTATACATAAAATAAAAGTTTCTAATTCAGCGGTCAGTATACGTAGAAGTGGGGATGACCAGGGAAAGGCTGGAATGAGACTGGAAGTGGCTGCTATGCCTAAATCACTGACAAGATGATAAAGGTTTGGTGCCAGAGATCTGCAGCAACCACAGAGCCATGCATTATCCAGCAAGTTATAAACGTGCTGAAAAGTAAAATGCCAGGATACCAGAGATGCTACACCAGCAGTGCAGAAAGTCTTGGGTCCTGTCTCCTGAACCCTGAGGAAGGAGACAACACAGCTGATAACACTGCAAAGCCCAAATAATGACTGAACCTGGGCCATCCAGAGTGCCGAAGTCTTGCTGAGGCATGGGCCAAAGCAGTGCAAGACCCAATTCTCCATTCAGTATATTCACTGGTTACAATCTGCAGCAAACATGATGGCATGGCATTAGATACAAGTGAGTCTGGAAGATAGGAGAGTAAAGAATCCTCAGAAGTAGAGTGAAGAATACAAAAGAATAATATAAAAAAGAAAAGAATAACAAAAGCCAGAACCACTGTGAGGTCCACTTCATCATGAATAAGTGTCCCACATAGAGAGAAGAGAAAAAGGAGAAAGTTTAGTGAGTTTTGAGTTTGAATGTAAGGATTTTGAGCATTGATGATGCTTATCTTTTAACATCTCAATCGAAATAAGAGGAATAATTGATGCCAGTTCAATGGAAGAACCTTTTCTTCAGTTAACACACACACACACACACACACACACACACACAAATAAAAAAAGAAAAAAAAAGAGATAAATAATACTATTTATTTCAGGCATATATTTCAGCCTGAATATTACAGGCCATATCAGTGGTGACAATAATTAATGATGGGCTGAAATATATGGCCTTAAATAAATAGTATTATTTATCCCTTGTTTTTTTTTTTTTTTTTTTTTTTCATGTTAACTGAAGAAACCTCTTATGGCAAAAGTATCTCTTTAACAACAATGGAAGAACCTACAGGAAAGATGGCTGAAATAAATGATCTATAAAATAGTGCTTCGAATAAGTAAGTCAGAGAGAGATGATCATCTATCAGTCAGATCACCTCTTCTGGATAGTATCAATAATTTTTAGAGAGGTTTCTAATGCACTATCCAAAACTTGAATAGTATTTTAAGATAAGACAGATTTGGAATTTAAATGGAGTGAGTAACTGGATAGGTGGACAGTAACAAAAAGAAAATCGAGGCATCTTTTTCTTGAGTAGAAAAAAAGATGCAATTTTTCAGAGGGCAAAGAAGCTGGAAAGCTGTGGCTTTCTGGGAAATTTTTGTGGCTCTTCAGTGACTAGTATTTTCTATTTTTATTTAAAAAAATATATATATTTAAGAAGGGTCAAAGCTGTATAACTGAGAGGAGACCTCCACATAGCCTTTATAGGAATGCGGAGAACCGACCAGGGCTTCTGACCTAATGTCCAATCCTCACCTTCTCGTGGTGCACCCTGTTGGGTATCTACTTTGATACTGAACGAACGAGGATGGGCTGGCAATTTGGGGTTTAGCCGACCAAATTGTATTCTTATTGGTTAAACCAAAATAAAAAATGATGGTACAACATGACAAAATTTCATGCCGGCTGGGGCGTCGCCCGGTTAAACAAGGCCCCCGTTGTTTTCGCCAGGGAACCAGGGCGAACAGCGAAAAGTCAGCTACTGGAACAAATCTGAAAACAAACCCCAACTCAACATCACCAGAGTTAAAGATCGGTACTATCAATGTAAGAAGCCTGAATGGCAAAGAAATGGAGCTAGCTGAGGAATTAGATAAGTACCAGATTGACATAATAGGGGTGACTGAAACAAAAAAGACCAAAAGTGGTGAGATCTTTCTGAGCAATAAATACAAAATGTTATATTCAGGCAATGACAATCAAGGAAAAGAAGGAGTAGCCATAGTATTCAACACAAAATACGAGGCTAATCTTCTTGAATGGCAGTCAGTCTCAAGTAGAGTAATGTGGGCAAATATGAGAATGGGGAACTGGACAATGAGACTTATTTGTGCCTATGGTCCCACAGAAGGTTCTACTAAGGTAGAAGTGGAGGAATTTTTTGAGGCTTTAGAAAAAGCAACTGACACAATGAAAAAGGAAAAGTTGGTCCTTGTTGGGGATCTAAATAGTAGAGTAGGAAATGATTGTGAGACACAAAAATATTTTGGGAAAATTTGGAGAAAAGAGCAAAGCTAATAATAATGGCAAATATCTGTTGGATTTCTGCTCAGGACATGGACTGGTTATTACTAACACCATGTTCCAACATAAAAATGTGCACAAATTCACATGGAGAGAAGAGGCTAGGAATAAGAAAAGTCTCATTGACTATGTTATTGTTGATAGTGATGTTTTCTCCCTGGTGCAGGACACCAGAGTGTACAGAGGATTTGAAATTGGAAGTGATCACTATTTAGTCTTGAGCAGGATAAAATTGAATTTCATATTGACAAGAATAACATGTAAGAAAGTTTTAAAGCGAATAAAAGTTGAGCAGCTCTCAGATGTGAACTGCAGACTAAAATACAGAAATATTATTGAAAAGAAAATGAAAGAGTTTGAGAACAGGAATCAAACCTTGGAGATTCAGTGGCAAACTCTGAAGGAAACATTGATTGATTCTGCCAGAGAGGCATGTGGTGAGGTTGTGTGCAAGGATGAAAAAATCAGAACTCCCTGGTGGACACAGGAAGTTAAAGAGGCAGTGAAGGAAAAGAAGGAAGCATATCAAAAGTTCCTGGCAAATAAGTCAGCTTTTACTCTTACAGAATACAGAGACAAATGTAAGAAAGCTAAACAGTGTGTAAAACTAGCTAAACAAAAGTCATGGGAGGACTTTGGCAAGAATATAGAAAATAAATATCAAGAAGGTGGCAAAATATTCTGGAGGTTGTTGAAGAAGCTTAGGAATGGAGGAAAGAGTGCTGTAAAAGGAATTAGAGATGATAAAGGTGACATGAAAACGGGAGAAAAAGATATCCTTGGAGTATGGAGTAATTACTTTCAAAAATTGCTAAATGAAACAAGCAGTGATGACAGCACAGTGGTAAAAAACACTGACCAGGCATGCAGTCAGGAATACATATCCATACTTGAAGTAGAAAAAGCCATCAAAGGCTTGAAATGTGGAAAGGCAGCAGGAGTAGATGATATTCAACCAGAAATGATGAAGTATGGTGGTATAAAAATCTTACAGTGGCTGCACTGAATAGTTCAGAATGCCTAGACACAGGGACGAATTCCCGATGATTGGAGTAGAGCTCTCATAGTACCCATATATAAAAAGGGAAATAAAACAATGTGAGAATTACAGAGGTATATCCCTACTGAGTGTTCCTGGTAAGATATATGCAAGTATACTTGAGAAACGGTTGAGAATTGTTGAAGAAAAGTTTGGTGAAGAACAATCTGGATTCAGACCAAATAGAGGCTGTCAGGATCAGATCTTCACTTTACAACAAATAGTGGAGAAATAATGGGAATATAACAAAGATCTGTATTTAAGTTTTGTCGATTTGGAAAAGACATATGACAAGGTGCCAAGAGAGAAGCTATTCAATACACTACAGTTATATGGTGTCAATGGGGCATTATATCAAGCGAAACTTAGTCTTTATTTGAGTTGTAAGTCAGCAATTAGAATTAAAGGAAGTACAGGAAGATGGTTTAATGTTAAATCTGGTGTGAAATAAGGATATACAATATCCCCTCTGTTATTCATTATCTATATGGATCACATTATGAAGGAAAGTGGTATTAAACTGATATCAAAATTGGAGATGTTAATGTCAGCTCTTTGCTTTATGCAGAAGATGTTATACTTCTAAATAAATCTGCTACAAGTCTGCAAGATTCTCTGACTAAATTGAATAGCTGTTGTAATAGATATGGTATGAAGGTCAGTAATAAAAAGACAAAGACAATGAAAATAGGCAGATTCATTTGAAAATGTCAACTGTGTTGTGAATGGAGAACCTATGGAAAAAGTAAAACATTTCAGCTACTTAGGCACGATTTTTAGTGAAGATGGTAAATTAAATATTGAAATAGACAACAGAATCAACAAAGCTGGTATGGTAGGAAGTCAATTGAATAAATTCATATGGAATAAGAGAGAAATTAGTCGGAACACTAAATTAGCTGTATACAAGACAGTGTTCAAACCAGTTTTAATTTATGGATCTGAGAGCTGGGTCAGAAGTAAAGCACTTGACCAAAGACTAGAGACCGTAGATATGAGAGTGCTGAGAAAGATTAGAGGCATGAACAGATGGCATCAATGGCAATATCATATTAAAAACGAGGATATTAGGAAAGAACTTGACATTGCCAGCATCCAGGAATGCATTAGCAGAGCTTATCTCAGGTGGTATGGTCGCTTAAACAGAATAAGCGAGGAAAGATTAGCAAAACAAGTGTTCTCAGCCAGGTTGGCAGGAAAACGCCCCAGAGGAAAACCAAGATATAGGTGGATTGATACGGTACAAAGTGCCTTAGACGATAGAAATATAAGATCTGATAATGTTGGAGTCTTGACAAGTAACAGACTGATTTGGAGGAAAATTGTAGATAGGAAGTTAGTAATGATGTAAATTTTTAATGTAGTACTATTCATATCCTGTACACCCCTTGAGGGTACAAGGCAGGAATTTGATGATGAAGGTAAAACATGCACACAATTCTTAAAAAAAAATATATAGCTGGCATAAAATTGTATTTGATATGTGGAACTGTTGACCTGTGTTCTGCTGTTTATACAAAAATCGAGAGAAGCATTTGGGTTTCTCTCTATTTATGGATCGATATACTTCTGTGATCAAACATTTTCTAACATCTATTAAAAATATCAGTTGCCAATCTGAATAATATCTTTTGTCATAATTGAAACAGAAAGCCATATACACCAAATAATGACTCATTCACTGGGCTTAGCCTACAAGTGAATGAGTCCTAGTCTCACATAAAGGCTGAAACTGGTCCAAACTCAACATACAACTCTATGCGAAGTTCAGATTACCTTTATAACTGTTTCACCTAATTTATATAATTTGCACTTAATTTGTTTTGTTCAAGCTTCATTAACAAAATAATTTCATTATTACTATTAATTAAATGAAGGGGATATTAGATTAGATCCCACATTGTTTTAAAACCAAATAAGAAACTCGAGGACTGGAATCAGAGAGTTTCATGCCGACTATAGTATGAAAAACTATAAAAGTATCGGCGAATACTAGTGTGAGCTAAATGCAAGTAGTCCTAGAACATAGTACAAACACAAGCAACTCGTTGCAAAGGTGGGGAAAGTTCTGATCGCTATTCTTGGTATTTTCCATAATGTAAAAACACATTTCCTAGGAAATGTATGCTGTTATTACATTATGGTGGGAGGTCACTACCCAGACTGGTTTCAGCCTTTATTGAGGCTTCATCAGTGAGTATCCAGACCAAATTAATGCCAAAAGGGTATAGCGAAAAGAACTTATATACTCTGCTATACAAATTGTCCAAAAGGTGCACCCATTAAGTTACTTAAATATAAAGAACCAACATGCTTCATTTCGGCGATATAAACATTAATTAAATTAAGGGGATATAACCGGTCTGGTTAGTGACCTCCCACCATAATGTAATAACAGCATACATTTCCTAGGAAATGTGTTTTTACATTATGGAAAATACCAAGAATAGCGATCAGAACTTTCCCCACCTTTGCAACGAGATGCCAGTGTTTGTTTCAGGGATATAAACATTAATTAAATTAAGGGGATATAACTGGTCTGGGTAGTGACTTCCCACCATAATGTAATAACAGTATACATTTCCTAGGAAATGTGTTATTACATTATTGAAAATACCAAGAATAGCGATCAGAACTTTCCTCGCCTTTGCAACGAGATGCCCGTGTTTGTACTACGTTCTAGGACTACTTGCATTTAGCTCACACTAGTATTCGCCGATACTTTTATAGTTTTTTATACTATAGTCGGCATGAAACTCTCTGATTCCAATCCTTGAGTTTCTTATTCGGTTTTAAAATGATGTGGGGATCTAATATCCCCTTAATTTAATTAATGTTTATATTGCCAAAATGAAGCCTGTTGGCTCTTTATATTTAAGTTCATTATTACTATTATTATAGCCATTTTTCAGGTGTTGCTCTTGGAATATTTGATTGAATGTCTTTTCCGCTAATTGCTTTTCAGAAGAAAAAAAATGCTAACCCATGGGCTAGAGGTAATGTTAACTGAAGAAGATAAAGAAATCATTTGAAAACTGCATTTTAGTATCAATGAACGAGACTGGGTTATCCTCATCCAAACGAGAAGTAAGGAGAGATTAGCATTTAAGGCACTAGCTGTAGAAATCTTCTTGAAGCTTGGGATATTTACACACTGCAGGATTTGTGCGGAATGAATAGGAGGAATGGAGTATGCTGAAATCAGTAAAACAGATAGGATAATTGGTCAGTGAGAGATACTTACATATAGGAGAATGAGAGTAGATAATATAATAAAATAATAAATAAAGTAATAACAGATAATAATAAAGAGTCCTGAAGCACTCTTAAATTAGTGAAGAAACGCAAAAAAAGAGAAAGAACCCATCAGGTGCAGCACTTAAATGGATAGAAAGCTGGCTCTTCGATTATAGATGGTGGGGTAGAGCAAAGGACGGGAATTTACCTAGCAGGCTTCAATGAATGATTTGGTTTCTCCAAGCCTTTCCATGGTATGTATCCAGCAGTGGATGGATAGGTCTATATCTAGAGTTATATAAGATTTTTTTCTATCAATATGCTGCAAGTAAAAGAAAGAATGAATATGAAAGAATAACTCTTCTAAATGCAGATGCAAAAGAGGTTGTTCAACTAATGAGTGCCCATTTTGTTAAAAGCCATCAACCTGGTGTACGCGACACTGAGCTCACTGTTATCTCTTCACTGGATGAAGAAACTCAGGCGTATGTATGAGTTTCTTCATCCAGTTTAGGTATATTAGAGCTGTTGCACAACTGAATAAGAATTTAGCAATAGGGACTGATGGGATATCAGCACGTGTGCTAAAAGAGTGTTCAGCTGAAGTGGCTATTCCTTTGACCAGGCTGTTTAATATGAGTCTCAGAACAGGGGCGATTCCACAGGAATGGAAAAAATGTATGGTAATTCCATTGCATAAGGGTGGTGCAAAGACCAACGTATCCAACTATCGACCAATTACCATCTCAGGAGTGGTGGTGAAAATTTTGGGAAAATTGGTTAGGGCTAGCATTCAGAAATGGGTTGACAGTGAATCTCTGCTTTGCAATGAGCAACATGGGTTTACTAAGGGAAGGTCATGTTTTAGCAACTTGCTCACATTCTATAACAATGTTATTATTGAACTAGACAAGGGGAATGGATACACCATTATACTTTTGGATTTTGCTAAGGCTTTTGACAGAATACAGCATAGTAGACTGTTGCATAAATTGGAGAATATGGGTTTGGATTATAGAATATTAGCATGGATAAGAAGACAGTTTGACAGATATCAAAAAGTGGTATATGTGGGATACGAGTCTGCAAGATTTAAGGTAACCAGTGGTGTACCAAGGATAATATAATAAAAATTGCTTGGTCCACTGTTATTCAATCTGCACATTAATGATACTGGGAAGGATTTGACAAGCGACATACAGCTATTTGTTGATGATGCAAAGATAGGGGTAATCAGGAATGCTGCTGATATGCAGTACTTGCAGAATGATTTGAATAGGCTGGAATTGTGGGCATTGGAAAATGGATGTCAGTTCAATGTCAGTAAATGTAAAGTCATTCAGTCATTAAGTTCAGTCATAAAGTCTTTTTTTGTTTTTTGTTTTTTTAAGAAAGACTGGTTTTGGTGATTTGTCTAGGTCATCTATAGAGGAGATGGAGAATAATGACAGGAGATGAGTTTTATCTTTACATGAACTGTTAGCTTTTGAAGTGAAATGTTTCAGGGAAAATAAACAGAACTCATTGGATAAAACATAAGACTAATGCACAACTACTGCAAGATTTGAATATCCCTAACTCAAAAATTCTTAACACAGTTAAAAAGCATCAACTCTATTGGTTTGTTCATGCTGTGTGAATAGAACCAGAGCAACCTCTTTGCTTGGTATTTGAGGGTGCTATGGAGGGTACAAGATCTAGGAGAAGATCAAGATTGACATGGCATAAAGCCCAAAGAACTGCATTAGACTTTCAAAGCTATAGCTATTGGAATATGAAAGAACTTGCTTTGGACAGAGAATGATGGAAGGCACTTTTCCATGAGGAACTCAACCTGTTTTAAGGATGCAAAAGAAGAAGAATACCCAAGCAGTGAGATCATCTTTTTTTGGGGGGGGAGGGGGATGTCAATGTTCATTAACACTGACTTCTTTCTCAAACTCTACCGATTAAAAAGAAATGCTAAAGAAAATCATTTGGCCTAACTAATAACGAACTTTACCTACCCCATCAGAAGCACAGTGGATAATCTGGCCATCCTGCCAATGCTCTTGGCCTTTTGTTAAACAACTTCCCAATTCTGAAATCTGTTCTTTTTGCAACATAGATAACTTGTCCATTCCTTTATTATGGAACATCTATCATCCAACTTGGTAATACAATGGCACTATTTGGGATTACCTATGCAACTTTAACTCCTCCTTTCTACAGTATGATTACTGCTTCCATTCTCCTGCCTTAACAACCTACTCTAATCAAATAACAAAAAAAACTGTAACCAGGATGAAAACCATCCCCCATTCTACATTAAATACCTAATCAATATCCAAAAGCCTTGGTTCTCCAGTGAATGCACCAAGTGAGTTCAAGAAAAAAAATTCAGCATATCACTTTGAAGTTATTGTTTGAAGAAGCATGTTTGGTATCCAGAACAGAAAAATTGGATTATCTAATCCTTAGTTTACACATGATACCAATATCCTATAGTTTTAAAGCTGTTCATGAATGGGATTCTTCTTTAAAAAAAAAAAAAAGGGTGGATGAGGGGCACCATTTAAAACTTCAGCTTTGCACTTTGCCTACAGCTGGAAACAGCTGCAAAAATGTAGAAAACAAATAAAAATATGATTCTGCAAATGAAAAAAATGTAGACACCTTCCTTCTGTTCAAATAGAAGTCAAGCTATTCTCCACCCTCCTGCCTCAGCACCTCAGGGTGCAACTTCTGACCTTCTATGTTCCCACCTCTCACTCATCTTGATTGTACATGATATCACTCAGAGATAAATGGCATCCATCATGATTCTCCTTCAACTTCTGCAAAGATAATTTCAATAAAAAATTACCGTACCACATTGCCAAGAACATTTATCCACAGCTCCTATAGTCTTACATCAACAAGAAATAAGGATTCTGAAAAGATGTACCCAACAAGTCTTCTGGTCTTCATAGTATCTATCCAAATGTGTAAAATCTTGGGTTCCAGAATTAACAACTGTCCTATATGATCCTTTCAATCTTTCCCACTTGTCTACCATCTATCCTACAGCATGGAAAGAAGCATATATAAAGCCCATTAAATTAATAGGTCTCTCTCTCTCTCTAAAAAAAAAGTAATCATTAACAGCCAACTTCATTACATGATTACTGACTAGCAACACAGATTCTCCCATTCTCATTTCACAGCTGATCTATCATTGTCTCACACTGTAAGTTTGCTGGTCTCCTCTCTAGTAAATGCAGCATACGAATGTCGTCCCATCTGGTACTATCTTCCATGAAAATTACAATCTCAGCTGTTCTCTCTATTTAGCAATTTCACAAATGTCTTCACTCCAATATTAACTTAATTCATTCCAACTTAATGCACACTCTAATTAGTTACTTTTAGCCTGCATTGTAAGGGGAGAAAAAAATGTTAATGTCAGCAAGCTGAAGGGGAATATTGTCTAGCATTTAGCCAGTATAGTCACTTGAACTCATGAAAATAGTGATGGATTTTTATACCTATGTGAATTTAAGCAAATTAATTTAGTGCTCACAATTTTACAGGTTACAGCTAGACAAAAAAGGTGCAACATTATCATCATCATCAAATTCCTGATATATACCCTCAAGGGGTGTACAGGATATGATGGTACTACATGAAAAAAAATTACATCATTACTAACTTCCTATCTACAATTTTCCTCCAAATCAGTCTGTTACTTGTCAAGACTCCAACATTATCAGATCTCATATTTCTATCGTCTAAGGACCTTTGTACCGTATTAATCGACCTATATCTTGGTCTTCCTCTGGGTCTTTTTCCTGCCAACCTGCCAGAGAACCCTTGTTTTGCTAATCTTTCCTCTCCCATTCTGTTTAAATAACCATACCACCTGAGATTAGCTCTGCTAATGCATTCCTGGATGCTGACCACGTCGAGTTCTTTCCTAATATCCTCATTTTTAATATAATATTGCCATTGATGCCATCTGCTCATGCCCCTAATCTTTTTCAGGACTCTCATATCTGCAGTCTCTAGTCTTTGGTCAAGTGTTTTACTTCTAATCCAGCTCTCAGATCCGTAAGTTAAAATTGGTTTGAACACCATCTTGTACACAGCTAATTTAGTGTTTTGGCAAATTTCTCTCTTATTCCATATAAATTTATTCAGTTGACTTCCTACCATACCAGCTTGGTTGATTCTGTTGTCTATATAATATTCAATATTTAATTTACCATCTTCCCTAAAAATCACATGCCTAAGTAGCTGAAATGTGTTACTTGTTCTTTAGGTTCTCCATTCACAATGCAGTTGATATTTTCAATGCTTCTGCCTATTTTCATTGTCTGTCTTTTTATTGCTGACCTTCATACCATATCTATTACAACAGTTATTCAATTTAGTCAGACAGAGAATCTTGCAGACTTTAGCGGATTTATTTAGAAGTATAACATCATCTGCATAAAAAAAGAGCTGACATTAACATCTCCAATTTTGATATCAGTTTAATATCACTTTCCTTCATAATGTGATCCATATAGATAATGAATAACAGAGGGGATAATGTACATCCTTGTCTCACACCAGATTTAACATTAAACAATCTTCCTTCAATTCTAACTGCTGACTTATACCTCAAATAAAGACTAAGTATTTAATGCCCATTGACACCATATAACTGTAGCGTATTGAATAATTTCTCTCTTGGCACCTTGTCATATGCCTTTTCCAAATCGACAAAACTTAAATACAGATCTTTGTTATATTCCCATGCTTTCTCAACTATCTGTTGTAAGGTGAAAATCTGATCCTGACACCCTCTATTTGACCTGAATCCAGCTTGTTCTTCACCAAGCTTGTCTTCCACAATCCTTCTCAGCCATTTCTCAAGTATACTTGCATATATCTTGCCAGGAACACTCAGTAGGGAAATACCTCTGTAATTCTCACATTCAGTTTTATTTCCGTTTTTATATATGGGTACTATGAGAGCTCTACTCCAATCATCGGGAATTCGTCCCTCTGTCCAGGCTTTCTGAACTATGCAGTGCAGCCACTGTAAGACTCTTATACCACCATACTTCAACATTTCTGGTCGAATATCATCTACTCCTCCTGCCTTTCCACATTTCAAGCCTTTGATGGCTTTTTCTACTTCAAGTATGGATATGTATTCCTGAATGCATGCCTGGTCAGTGTTTTTACCACTGTGCTGTCATCCCTGCTCATTTCATTTAGCAATTTTTCGAAGTAATTACTCCATACTTCAAGGATATCTTTTTCTCCTGTTTTCATGTCACCTTTATCATCTCTAACTCCTTTTACAGCACTCTTTCCTCCATTTCTGAGCTTCTTCAACAATCTCAAGAATATCTTGCCACCTTCTTGATATTTATTTTCAATGTTCTTACCAAAGTCCTCCCATGACTTTTGCTTAGCCAGTTTTACACAGTGCTTAGCTTTCTTACATTTCTCTCTGTATTCTCTAAGAGCACAAGCTGATTTATTTGCCAGGAACTTTTGATATGCTTTCTTCTTTTCTTTCACTGCCTCTAACTTCTTGTGTCCATCAACCATGCAGTTCTGAATTTTCTATCCTTGCAGACAACCTCACCACATGCCTCTCTGACTGAATCAATCAGTGTTTTCTTCAGGACTTGCCAATGAATCTCCAAGGTCTGATTCCTGTTCTCAAACTCTCATTTTTCCTTCAATAATCTTTGAGTATGTTAGTCTACAGTTCACATCTGAGAGCTGCTCAACTTTCATTCGCTTTAAAACATTATTACATGTTCTTCTTCTAAAGACTAAATGGTGATCACTTCCAATTTCAAATGCTCTGTACACTCTAGTGTCCTGCACCATGGAGGAAACATTAGTATTGAAAATAACATAGTTAATGAGAGGGGGCAACATTCATATGAGAAATATTACATTAGTGGTTTTAGTGCATTAAAACTTCAAAATATCATTGCCAAAATTAAAGGAAATAAGCTGTAAATTAATGTGAGTGGTTGGACAAATGTGACAATTTATATACTGCATGTATGCACAATATTTATGTAACTGAAAGAATAAGTATTTAAGTTGCTTGTCATAGCAATATTTAGCATGCAATTAATGTTTTAACAAAGATGTCACCAATTTTAGGCATATCATAATTAAGTTTGTAGCTTCTGGCTTTTGTTATTGTGAGTAGAGGCAACTGCACACAATGAGTGAGGCTGGAAACTTGCATACAGAATGTTTTTTTTACATGCACATGGGCCAGTAAAAATTAGAAGGAATATTGCATGCTACCATCTTCATATCCATTCCCACATGCCCAACTTATGCAAAAGATTTACGTGTTGTGTCCCACCAAAATCACACAGCAGTGATCTGCTTTCCACTCACTTGAAACAAACAGAGCTGAGACCTAGATTAAACTTGATCAGAGGTGCTGCCAGTTATCTGGTATGTTTTCATAATACATGGGAAAATACACCAACTAATCCTCACTACTATTGACATAAAAATACATCTATTTAATTAGCGTCTGTATTGTATATACTTTTGCTCACACAATTGAATGAGGCATGACCAGTAAATTAATATTATGTGATATTTGTAAGTTTGAATGGTGTTTTACTGTTTCTTTTTATATTCTCCCTGATGTCCTGTAACAATAATGAAATATCAGAGGCAATACATCTATTTTTTACATACTTGTTTAATGTTGTCCATTATTTACTTAATTAAAAAAAAACATTAACCACGCTACAGGCCAAGATGTTTATAGATGTCAAGTTTATCATGGATGCGAAGTGCATATTAAAACTAATGCCATTGATATTACATTGAAATATATGATGGATATGAAGAGTATGATGATGCGTATTTTATCCATAATGGCCAGTAAAATGGTTAGGTGTACAATAACTAAAACTGATGTGCTAACATGAAACTGAGTTGCAGGCAGACAAAAAAAAAAAAAAGTTAATTCACAAACCTATGTGTATTCAGATACAAATACTTCTGCTTATAGAATAACATTATAGAATTTATAAAATGGATCATGACAATCAAAATTTGTCATGTAACGCAGCATTTTTTCCTTTGTTCTCTATGTATGTATATAAATTAAATTACTTCTCATCCTAATAACTACATAACTTATTTGAATCTTAAAATATACAGTGAATATTTCTATCCTTTTCATTTATTTGAATTCTATCCAAGAAGAGTAAATCTATAGCACATTTGTTTTAGTACTGTTGGTGGTGGGGAGGGAAAAACAGTTGGAAAATCAAGACTCAACTTTAAATGTGGCACTCATTTGAGCCACCTTGCATCCCCAATACTAGCACACTGATAGTCTCACATTAAGAAATGTAATTCATCTCTCACTTAAAGACATTCACAAACATCTGCACCATAATGGGATTTTAATCCACAGTCTAATGGCTGAAGAACAGATAAGCTATCCACTTGGTGCACCATACCATCATATATATTGTTCTTGCAATCCCTTAAATTAATGAAAGGAAAAGTTTGATCCACCTCAATCTAAAAAAAAAAGGTTTCAATGAAAATAAATCAAGAAAAAAAAATTGTATTTTTTACACATAAATAAAAATGTCCACAAAATTAAACAGCCATTAAAGTTCCAGTGTAAAAAAAATATTAATACCTTTAAATATTCAAAATACTGAAAGCAATGAAAAAGTGGGCCAAGTAACAGCTTTGGAAGTACGTATTTCACAGCTAAGATGAAACCATGGCCGGCAGTCTGAAAACAAATCAGTACTTGCTGTTAAGATTTATATAACAAAATATGAACACACACACACATTTATATATCTTAACATATATATATTATTACTTGATTTCTGAGATTCTAACTGGAGTTATGTTTCAGCTATATTTTATATAATGGTAATAAACCTAAAACCTATAGTACATTTTCTTTTTTTCTACCTATAACTAATTCATGAATCTGTTCTATAGAACAAACATATTACTTTAAGAAACTTCAGCCTTCAATGAATAAGATAGTGATCCAAAACACCATGAAACGGATTTACCTTTTTACCTTCTAAAGACAAATATGTCTTCCAAATTTGGGGCAGTCTCATGCATCCAAATTTGTTTGAGGTTTGGCATGTTCCTAAGGGCTGAGGCTAATTCCATGAATAGTCTTTCATATTTGAACTTGCTGCAGTGTATTACTGTGGCTTTCTTCCACCTTATTCTGTGATGAGTATCCAGAGCATGGTCTGCAAGCCTGGAGTGGCTGTACTGGTGAAATTGGATGTAGTCCTTATTCTGTGGGTGACTAGTGTCATCCGCCAACCTGATGGAACCTTGGTTTTCTCAGTTTATAGAAAACCCACCCATACAGGCAGATACATTCACCAACAATCCCCCCCCCCTCACAACAATATGGAGTTATTAAGACACTATTCAACAGGGCAAAACTAATCTCTTCAAATGACCAAGCCCTGCCACTGAACTAAATCACATCCTTAACACTTTCTCAGCCAATGGCTACCCCCCCCCCCAAAAAAAATACTAAAACCAGTTATCCACAACCCCTCCCCCTTCACAAAAAAGATTACTCTAAATCCATATCTAAATCCTAAATCAAAAAAAAAAACAACTTGACCTCTTGTTACAGACAATTGGCATCCCTTATCCGCTCCACTGGTGTATACCAGATCCCTTGCAGCTGTAAATTGTCCTACTTTGGCCAAATAGGCAGGACAGCAAATATCAGAATCTCAGAACACAAGGACTACATCCGATTTTACCAGTACAGTCACTCTGGGCTTGCAGACCATGCTCTGGATACTCGCCACAGAATAAGGTGGAAGAAAGCCACAGTAATACACCACAGCAAGTTCAAATATGAAAGACTATTCATGGAATCAGCCTCAGTCCTTAGGAACATGGCAAACCTCAAACAAATTTGGATGCATGAGACTGCCCCAAATTTGGGAAACATATCAAAAGAACTTCAGCCCAAAGGCCAAGAACAGCTCATATAGCCCGCCAGGAGCACCATCAGGACTTTAGGAAAAAACTAGTAGCTTCCTCGCTTCGTTTCTCATTTGCTGTTATGTAGTACTTGTGTGCACGTGTCTTTATCTTAAGTTCCCATGAAGATGGCAATGTGACGTTGCGAAATATCGGAAAGTATATATTAAAGTTGATTTAATTTATATTTCTAGTGTACTCTGTCAATTCCTTAAGTATTTAGTTATCAAAATTAATTAAAACATCAAATTAGCAGACACACAACATAGTGCTGAAACGAATTTAAATTACTTATCAAGATGGATTAGAAATTACACAGATCTGATCAAAGACTAGAAATCACATATGAAAAAAAATCACACTATAAATAAATATACCAGAAAGGAACTCGACCTCATTAGCATTCAAGACTGCATGAGCAAAGTAATCTATGATAGTACGGTCATCTAAACAGTATGGGAAATAAAAGTTTAAGAAAACGTTTGATACCAAGTTGGCATTATACATTTTGATGGCACCTTAGAAAAAGACTTGGTTGATGACCAAGATATAGGTGGATTGATGGGATTAGTATGTTAGCAGACTGAAATCTAAGATCTAACAATATTGCAAAGCAGACAAATTAATCTGAAAGAAAACTCCTTATAGAAAACATAATTGCTAAAGGAGACTGATTTTTATATTGGATTGCTAATGCGATTTATATATCAGCAATGATGGACAATATCCAACATATTTAAAAATAACTCCTTACAAAATAGAAAGATGTTCACATAGAGAAGTATGTTGTAAGATGTACATATGCAGATTAGAGTTGAAAATTTTTTTTCACTTAGTTATACTACATATTAAAGATACCAAGAAATTATAATCTCTTGTGTCCAAAAGCTAAGGATGAACTACATTTTTACCTGTATATGAAAAACTTTTCATGGCTACAACAAAATGTGAATATAAATTTATTGCCAATAAATAGCAGCATACTAATAAATTATATTACACAAAAAATATTTATAAATTTTCTACAAATTAATCTGCAATGCATTTTTGGCAAAAGTTACAAATTTCCTAAAGATGTAGTTAAAGAATTAATGCACAGTGCTTATACAGAAAAACTATGTGGAGATATTTCAGTATGGAATATGTCCACCCCGAACCAATAAAACATCGTACCATGCTTAGCCCCAAGTGATTCAGGAGTTCTTGAGGCAAACTGGCTCACTCCTTCAGAGCAAGAATAAGGCCTTGTTTGTTTTCTGGAGGGGGGAATTTCAAGCAGCAATGCATCTCCTTATTGCATCCCAAATGTGTTTTATGAATTCTTCGCCTACAGCACCATGGAACAGCGGAACATGAGATTAAAGAACTTCATTGCAATATTGTTCACCAGTCATAGTCCCTTTTCCAGCACCTGTAGCTCGGTACATCCATTAAGCATAATACCTCGGCACACAATGACGCCAGTACCGTCGTATCTATCCCTTTCAAGAACATTCTTGTGATGGTAAGCAGTACCATTTTTGTTTCAGATCAAGTGTCGTCCAGAACTGGAAGAAAGACTAAAATGACTAATCTGTAAAGATGTGAGAAGGGCCAATGCATAGCATTATATATGTCCATAAGGATATGTGCATTGCATTGTGGGATACTAAGGCAATTGATGTGAACGTCATTAGCCTCTATATACAAGTAGCCTAATCGTGAAGTTACTTAACATGCAAGCTTTGTTTCCTTATACTTGGATAAAGGATGAAACCAAGAATATAATTTTTTGGCATCTTTAATTTATAGTATAGCCAGGTGAAAAAACTTTCAAATAGATTAGCCCATTGGTGTCTTGTCCAATTTTATGGATACAACACCACTGAAAATGTGCTGTACTATGAGCTGTGGATAAAGGAATGCACAGGCCTTCAGGCCTTCAGGGGTATAGGTCTACTTGTTGCAGATGCTTGCCAAGTTTGTCGAGATATCTGTATACTGCTTCAACGGAGTTGACTTGCAAGCTGACCTGCTGTGGTGTGTCGATTATATTTTGCTGTTATAAGTAAAAATTTGTCTTTATGCTTCATGGTAGAGTAAGGGCAACCTCTTAGCAAACATCTGGAACACATTCCATTAGTTTGAAATGATGCTCAGATCCTGGATACAACACTGTGTTAGATTCCATACTCTCTGGCAATATCAGTAATTCTGCAGACTTCAAGCTTTCCAATAATTCTTCCCCATGTGAAATCATCTTGATCAGTAGTTCTCAACCTTTTTCCACTTGTGTACCCCTTGTAAACCCATTTCTATAAATTGTACCCCTTGTTTATAAAATAGCTGTTTTTAAATACTGACATTTATTGTTCCATAACTAACATTTGGCATTTTGTTTACTATACTTGTTTTTCTGCCATTACTGATTATTTTTTTGTGTACCCCCTGAACAGCCGAGCATGTAGCCCCAGGGGTACGCATACCACTGGTTGGGAACCAATGATCTAGATGATGTCTTTGAAACATTACAAGACATCCAAATTTGCAACTTTATTCCTTCATGGAAAGAGCTTCCTTCAAACACAACTCACTTAGCACAGACCTTTGTGCATAACTCAAAAATTTGAATGCGTACTCACTTTCGACTTGAAATCGTCAGTTATACAAATTGCCACAAGCAATTTGTATAACTGATGTGTGACTTGTGTAATGGATAATTCGATTCCTGTGGAATCTTCCCTGTTCTGAAGCAACAGCTCTAATGCCTCATCAAGTATTAGAGCTGTTGCACAAATTGAATAAGAAGCAATAGGGACTGATGGGATATTAGAACTTGTGCTAAAAGAGTGTCCAGTTGAACTGGCTATTCCTTTGACCAGGCTATTTAATATCTCGTCCTCATACACCTGAGTTTCCTTCATCCAGCAAAGAAGGTAGCAGTGAGCTCAATGTCGCATACACCAGGTTGATGGCATTTAACAAAATGGGCACTCATTACTTGAACAATCTCTTCTGCATCTGTAGCCCTCATGCCATCTGCATTTAGAAGAATTATTCTTTCATATTCATTCTTTCTTTTACTTACAGCATATCGATAGAATTCTTGTGGGTTGTCTTTAGCAAGCAGAGCCAGTTTCTTTTCATACTCAGACTTTGCTTTCTGTATAACAGTTGTGACTATTCTAGCATGCCGCTTATAATTTTCATAATGCACATCATCCTTATACACATGGTATTTCTTCCATATCATCCTTTTCTTATGAATCTCTTGCTAAATAAAATTACACATCCATTTGACTTCTACTCTATTTATTCTTCAAACTGTTGGGACACACTCTGATATTGCATCAGTCATTTCCTAAGTGAGTACCGCATGATCACTGTCATGAACCAGAGGCAGAATACTTTCATCTTTAACTGAAATATCCTCTGACACTATAATCAAATCTAACACTCTTTGACCTTGAGTTCCTTCTCCCACATGCTGCTTGGGGAAGTTTTGCTGTAACAGCTCAATAAATTCAGTTTCATTCTTTTCATGAGATTTTACTGCTACCCAATCAATATTTGGATAATTAAAGCCTCCCATAGTGATTGCTCTTTTCACACCATCATCTCTATTTGGTGATGCATTTCTTCATTACTGGGAATTGATCTACCAGGTCTGTAACAACACCCCAACTATGTAATTGATCTTGTTAAATTACACCTCACACCATATGGCTTCAAACTCACTGCCACATGAAATACTGTTAGTAGTATTACTACACTCATAGGTCTCAGTGGTATTACTACACTCTTGAATCTATCTGGATTCAAGTCATCTGATATCATTAGCAGCATGCCCCTCTCTTCTCCTATCCTCTCTATCTTTCCTAAAAATACTGTACCCTTTACACTCAATACCAGTAAGTATGTCTGATTCTGATAGCCAGGTCTCACTAATGCCTATAATCTGAGGTCCCAACATACTGACTAAGGCAAACAACTCTACCCCTTTGTTTCTGATACTCCTAGTATTCGTGTACACACGTAAGAATCTACTATCATGTTCTTTTGTATAACTGTTGTCAGCATGACACAGTTGGACAACTTGCGGATCTCTATTCTTCTCGTTTGATGGGTCCAAACTGGACAAAAACAAAGTCGAAATTGTTCACTCATCAACATTATCATGACAAAGCCTATTCCTGTCATTAACACAGTTATATAACACTGTCACTCTTACACTCACATTCTCACTATTCCTCCCTTTATAATTTAGTTTCCCTGACACTCCCTGTGTTTGGTCTCATACCAGTTAATTTTTCTAGATTCTTGATACCAAATGCATTCAGGTGTAGGCTGTCCCTCTTATACAAATCCAATCTTCCCTCAACCTTACACCATACATCCAAAAACTTGCATTCATTCCTTCTACAAAGCCTATGCATTGAATCGTTTGCCATCATAGCCCTTCTTCTTCTAAATTAATTTGTATCATATCGAGGTAAAATACTGACGATTTTCACTTTCTCACCCTTCACTCTCACCTCTTCCAGAAACCCTTTCATGTACTCTCTCATACTGAACTTATCACTAGTTAAGTCGATTACAATTACGATTTCGTTTTCTTTTCTGAATTGCTTCCATTACATTTCTTAATTTTCACTCCAGGAAAACTTGAAGTTGTAACTTGCTCATCAATAGCATGTTTTATTATAGTCACCATACCAAATAACTTTTCTTTTTAGTAACAATATCACTGACCTGATTTCCGTGCTTTGTTTCTTATTTTGCTGCTTAATTTTCATTTTCTCCCTATGCTCATTTAAACGCCTCTCGACTTTTTTTAATTCCCACATAGTTTCTTTGATAATCTGCTTCAATTTTGCTATTTTGGAGGTTAATTCATTTTCATTAACCTCCTCCACAACTCCAATAACCTCGTTAGCAAGGCTAGCCTTCTTGTTCTCACCTGCGTTGCTCTTTTTAGCATTTCGGCAAAATGCTTGTGCATTTTTGGTGCTATTTTAAACTTATACTTATTGTTGAAATATCTTAATAAAAATATGTTATAAAATACTAAATACACTAAAATCTACACTAATATACTATAAAACACTAATTTTCTAAGGAAAAAAACACAATAAAACAGACAAAAATCACCAATTTTACAAGAGCGCTAAATTCACTGACAAACCACAATGTATCCTCAAACCTCCATCTACAAATTCTGATACCCACTCCTGGTTTTGTTTGATTACTAATGGCTAAAGCTTGATTTTCCTTCAGTTTAAATACACAAACAAGTATTTTATCTTCCATAGGATTCTGATACTTAAAATACCATTAATTCTAATTTCAGTGATTAAGCTGAGAAGAATACTGAAGTATTTGCCATTAGCAACAGCCTAACATAGATAGTCCACAGAATATTAGATAAACAAACAGATTTAGGACCAGATAAGGACACTGTGTCCACGTACTACATCTATGGAGAATTTCACAGTCACCCCTTTTTTGCATATGTGTATGTGGTTCTGTGCAGATTATGCATCATATCATTGATGTATTGACTCCTTCAGGGAAGAAGTATGCCTCACCTACTCCTTCCTTGAAGGCCTCAAGAATTTGCATTTACTTCCAGATAGTGCCATGAATTGGTTAATTGAACTATCAGTCTGTATAGAGTTTTGCTCATTAATTTCTTGTATTTTTCCCCATACACTATATAAATAAATATACAAAGATTACTTCCTGCTGACACCCTTAAACTTTTCTTAACAAACTCTTCTTCCAAGTGCACAGTAGATATCATTTCTCTTGGTCAGACCACCACCACCACCAAGTTTCCTTTACTATGGTGTATATCCTTCACTAGTCTTTTTCACTCAGTCGTTTCCAAGGCTATTGAATGGAATGACCTCCATGACTTTTATTCCTCTTTCCCACAGTTTGTTTCCATTGTCCTGGTCCAAATAACACAGTATATTTTGACTTCTATTCCTCTTTTCCACAGCCTGATTACAGCCATGAAGCCTGTTGGCTCTTTATATTTAAGTAACTTAATGGGTGCACCTTTTGGACAACTCATATAGCAGAGTATATAAGTTCTTTTCGCTATACCCTTTGGTATTAATTGGTCTAGCTACTCACTGATGAAGCCTCAATAAAGGCTGAAACCGGTCTGGGAAGTGACCTCCCACCATAATGTAATAACAGTATACATTTCCTAGGAAATGTGTTTTCACATTATGGAAAATACCAAGAATAGCGATCAGAACTTTCCCCACCTTTGCACTACGTTCTAGGACTACTTGCATTTAGCTCACGCTAGTATTCGCCGATACTTTTATACTATATTTTTTTATACTATATTCGGCATGAAACTCTCTGATTCCAATCTTTGAGTTTCTTATTCGGTTTTAAAATGATATGGGATCTAATATCCCCTTAATTTAATTTAAGCTATATTACATTTCAGACAATATGCCAAAGAATCAATGATTTGATCAACCATTATCCATTAATCTACTGGCCTGACCTCTAGTGGGAAAAAAATTACATCAAAGCTATATTCTATTTATAACATTATCCAAGAACAAATTCATATAGATAGTTTTATTACAGCAATAGTGGCATCCTAATTTAACATAAGATGTTATATTCAAGTTTAAGATCCTGGATTACTAGCAGTCTAATTCATAATTAACTTGGACAAAAAGGTTATGTAGATATGTGCCTTCCATATTCTTGGGATTTTTAGACCATTATTATTGTTAAGATTAAGAAGTGGATCCTTGGATGATTAAATAAGTTCTTTAATTTTGGGGGATTTAAAGGTGGCATAAAGGATGTATTTCTGTAATATTCTGTATATCTGATGTCCCTTTAAATGTACAGAATGGTTACAGTTTTATTGTAATCTAGTTTATTTTTCTTTTCAAGTGATGTCTTGTGAAGAATTTTGTTAATAGTATTTTGGCTGTAGCCATTTTTCAGGAAGGTATTGCTGATAAGTTTTAATTTAACTTATCAACAATACTGATAATTTAACTTATTTAAGTGCTCGTTCACTGGAGCCGATCTTAAAAGCCCTGTTTTTTAGTGTGCTTATACAACTAGTTTTTGTGTTAGGTGGTGGTAGGAGTTAATGTGTAATAGCCAGTATATGTAGGCTTCTGGTAAACAGAGAAGGAAAGATTGCCAGAAGGAAGACATGTGACAAGTAATTATTTCTAACATACTTGTAGTCTCCATAATTTGTCTGAAATGATCATCATGTAACACTAAAAGAAAACATCCATTTATGGTTCAAATTCAGACCTACCTGCTTCCTCTCATTCATTTCATCTATTTCTGTTCTCTGCAACAGACTTCCTTAGTGTTCCAAGGACTACAATCTCTAGCAATTAAAAAGAATATCAATAGATTCCTTCTCTCTCTCTCTCTTAACTAAACATGCATACATGCACTAATCTCTGCAACCTCTCATGTGGAGAATTAAAAAATATACTCCATTTGTCTTTCAGACAAACAGCTTTTCTACTTTTAATAATATAATCTATTTATAGCTGCATTACACCTGAATATTTTCTAGCAGTGTTCTATCATTAGTTATTTTATCTTCTACTACTAAGCCATTTTTCGTAACTTTTGATTACAGGCATCCCCCATTTTTCTCTGCTGAAAGCTTCCTGATGCCAACATTCTTCAGCCATCTGCTTTAGGTTGTTCTTCCATCTTCTCTCTGGTTGTCTAGATATTCATCTTTCTTCATGTGGATACCACTAATGTCCATCAATCACTTGACATCCAATGCAAACATGTTCTGCCCATTTTAAAATATCTTCCCCTGTATCTGACACCTTTGTTTCTCATCTTAGAACTTCATTATTTGTCTTATAGTTTGATATTTAGCATTACTTTCTCCATTTTATGTTCACTTTTCCTAATTCTACCCAGTATGTTTCTTTATTGGCAATGTCTTTGACCCATATGTAACAACCAGGATGACATACTCGTTGAACAGAAAAGTTTGGCTAAATTTTTTGAATTTTTAATTTGTTACAGCTAATTGTTTTTCTTTTTTTCATTTTGCCAAAAATCTATCCAGCCTAGATAAATTCTTTTTATTTCTTCACATGCAAGCCATTAAAAGGTATACATATTATTCTATTTTATTACTTCTACTGGTATTTGTTCTTGTGTTATCTGGTTTTCCTCAACATGCATCATTAATTTAGTTTTTTCCATGGTTGATAATCCCACTTTATTTGATAGTGTTTTTTTAAGTTTGTCCTGTCTTACAATTCTATTCTGTTGATGATCACAATGTCATCAGCTTATCATAAATGATATGTTTTACCATTTATATTAATCCTGCAAGGTGGAAGTAGCAAGAAGTAGGGGTTTGAAGCGGCAATGCAGTAGAATGAAATTTTTTTTCCCCTCATCCTGCCTCTGCCTCTTTTAAGAGTTGGATGGTTACATCAAACCCAGAAAACTTCCTAGTATCTTACCAAAGTTTTCTTTTGTTCTAATTATGCTACCAGTTTTTTTTTTTTTTTTTTTTTCCTTCACTTGGATTGTTACATCAAACCCTGCAGAGAACCCTGAAAATTGCTGACTAATGGGACTCTGGCAAACCCAATTCCATGAAGAGCATTTGTTCTGATTACAAACTAGCTATCGCATCTGGAGGTAGCCGACACGTTGAGAACTGCAGTCCAGGATCTCAATGAGAAATATGCTATGAAGACTCCCAACATACTTCAGCTAAACATCAACAGCACTCAAAAAAAGTTGGAAGAACTTAGGAACATCTTACACAAAAATAATATCCACATTGCATGCTTACAAGAAACAAAACTAAATCAAAATCTGAAGCTTCAAATCAAAGGCTATTCAACATTAAGGAAAGACAGGCTGGATCGTTCTGGCGAAGGTCTAGCTATACTCCAACAGACCAAACACATCAAATATAAAGATATTGTATCAACTACAAACAGCAGTATAAATAGTAACACAGAGGCTCAAGCAATCAAGATATTTCTACCAAAACGCATTATTACAATAGTCAATGCATATCACCCAGATAACACGGATATAAATACAGAACTAAGTCAAACAATGTTGGACACAAAGATCCTTTTAGGAGATCTAAATGCCAAAAGCCCAACTTGGGGCTCCCCACAACTGGATCAGAAAGGAGCACAAATAGAAGACATAATTGATGATCTAACCCTTGAGATCATAAACAACATGCAAAAAACATTATCTGTCAAAAACAACAGGAACAGAATCAGCATTAGACATCACAGCAGTAGATTATGAAACTGTGAGTCTTACCCAGTGGAAAATACTAAAGAATGGCATCAGTGATCATAGACCTATTATCACAACCATTAATTTGCAACTAGACCAAAAACCATAGACAAAGAGATCTTGGAACTTCAGAAAAGCAAATTGGCCTAACTACACACAACTATTAGAAACATACTGCACTAGTACACCCACTAGTAAAGAACTTGATTAGCAACTACTAGAACTCACTAACAACATACAGAAAGCTGCAAAAAATTCAATTCCCAGAGGTCTCAGGAAAAACAATTGGGTTCCATTTTGGAAAGATCACAATATCAGTGCTATGATCACTGAAAGAGATATTATCAACGAACAGTTAAAACAAAATAATACAGAAGACAACAGAAAGAAGTTAATAGAATTAACTTAAAACATAGAAGATGAAATTTCTAACTACAAACAAAAAAAGTAGGAAGAATTCTGTAATAGACTAGATCCAAGAAAAGACTCGCAACACTGGAACATCATCAGAAACAACGCAACACTTCCGGATACTGATCATTCTTCAAACACAGTTTGAAGAGCGATCAGGAAACAATACAGCAGCAACAAACAAACAGATGGCAAATTTACTAGCCAAATATTACTGTAATGCAAAGCTGCAATACAACAAAGATGACAAAAAGTGCAGAAAAATTGCAAAACAGCTGCTAATACAATCCAGAACCTATCCCTCTGAAGACATCTTTACTCAGGACCTCACAATGACAGAATTAGAAACAGCAATTAGTCAAACTGACCCTGACAAATCACCCAGGATTGATCTTATCTTTAGACATATGATTAAAAACATGGGAAAAATAGCCAAAAACTGCCTTCTGAGGCAGTTTATGGCAAAATATTTAACACTTCTTGGAATGCAGGTAAACTACTAAAAATCTGGAAAACATCAGTCATTATATCCTTACTAAAACCTAACAAAAACCCTAGCGACTGTAACAGCTAGAGACCAATAGCTTTGACTAGCACTCTCTGTAAACTAAATGAAAGAATAATACATACCAGACTTATGAATTGGCTCTTAGAAAATAACAAGATCAACTTCTACCAAACTGCATACAGGTCTCAACACAGTATGAAGATCAATTATTTTATTTTTGCCAATCAGTTATAGATGCTTTCAAGAAAAACCACCAAAGAAGACAACAGCAATATTCTTGGTTCTCACAGCTGCCTACGATCGTGTCTGGAGACAAAAGTTAATAAAAATTTGCATACGATACTGGAATAAGAGGGAATGCATTAATTTGGATTTCAGATTTCATGAAAGGAAGAAAAATGAAAGTAAAATTTAATGGAATTCATTCCAACATGCATCGAACTTGGGCTGGAGTCCCACAAGGTTCTGTTTTAAGCCCACTCCTATTTCTCATCTATATGAACAATATCCATCCTCACATAATAAATGACACAAAAATAGCATGCTACACAGATGCTATAGCAATCTGGCACACAAGCAGTAATTCTCAACAATCTGAAAAAGTCCTAAATAATTCAATAAAAGGCTTAGAAAGATGAACAAAGGAACTTAAACTACAGATAACCCCCCCCCCCCAAAAAAAAAAAACTGAGCATCTTCTCCACTGATAGAAAAAATAGACACAATTACAAATCAAAATATATAATATAAAATTATATAAATCAATATATATAATACCAAAATAGAAAAAACAGTCTCCAAAATACTTAGGCCTAACCATAGACACTGAACCGAGATTCACAACTCATATTACAAATACATCTAATAAAGCTCTTAAAAAGCTTAATATCATCAAAAGGCTTTGTGGAACAAAGTGGGGTGTAAAATCGAAGACACTCAAAACTACATATATGGCACTCATACAACCCGCTATGTAATATGCCTCATCAATCTGGGCTCCAGCTTCTACTAGCTCAAAAGAAAAAGTACACAGAGTACAATCAAGAGCAGCAAAAATTATCATAGGTGCAGTCTCATCCACAAATAATCTAAAAGCTCAACAAGAGTGTGGGCTTCACATACTAGAAGACAGAAGAAAACTCTCCACAGTTAAATTCACTAACAGAATTAGGAGCCACCAACAGGATGACATCTCACTCAGAACTTTCGATGCCTGGACAAGAAAATCTAGATTAAAGAGATCATCTACATTACAATATGATCAATAAATTAGAAAACAGATTGGCTTAAAGCACCTATCCACTGAAATAAACAAAGAACCATTCTTTTCAACTATTCTACCAAAAAACACAATGATAAACTTAAATCTCCTCGAACCTTGTTCAAAAAAGGATTCATAGCAAGAAAATAAAAGAAAAGGACTTGACACTATACATCACTTAAATAATCCAAACCATGTCATTGCCTACAGTGATGGATCATCTGATGAAGCACTCAACCAAGGAGGTTCAAGGTTTTTTCTAACTCTATCTGGAGGTGAGGAAATGCAAATCAAACCACAGCTGGCAAAATAGCTTCAAACTTTACTTGTGAATTAACAGCCATACAAACAGATCTCAAATCCAGTAATAAACATTACAGAAGGAATAACCATCTACAGTGACTCAAAATCTGTACTTGAGGCATTAAAAAATGGAAAAACAAAATTCGCACAGGAAATTCATGAACTACTAACAACCTTAAATTTGAAAAATAAGAACTGCACACTGCAATGGATACCAGCCCATGTAAATACTGAAGCCAGTGAAAGAGCAGACAGACTAGCCAAAAAAGCAAGATACTTACCTCAGAAATTACACCCACTATTCCTGACTGATGCTAACTCTGTCACCAAAATAAGATTGGTAAAAAACAAACTATGAAGAAGAAGAATGAAATCAGTGAAATTACCACAATCATCACCAGACTAAGGACAGAACATTTTAAAGGCATGAAAATTCAGCCAGACAGTAGTAGGAGCTGTGAAACATGCAAAAACTGTCCAGGAGTTGAACTAGTACCTGTCCATATTTATTCTTGTCCAGCAATTGCTGCTGCTCTACAGAAAAGTGACAATAACCCTAGAGAAAAGCTCCACTCCAACAAAGTTCAACAGATTGCCAAAGCAATTCTACAGATCCATGGTCATATCTAGAAGCTCTTCAATGGACTAAACAACATTAATCCCTTTATCACTACAATATGGTTCACTTTGGACATATTCTAATAACGCACTGAACAATTTGGGTGAAATATCTCCTTGGCACATTCTTTCATTTTAAATATTTTGGCTTTGCTCATATATAAGAATACTTGCAGTTGCTTTTTCATATATTTATTAGCCAAATTTTCTTACTCCATGTTTCTTCATTCTCTGCATTTCTGCCTTAGTTGATTCAACTACAGGTGGTCAATTCTGCTAAACCATTTTCTGAATCCAGCTTGTTCATTAGGCTGGGCTACTAATCAGGTGATTCTATTTATTAATTTTATAAATATGTGATAGAAAGCTTATAAGCCTGTAATTTTCTTTTTAAACAGGAGTATAATGATAGTATGTTTCACTTGTGAGCCTCCATAGCTCAGTCAGCATAGAAGAAGCCCTTTGATCGGAAAGACCTGGGTTCAGTTCCAGTCAGTGATGTGAGGAACCTTTATTTGGTCTCTTTTGACTAAAGGTGACTTAGCCAGTCTCACATGGAAGTAGGGGGATTTTTTCACCCAGAAAACTCAGGTTTCTTTGTCCCCAAGAACAGACAACCCGGTCTGTGAACACATGAATCTACAGACATAGGACACACTGAGAGGCATAGGGCTAAGCAGTTAAGTGTAGAAAAATCCTTGACACCGCAAGGTAAAAGAGGAGGGAAGGTATAAGAATAAGATTGTTTCACTTGCTTGGTATATCTTTCACTTTTAGGAATTTATAAAACAAATTTTTTAGTTCAATATTTCTGTTTAATCATTTCTATTGTAATTCCATCTTCTCCTGTTTTTTTATTATTTTTCATATTTTCCATTGCTTGTTCTATCTGAAACTATTTCTGGGATACTCTCTTCTTCTTCTTCTGCCTTTCATGTAATCATGTTTTCAACAGTGCATGTGGTATTACACAATCCCAAAAAATACAATCTGGCCTTTTCCACTATGTGGTTATCTTTAATGTCTAGTTCATTTTTATCTTCTAACATTATTATTTTTTTTTTTTTTTTTTACCTATTGCAAAATTTTTCTAAAGGGCTTTCATACTTTGTCCATAGCATTATGTTATCTTCTTTTGTTTTTCCTGATTGTTTTTTTTTTAAATCTTTTGAAAACTTACTTTGAATAAGGTAAGTTTTCAGAAAAAGATTTTTCTGTATATTATCTACTTGTAGATTTTTCTTCATATTTTCATGAATGTTATTTCTTTAATTGTAGAACATTTTTCTTCATGCAATTTCTTCCTGGTATAATTGTTTTGTTGGCTACTTATGTATTATTTTCATGTTTTACTTTATTCTGTTTCAACCTGTTGATTCTATCTTCTATTGTTATTTTCTCTCTCTCTCTCTCAATATTCTGTGATCACTTTCCATGCACATTTGATTAATGACTGAAGCATTTTAAAAATTTGTTACATGGAATGCTAAAATATAGTCGATCTCCCTTTTTGTTTGTCCATTTGAACTTATCCACATCCATTTTTTTAGTTTGATCATTTTTTTTTTAATGCTTTCACTGCATTTAAATGGTCCCCATTATGGAGTTTATCATATTTCCTGGTTCATTTCTTTTTCCTATTCCATTTTTTTCTATACACTTTTCATGTTTTTTTTTTCCCCCAGTCATGCATTAAAATTTCCAAACACTACTTGTGTGGGCTGTAAGATCTTATTATATACTGTGTTGGACACTGTCATAGAATTTGACTTCATCTTCAATAACTACTGAATGGTTTTCTTTTTTACAGTTTTTTTTTTCTTTTCTTTTCTGATGTTTGTACTGATATTCTGATCTGATCCTGTATATTTAGTAACTCTGTTTATTGTTACCTAGTTATCTCACATAATTGTTTTTTTTTCTTATATTAATTACTCAGACATCCAGAATAAAATTATCTTCAATGACATTTGTTTCCAAAACACACACTACCCAAAGCAAGATTATTACATATTTAATTCTAGTGGATGACTCGAGGCCATACTTTGGCTAGTTCTCAAGTTAGATGATGATTTTTGGAAAAGGCCAAGTACTGTTTTCCTCCCAGAAATTCAAATTTAACCTCATGTAGCACAGAAAAAAAAAATGACTCCATAGAATTCACACTATTTTAGACAAAATACGTACCTGTTAGAATTAAGGATCATAGATAATGATCACATGTCTACAGTAATTTCTCTCCTAAAAGCTTTGAACTCAGTTATCAGTGAGGGCTGAAGAGCTGCTCAGAAATCTTCAAAAAGTGAGAGCTAAAGAAGAAGCTTTGCTTACTCTCTCTCTGGGAACAAGGCAGGTGTTTAGAAGATATATTTCTAAGTATTTAGAAATCAAAATGCTGCAGAGAGAGAGAGAGAGAGAGAAGTATTTTACTAAAGCAGCAATGCTTCTTCCAGTTGGATGTCTATAGCCAGTTGAGAAGATGATGTGATATATGCCATTCAGCTGGAAATTTCCTGTATAGGATGCAAAGGACCTCTATAAAGACATTCAAGTGGAGATGAGTTGGCCAATTTCGTATGAAGATCAATATGTTGGAAGTTTATTTTTCGCTTGGTTAGACTATAATAAATTTAGTTTAATCCTTTATCCAAGTGTAAGCAAACAAAGTTTGCACCCGAAAATATCTTCAGGACTGAGGTAAGGTAGTGCAACACCAGGCAACTCCGAGCAAAGGTGGACCAAGCTCTCATCACTCCTTGTCTCAGATTTCTCGTAATGCAAAGCACATCTCCTTGCGGACATGTATACTGCTATGCATTAAGGGAAGGGCCACTACCCAGACCGGTTTCAACCTTTATGAGATGTATTTTGCATTATGGGAGATACTGAGACAAGGAGTGAAGATGAGTTTGGTCCACCTTTGCTCGGAGTTGCCTGGTGTCGCACTACCTTACCTCAGTCCTGAAGATATTTTCAGGCGTAAACTTTGTTTGCTTACACTTGGATAAAGGATTAAACTAAATTTATTGAAGATTAACATGAGTTTTCACCCATGCAAACATATAAATCAAGTGGTAATTGCACACTATTATTATGAATAAAATATGCTGGTTTTGTGATTTTAGTCACCTCAGCTGATAATTCTAACCAACCAAATTGCACACAGGGTAGTGTGCCACCCACAAGTCAAGCCAAATGCTACTTTTCAAGAAACAGCACAGTTCTTTAAAAAAATTTAATTCAGCCTCTGAGATTCATCCTGAGCTTACCTCACTCTGTGTGTGCGTGTGTGCGTGCGTGCGTGCGTGCGTGGAAAGAACATAGCTATATTCTACCAAATGCAAAAGACACAATGAATTGAAAGAGTATATTAACAGAGCCATCATGTCAGTTAGGGTTGGGTGTGCTAGTTGTTTTGCTGAAGCAACACAGGCTATGAGAGTATCATGTCTTAATTCATCTATGCTTTCCATCAGTTGGATGGCCTGTTTTGCGAGATGAAAAACCTGAGATTCAGGGAGTAAAATCCTGCTACCTCTCACTGAGATCATCACCTTCAATTGAAAAGCTATTACATCAGTGAATGCAAGGATATATGTAGAATGGCAAGAATCTGAATACTGGATATTTAGCAAGCAACTTGCAACAAGAGGAATAAAAGTTTAGCACTTGTCTCAGCTAATGGGATTTACTCCTTAAACTTTAAAAACCTTAGCATTTTTGTCTTTACAAAACAAACATATCACTTAGCATATTGACTGTTGTCCAGCCATTTATACTGATTTACATAGTTCAAATCAGATGGGACATCATCTCTTTTCTCATCTAAGTTAAATTAATTGTAAATTAGATCACCTGTAGCAATGTTAACCTCTAAGATAATGAAGAAGTGTTATGAATGAAGAAAAATGTAAATACTTGTCAGGCTATGGGATGTTCTTATGATCAGCTAATCTTAATTTTATCCTCTTTTTACCCTTTAAATCTCGAGCATGTTATTTTTGTGAATTTCAAGGACTTCTGCAAATCAAATGTTACATATTTCCATTTGAAACCTGGCATAGGGCCTCTCAAGATTTCAAACCAATTTTTATCTCATATACAGATGAAGTTTTTCCTTCAGCATTTTTGCACTCATATGAGAAGTGGAAATAAGCAACGGTTTGTAAGTTTGAGCTGTACACGAAGTAAGATAGGTATTAATCATACACCATTCTAGTTTTGTGATTCAGTGCAGATGCTGAAGGGATATAAAAAAACTGGAATTTACCTGCCTTACCTAAGAAAGAGGTAGGGTAAGTCTAGAATTTGTAATAGAGGTTTTGCGACTAAAGGAAATGTATAGCAGTCTGACAGATAGTGTACAAATTTTTTTCACTTTGGACAAAAAAATCCACTGGGTATAAAATCAATATAAATTATATTTCTAAAAAAGAAATAATTTTTATTCTGATTTACACTTGGACTTGTTATTGTGAAGAGAAAGAGATTCCTTAAATTGTATCAATAATGAAATACTGTGGGTTGGCATACTGAATTGGTATAGTAATGAAATTCAGCATGCATATAATGGCGTGTATGAGTTTTCTTTCTTCTTTCATCCCAGGATGTCATTCACTTTAGAAGATGTAAATAAGCAATTGGCCTCTTTAGATCTTTTAATTCTTTATCAACCAGATAGTAGCCTACACTTTTGATTTTTTTGGAAGAAGACTCATACAGGTCATTACATCCATGCTGAATCTCATCACCATCCTAGTCAAAAGGCTGGAACTATAAAAACATCAGTACATCGCACCCATTCTTTATGTTCTTCAGACAAACTGTCAAAAAGAATTAAAACATTAATTCCGCCTTTTTATCTAATGGTTACGGATTCTTTCATCAAAAGAGCTTTTTAACAGTGATGGTATCTCTACTTCTTCAAATATAAAAGGAATAACTCTCATTCCTATCCCTTATAAGCAAGGCATTAGTGAATGCATAGCAAAAGTTTTAAAATCACTGAATGTTTTTGAAAGAAAAATCTTGCCTTTTGCCCCATCAGAAAAATCTCCAACTTTCTCTCTTAAAGACAAGTTTCCACCTCCCAATTATCCAGGCAGCTACCAGATTCCTTGCTCTTGTGGGTTTTCTATTTCAGACAAACAGGAAGATCTGCTTTTATTTGCTAGAAGAACACAAGTCTTATATTAAATACCATAAGCCTGGACAGTGTGGACTTAAGGAGAATGCCAAACAACAACACCAAAGAGAGTTCATTGAACAAGACAAGAGTTCTTCATAAAAGTTATTTCCTCATAGAACGGCTTTATAAAGAAACATGTGAAACTTTACTTCATTGTCTTAACTTAAACAGATCCAATGATCTACCCCTTGTGGGAGATAGAAATATTAGCTGATTTTAAAAGTACTAACTTTATATTGTCTATATACACACATCTGGGGATGCAGCAGAGGAGTGGCTGCATTAATATGCCAGTAACACCTCATTAGGAGGGGGAACTCAACTCATCCTAGGAAAGAGAGAGAGAGACATATATAGACATTAGGAAATTACTGACCTTTTATAGTTATCTTACAAACAGCTACTTAGGTGGTGTTTTTAGAATTGCCTGTTAATGTTTAATTGCCATTCTGTGATCTTGTACCAACGATGCCTATGATACTTAAGTGAAAATTCTACATCAATAAAGTATTTTACATGAGTTTTCCTTCAGTGTTATAATTATTTAGATTCCTTAAATGGTTTTTTCATGTTAGTAACATGCTATGAATTTGTGTATGGTTTAGAATTGGAAGAACATAAGTAGACAATAATATATATAAAAGAAATGGATAACTTACATAAAAAAACTAAATTACAGAATTTTTGCTTATGTATATAAGGCAGCTTCTAAATAAAAAATGGAATGACATAATATGCAGGCACTAGCAAACAGGAGAAAGAGATTTGATTGAGACTTACAAACTTCTGATAGGATCATACAGGATTTCAGCTGATGGAATTTTTCATTTTATAAAGGATGGGGGAAAGGACAAGAGGGCATCCCTGGAAGCTGAGAATGAATGCCACTAAGAAGGGGATGACAGCTAGATTTTTCTCTCATAGGGTGGTGCATGATTGGAATGGATTGCCATTGGTTGTGTGTGCAGGCAGTATGAATGAATTCAAGAATAAGTATGATAGCTGGCATATGTGGCCTCCCTAGATGAGTCCTTGACTCCCTGGAGGTCTTTCTTAATAATAATAATATACAATTAACAGAAAGATTCTAAAAAAGAAATAGCTTTAATAAGCTAATAGTCAACCAATTCCTAATTCAAAAAATAAATAAAATAAATAAAGTAGGAAAGACTAGTAATGAAAAAGTGTTATTTGCCATAAGGGAGATAAATGTAGCCATATCAGTTCCATTTTAATTCAGACAGTGTAGTAATGTTTCACAAATATCCTTACAAGGAATTTAAGGAATCTAATATTATGATATGATTACTGTCTTATTTCACAAGACTGTGCTCAGTACAGATGGCATGTTCAGAAAATCCAGAATGCTCAGGTTACTTGGTATAAGATTTATATTCTTCATGAAAGACAAAGGCAGATGAGCTTTCAAATTGTCCAAAATAAGTCAAGTGCAAGGTGATCTGGGAAACATGTAGAAAATTAAATGAAAGAAGCCTGTCATTTGGTGAAGAAAGAAAGGCAGAGATTCTTCTGAGACTATTTGCCATTATATCAAATTAACTTTGACATACAGTTTCTGTGAGGACTTTATTAATGAAGCTTTCATGGCTACAGGAGTCCTTCCTCTTCTTCTCAAGAAGAAATTAATAAAGGAATATCCAAATGTATTGCAAAATTTTACAGTTTTTCACCAACTATACAGCATTTCATTGTGCTAAAAAATCCTCACATTTCTCTTTTCACCAAAAGACAACATCCTCAACTTAATTTTCCAGGTATCTACCAGATCTTCTACTATTGTGGCCTATCTTATTTTGGACAAATCTGGGCTTACTCAGCATGCCATTTCTACTAAGAAGAGTCCTGTGGAATAAGATAATCCTACATAAGAGTAGATTCATTATAGAAAGTTTTTTTTTTTTATAAGGAAACATGCAAAATGTTCCTACCATGTCCAAATTTAAATGCATCTGATGGCATGTTTATTTCTCTTATTGGAAATAATACTTTTTCTATCTGCTAACCTTTCTTCATTTACTTTTTATTTATTATTTTAAATTAGGAATTGAGTGAATGATTGTTACTGTACCAAAACTATTGAGGGGCTTTATAGAATCTTTTTTGTTAATTAATTGTACATTATACTGTCCTATTTTTTGTTGTATTAAAAATTCCTTAGATATGAAGGCAAAAATTCTATAATTAATGAAGTTAAACACATATTACTTAAAATTAATTTATTTAAAGTAAGTCATCTGTTTCTTTTATCTATAGAATTTGTGCATGGATTTGTCCCAGCCTGTTGTAGGATTGAGTGACAAGCCAGCCATCATTGTCATGGTATACATTCATGCCTATCTGATCACTAGAAATTGTCCATTTTCTCCTGTATATACCTTACCACAAACCCCAGATCACATACATCCCTCATTTTTACTTTACTGTGTGTGTGTGTGTGTGTCATTTATAAAATGCATAAACAGGTGATGTTTGGCAGTGCAAAGCTTAGTTCAATATATTGCAATGGTATGATAATTTTGCAATGTTTTGGCATCTCATTATTAAGAACAGCAAAATTTTACAAATGATGAAGACAATATTATTTAAAGTGTGATTTAAGAATAGGAAAAATGATTTCTGATAGATATGATCAAGATTTTAGAACAGGAAATTGCAAATTATAAAATCAAGATACGTTATGCCTCCATGATCCATAAAGCATTGTGAAGTAGCAAAATTACCTTCCTAAAATATATTAAGTATTAGAAATATCAAAGTGCATGAGTCATTAATTATCCAAATTAATGACTTGGATATATGTTAATCCTACATATATAGCCTGCTTGTTTGTCAAATGCATGTATTTTCAGGCTGATTTATCTGTTTTCCAGGATGAAAAACCATGCTACCACTGTATAAGACAAACTAATTCATTTTCATTTGAAAATATCTCATAAAGGTTCATAAATATCTCATAAAGGTTCACTAGACAGGATTCAAATCCAGATCTTTCCAACCAAAGGGCATCAATGTTACCAACTGAATTATAATGGCTTAAAGTAAATTCTGTAAGAAATTGTCCATGTGAGGATTTGGGGATGGAATTTCTTTTTTTTTTTTTTTTTTTTTTTTTAAGCAATAAAGAGTTGGCTTACCTGTAATGAATGAGACACGTGTGAACACTGAAGAAGACACATCAACTTCTCTTTACTTTCTGCCTTTAGGATATCATGGGCATACTTGTGATATACATCAAATTCTTGATACTATAAATATATAAATATCTCTAAGTCCTTATTGAGAGACAGAAATTATCCTAAAATTAATGTATTATTTAAACAATTATAATACTCTGTGATTAAGTTGGCACAAAAAAAAAGGTTTTAAGAGAAAGACCACCTATGGAATAAGAGACAAAGGTCCCAAAATTCCAATCTCCAAAAATGGCACATGCTCAAGAATAGCACTACTTCCCACAGAATGCAAGCATTTATTGTTTGCCCAGTGACAAAAATGATAGTTTTTTCCTGCATTATCATTATCAATTATTTAATCATCCTAACATGATCAGAATCTGAAAACAAGGTACTTCATGTCACTAATAAAATTATAAATAATAATTTAATTAAATTATCAGACCAGAAAGCTTTTTCAGACTAGGGAACTTATCAAAAGACTTAAATAATACTACAGACTGCATTTAAAGAGATTTGGAATTAGTCTCTGAATTCAGAAAGTCTTGGTCACTGATAGTGGGGAAGTGTCATGTCAGGAAAACTAGAGGGACTTTATTTCTAGAAGGTGAGTGTATGGGTGAGAGTGCGTGCCAGCACCTATGAGAGGAGTGTATGAGAATTACCAAAAAATTGGAAATCTAGCCTCTCAAATGACATAATTGAATGGAGCAGTTAATACAAAGTATAGGTGGTGGAGGGCCTAATGGAATACCACAATTAATGTATACTAATGCTAGAAGCATCAGAAATAAGAAGGAAGAAATTTTGACATTGTTTGATACAAACCTTGCCTAAAGTTGCAGGCATCAATGAAACCTGGCTGATAGTAGATAGTTATTACAAGTATAGAATGTGAGAGATATAGTATATTCAGAAAGAATAGAGAAAACAGGATGGATGTGTGTGTGTGGGGGGGCCTACTGATGATAGCAGATGTACTGCAGTAATACATGATAAGGATAATGCAGAATAATAATAATAATACTAATAATAATAAGTAATACATAATAAGGATGATGCTGAAGACAACAGCAAATTAGTATGAGCACCGGTTGAGCTCAAACAGCTGGACGAAATGGAATTTATTCCCCCACCAACAGATACTTAAAAGAGCAGCATGCGGGGGGGGGGGGGGGGGGGGACTTTGGGTCTGAGAGTCTGGATCTGATAACCTATCCATAACCAGGTTACCCAAATTGCCTCTGAATGGAGAGGGTGATCAGATGACCTTGACTCAGGAGGTTGCAAAATATGAAATTTTCAGTTAAGAAAAGGTATGTTGTAAAACTACAAGGCAAGTTAAGACGAAGCATAGGAGACAGCTTGAAGCAGTACTATGACAAAAAAATCAGCAAGGAAAAGATGTCAGCAATGCACTGGAGACAGTCAAGAGATATTTGAAGGAACAATAACAAACTGTATATCCAGGGTAAAGCGGACAAATCAGACAGGAACTACATGGAGGAATCATTAAGCAGGAGCTTCAAATAAAGAAAATGTTGTGCAGAATATATAAAGAGAAAGGTGGTCAGCAAACAAGCAGTACAAAAAAGATAACCAGCATGGTAAGGAAGACAAAATCAGATTGTGAGAATTATCTGAGCAGCCAAAAGAAATCCCAATGAGTTCTTTCACTATGTAGCAAGAAAAGAAAGAATAACTATGGAAGGATAATTTAATGAGTGCTGATGATAGCAAGGTGAGGGGGGGAGGGGGGAAATGAGCTACTGACTGACCACTTCGTAAGGGTCTATATCACTCAACTGAGAATATAACAGTATAGATGTGACAGCAACTGATGTTGATGAATTAGATCTACTTTGGTTATTAGAGCATCTCAGTGAAGATACAGCTGTGGAATTAGTGAGATGTCTTTCATTTATGAGAATGTCCAAAGTAATTGGAAATACCTTTGACTAGGCTGTTTAATCTAGGTCACAGCTCTGGTCAAGTTACAAAGGAGTGGAACGAAGACAAAATAATTTTTCTGCATAAAGGACGTTCCAAAACTACAGTAGCATATTATAGACCTATCAGTATTTTGGGAGTGGTAGTTAAGATCCTTGAAATGCTGGTCAAAAAAGTAAAACTGGTGGATAAGAATATGATTCTCAATGGAGCAGCATGACTTTGTGAAAGGGAGATCATGTCTTGATAATTTACTAACTTTTTATAAGAGTGACAGTCAAGTTGGATAAAGGAAATGACTACAAGACAATAATGCTGGATCTTGCAAAGGCATTTGAAAGGATACAACATGGAATCCGTTATATAAATTAGAACAAATGGGAATGTATATAAAATTGCTGATTTGGATATGTGGTGACTGACAAATATGAAGGTAGAACATACCAAACAGTAGTTATGTGGAAGAGCAGGATCTACGATAAAACAGGTGATTAGCAGTGTGCAATAAGGCCCTACGCTTGGACCAATACTGTTTAATTTGTTCATTAACAATATAGCAAATTATTTGAAGAAACATATTCAGTTGTTTGCTGATGATGAAAAATTAGATGACATAATAGTTAATCAAGACAATGTAGAAAGCTTGCTTTAAATAGGATGATAGTACAAACATAATGGGTATCAGTTGAATGTGGAAAGCCCGAAGTTTTGCATTCTGGGATGAAAAGATTACAAGCCACACATATGGAAACATACTCCAGATATTTGATAAAGCTAGTCGTTTGGGAGTATTTTAAATAAAAAGATGAATTTCGGATGGCATATGGCTATGGTAGCTCATAGGATGACTTAGTTATTCAAGAACACACATGCAGAGATAAGGAAGTTATCATTCCTCTTTATAAGAACTTGATATAGTCACATCTGGATTACTGTGCTTGGGTCTGGTCACCTAGGTTTCGAAATGAGATAGCGAATAGAGGGGATCCAGAAGTGAGTGACAAGATAATGAGTGGCCCATGGAATGTTCTCTCTATGATGACAGATTAAGGGTTTGTGGATTGCAAAAGTTGGTAGACAGGCAGAAAAGTGGATATGATAAAAACATTTAAGTTAATAAAAGAGTTTTATAAGATTTAAGCATAGGAAATATTTCAGCACTCAGCTGGGGGGGGGATCATCCCTGAAAATTGAGCAAGGGTGTGTGAAGAGTAGATTTTTCACTTGGAGAGTGGCGAATAAGTGGAATGGGTTGCTAGACTATCGCAAGTACTTTGTCAGTCATGCACTGAAGGAGAAGTATGATATTGTATCTCCCCTAGTGTGAGTCTCCCATGCTCAGTCTTCGTACTACATGGATGTTCCCATACAATAACAAATAAATGCGTATTAAATTACCAGATTAGTATGCAGCTACTCTGTCTATATAATAGTTTTTTTTTTCAACTTACTTTCATTTTGTGAACAAAATAGGAGGAAGACACCTTGTGTTACCAATATCTTATTTCAGTACTGTTTTGTACTGAAATTTTTTTCAATACAAAGAATTTTTTTTTTTCAATCAGCTAGCACTTTAAAAATAAGTTTGCTATAAATTTTAGCAGAATGTTACAATTTGCAATGTAAATTAAATGAAGCATTTGTTGACTATCAAAAACAAACCACAGGCAACCTGTCTTCCTGTTTTTCATTCGTTGCCCATGTCTTACTTCCAATGGCATGACCTGACAATTCTTACTTCACTAAGCCTTTAACCTGTGCCACCAGATGCATATGATCTGGCTAATTGTGGGTCAATATCAATATCAAAGTCAACAATCACTGATTTGGATCAATAATCCTTGATCCAAAGCAGTGATTATTCTTTAGATGTTCAAAATACAGGGTGTCCACACTGGACCTCCCTGTTTCAAAGAACAGTAAAAAATCAAAATGCAGAAATACGTAAGGTTTGGGTTGTTGAAACGTTCCAGAGAACTCTACAGTTTCATTCAGAATTTTTTTTTTTTTTTTTTTTTTTTTTTTTTTTTTTTTTTTTTTTTTACAAAAACTTGGTGAGTATCCCTTCTCATTTGTACACTTTCAACACCATGGTTCATACACTTAAGTAGTAGTAACACGTTGAAACTAGGGAGGTTCAATGTGGGCACTCTGTATATATGACATGTAGGAAATCATTTCTATTTTAAGATTGGTGAAGTTGAAGTAAAGGTATAAGACTAGTAATTTAAAAATTTTTAATTTTATTTAATAATAAATGTAAAGGGCTTCCAACAAACGCTGAACATTCTAAAGTATAAAAATTTGACTTAAGTATAATTTAACAGAGTAAAAGTAGAGAAGAACTTTTTAAAACAATTTATACAGATTTGATGCACCATTAGGCTTCACAGATAACTGACTCTTCATTGTTGTGTTTAGAGTTTAATATTATTCATTGATGGCTTTTTCAACTGAGGAGTGTGTTTTGTGAAGTTAAATTCCACATCTTTCATGTGGCCAAGTCCTTTGTAATACCTTTAACTCTAAATTTAACTTAGTGTTGAGGATATTGTTACTCTGTTACTCTTCTTTATTGCTTTCTTCAGAAGTTTTTATTTCTTATCACAGCTGAACAGCATGACTGCTGCATTCAAGTTAAACTATGAGTAGTGATGTGCAGAAAACTGTATTGGCATACAATACCTGATCAAACCAAATGACAAACAATAGGCACATCTAGAAGAAAGATTTCATAAGAAACTATGAAATATAGTTTCTTATGATATCTCAAACACTCGATTTTTTTTATTTATTTTTTTAAATAAACAACTGATCAAACCAAATGACAAACAACAAGCACATCTAAAAGAAAGATTTCATAGGAAACTATGAAATATAATACTGGGTGGCTATAATAGCTGGTGTATATATGAGAAAATGTTGATGAGCAAATGGTATAATACCTTCTTATTTACTCTCGGGGGACCCTGTAACCCCTAGAAAGTGCGTCCCCTGGGTGGCAGATAGGGGAGCCCACCATATGTGTGTGTGTGTGGTGGGGTGGTCTGAATATACTGAATAAGGACTCGTGGACCAACATGGCCATCATCTTGATTGTAAGGGAAGCGGCACTCCCATGGACCCCTAGCTGGATCTGTCCTCTCCTTCTTCTACTTTGAAGAAGATCCACTTATTTTAATCTTTTCTATAAGGCCTTATCGGCCAACTCTTTTTATTTTATGACCCTTATGCTATTAGAGTACTCAAGAGCCATTGGATCTTTTCATTTCTGGCCTTACAACTACGCCCTCTCTATAAACCTTACTATAATTCTTCTATAATCTATTCTTTCCCCTTCGATATAACCTATTCCTCCTATGGGTTTAAATTCGGAAGAAGGCTTGTTCAGAAGCCTTAAGGTAGCAGCCCTACCACTGAACTATTCCATCGTCAGGCTAGTCCCCTGACATGGAGAACATAATCCTACTTGTAAGCTTACAGAAAAAGATAATCGGATTGAATCTATGGGAAACGACCCTGGAATGGAAAAGGTAAAACAAAAATGGAAATAACAAAATATAATACACATAGCAAACTGGAATGTAAGAGGAATAGCATATAAAGAAATAGAATTAGACCAATTATTAAATGAAAGAAATTTTAAAATAGCAATAATCACTGAAACAAAAGAGAAATTAAAAGGAACTATGAGAATCGAAAATTTTAATGTGATATACAGTGGAGTCGACAGAGATCAAAGAGCACAAGCAGGAGTCATGATTTGGATTCATAACTCCCTTTCAAAATAGTTAAAACATTATAAATTATGGAATGCAAGAATAAAAGCTAGAATAAAAATAGATAGAGGCTATTTAACAATAATTGGTTTATATGCCCCAGAAGAAGGAAGAGAACAGGATAATATTGATTTTTATAATCAGCTACAAAACATATATAATAAAATAAATAAAAATGATTACGTAATTTTAGCAGGAGACTTAAATGCAAGAATTGGAAACACGAAAATTAATAATAATATAGGAATAGTTGGAGAACATACTCTAAACAGGAATGGTAAAAAATTGATTGACTTTGTAGTTTATAATAACCTAAAAATAATGAATTCCTTCTATAAACATAAAGACATACATAAATATATTTGGGCAGCAAGAGGATGGAAATCAATATTAGATTACTTCATAAAATAAAGATTTATTGTTACAAAGACCATATATTTACAACGTACTTAAGCTCTTACAAATTGCCTACCGGTTTCGCTAGTAACTTTCTCAAGCTTTCTCAAGGCTTGCATAGTACAAAAAAGAGGTAAATGCAAAAAAAGGTTTCAAAATACAAAGAACCGTTAGTACCTGTTAGGTAGCTAGGGTGACACGTTCGCGTGACATAACTACTCAGCATCATGAACACACGTTACATGCAAACGCGTAATATGATTATTTGCGTACTGTAGCTCTGTTGAACTGAGGGAGTTAATTAGATTTTTCCAGGTATCGTTCAGAATGGCCCCTTGATTTCTGTTTAGGTTACTTCCCGTACGTAGTACAACTGCCGCTTCTTTAAATACTCGATGTCTGTAATCCTCGTCTACGTAGGGCATGGAGCTGTTATTCCAGTCTATAGTGTGGTTCGAAGTTGAAAAGTGATGTGCCAATCCTGAGGTGATCGTTCTGTTGTGATTAACATCGCCTATATGTTCTTTCTGTCTTATTTCCAGGCTTCTCGAAGTCTGTCCGATGTAGGAAAGACCGCACGTGCATGGAATATTATACACACCTGGATATTTATAAAATGGCACACTGTCTTTAGGGGATCTTAGGACCTGTCTTATGCTATTTGTTGGTTTAAATACAACCCTGATGTTATGTGTCTTTAACAATCTTGCAATTTTTGTTGAAGCTGAACCTGTAAAGGGGATGACTGCTGTTGAGATATGCTGGGCGACTGTTCTTTCTTGTTGGTTATCTATGTATAGAAATTTGTTGATGATGTGTCTAGGATAACCATTTTGTGATAGAGTTGTAGCAATTTGAGACAGTTCTGTTTGAACTTCTTCCTCGTCAGAGATAAATTTTCTAGCTCGATTTCTTAGCATGTGGATGTGCTGTGTTTCTGTGACCTATGATGGTTAGAAGAGTAATGTAGATATCTTCCCGTGTCAGTTGGTTTTTTGTAAATCGACAGTTTGATGCTGTTTCCTTCTCTTTTTACTAGTAAGGTCCAAGAAGTGTATCTGTTCGTTATTTTCCACTTCTAGAGTAAATTTTATTTTATTGTGGAGTGCATTGATTCTGTTAACAAACAGATGTAGGCTTTCTAAGTTGTCTTTCCATATGATGAAGATGTCATCCACATATCTCCACCATATAGAAGGTTTAGGAGTAATGCTGGTGAATATTTCATCTTCAAATTTATAAAGATTTATATCCCCTAAAGACAGTGTGCCATTTTATAAATATCCAGGTGTGTATAATATTCCATGCACGTGCGGTCTTTCCTACATCGGACAGACTTCGAGAAGCCTGGAAATAAGACAGAAAGAACATATAGGCAATGTTAATCACAACAGAACGATCACCTCAGGATTGGCACATCACTTTTCAACTTCGAACCACACTATAGACTGGAATAACAGCTCCATGCCCTACGTAGACGAGGATTACAGACATCAAGTATTTAAAGAAGCGGCAGTTGTACTACGTACGGGAAGTAACCTAAACAGAAATCAAGGGGCCATTCTGAACGATACCTGGAAAAATCTAATTAACTCCCTCAGTTCAACAGAGCTACAGTACGCAAATAATCATATTACGCGTTTGCATGTAATGCGTGTTCATGATGCTGAGTAGTTATGTCATGCGAATGTGTCACCCTAGCTACCTAACAGGTACTAACGGTTCTTTCTATTTTGAAACCTTTTTTTGCATTTACCTCTTTTTTGTACTATGCAAGCCTTGAGAAAGCTGGTCAGTTACTAGCGAAACCGGTAGGCAATTTGTAAGAGCTTAAGTACGTTGTAAATATATGGTCTTTGTAACAATAAATCTTTATTTTGTAATACTTTATGACCAAAACATGTACAATTTAAATAGATTACTTCATATTAAATGAAAAGGCATCAAAATTTTCACTAGATGTTAGAGTTCACAGAGGATATGAAATAAGCAGTGACCACTTAATTGTTAAAATAAAATTAAGATTACCACCTAAATGGCTACAAATAACAAGAATAGAAAGAAAAATTGAAACATTTGTTTATAAAACTAGACTATTGAATGACACAAATGTACAATGGCAATATGAACAAAGAATTAACCAATATCTAGATAAAATAAAACAAAATGAAGAAATAGAAATAGAATGGCTTAATATAAAAATGATACTAAATGCAGCAGCAAATGAAAGCTTAGGAAAGACCAAAAAATTCAATAAAAGGAAAAAAATTGAAGATCTGGGATGATACAAATAAAGAAATAACCAAAAAGAAAAAGAAGCCTATCACAAATGGTTAAGCAGTAAAAGATTAGAAGATGAAATAGAATATAAAAGAATAAGAACCATAGCTAAAAGAAAAGTCAGAAAAAAACAGAGAATTGTGGAACAAATTTGTTTCTAATTTAGAACATGATTTATATAAAATAAAACCCAATGTATATAAAATTTTGAAACACTTAAATGCAGATACCAAAGAAAACAAAATTAAACACTGAACTGAAATTAGAAGAATTTCTAAATTACTACACAGAACTGTGGACAGACAAATATTTTAAAAAAGACAACTGGCAAACAATTAACGAAAATGAAAAGGAAATAACTAAAGAAGAATTAGAAATCAGCCTGAAAGAAACAAGAAATGGAAAATCACCTGGAGAAGATAAGCTAGGTACAGAACTATATAAATACACAGGAACAAGATTCAAAAAAAGATTCTTATTATTTTTAAATAAAATTTACTCAACTGGTATCCTCCCAATAGAATGGAAAAAAGCAATTGTGATTCCTATCTTTAAAAAAGGTAACAGAGATGACCCTAAAAACTATAGAGGTATCAGTATACTAAATTCCTGTTACAAAATATACAGCAGAATCTTAAACAGCAAACTAATGAAATATTCCGAAAACTTTATTTTAGAAGTACAAAATGGATTTAGAAAAGGATGATCATATATAGACCCGGCCTTTTGCCTAAAATTAATAATAGAGAAAAGAAGAGAATACAATTTAGAAACACATATTGCATTTATTGACTATAAAAAAGCATTTGACAAAGTTACATATTATTTAACATATTAAAAGAAAGACAAATACCAAATAATATCCTAAAAGCTATCACAAGTATATATGAAAATAATCAAATACAAATAAGATTAAATCACGAGTCATATACGAGAGAGATAAACCAAGGGGTCCGACAGGGATGTCCCCTCTCAGCAACTCTTTTTAATATCTACTTAAATGAAATAATAATAAAATGGAATAAAAATTTACATCAAGGAATTAAACTTTCTCCTACTTAAAACACACTCTTCTTTGCCGACGACCAAATAATAATTACAAATTCTGAAGATAACTTACAGAAAGCTATTTTAGATCTAAATGAGATATCCAAAGATTATGGTATGATAATATCAACAGAAAAATCAAAAACTATGGCCTTTAAAGGACAATAATCCAGCAAGAACTAAAATAGTAATAAATAACAAGATCTTAGAACAGGCGAATTCATTTAACTATCTAGGATGTATGATCACATATGAAAATGAAAAAGATATAAACGTAAAAATTGCATTTGTTTAAGTTAAGGAATATTACATCCCACATCGTTTCTTAGCCAAATAAGAAACTCAAAGAGTTTCATGCCGAATACCGTATATCCCTTAACTGAAAACAAGTCATATGTCACCGAATTGAAGCCTTTGGCTCTTCATATATCTAATAATTTATTAGGACACCTTTCGGCAATACTCATAGAAGGGTTGTAAGTTCTGTTCGCTACAAACTTGATATTAACTAGGTCTACCTACTCACTGATGAGACCTCAATAAAGGTTGAAACCAGTCTGGGTAGTGACCTTCTCTCATAATGTAGAACAGTAATACAGCTCCTAGGAGCTAAGTTCACATTATGGGTAAATATCAAGGATAGTGATCGGAGCTTGCTCCATCTTTGACATGAGTTGCTTCAGCTTGCACTACCTTAAGGGTCAGTTGCTACAGTATCCAGGTATTTGCTTATACTTGGAATTGCCGAACTTTATATAGTTACTACTATATTCGGCATGAAACTCTTTGAGTTTCTTATTCAGCTAAGAAACGATGTGGGATGTAATATCCCTTAACTTAAACAAGCCATATGTCGCCGAATTGGTCTACCTACTCACTGATGAGACCTCAATAAAGGTTGAAACCAGTCTGGGTAGTGACCTTCTCTCATAATGTAGAACAGTAATATAGCTCCTAGGAGCTAAGTTCACATTATGGGTAAATATCAAGAATAGTGATCGGAGCTTGCTCCACCTTTGACATGATTTGCCTCTGCTTGCACTACCTTAAGGGTCAGTTGCTACGGTATCCAGGTATTTGCTTATGCTTGGAATCGCTGAACTTTATATAGTTTCTACTATATTCAGCATGAAACTGAGTTTCTTATTCGGCTAAGAAACAATGTGAAACATAATATCCCTTAATTAAACAAGTCATATGTCGCCGAATTGAAGCCTTTGGCTCTTCATATATCTAATAATTTATTAGGACACCTCTCGGCAATACTCATAGAAGGGTTGTAAGTTCTGTTCGCTACAAACTTGATATTAACTAGGTCTACCTACTCACTGATGAGACCTCAATAAAGGTTGAAACCGGTCTGGGTAGTGACCTTCTCTCATAATGTAGAACAGTAATACAGCTCCTAGGAGCTAAGTTCACATTATGGGTAAATATCAAGAATAGTGATCGGAGCTTGCTCCACCTTTGATATGAATTGCCCCAGCTTGCACTACCTTAAGGGTCAGTTGCTGCAGTATCCAGGTATTTGCTTACGCTTGGAATCGCCGAACTTTATATAGTTTCTACTATATTCGGCATGGAACTCTTTGAGTTTCTTATTCAGCTAAGAAACGATGTGGGATGTAATATCCCTTAACTTAAACAAGCCATATGTCGCCGAATTGAAGCCTCTTCATATATCTAGTAAAAATTGCAAAATATTTAAAAATAACAGGTGTAATTAACTCTATATTTAAACCAAACCTAGTTCAAAAACAAATCAGACTAAAAGTATACAATACATTAGCCCTACCAGTCTTAATGTATAGAAGCAAAATCTGGACAATAAAACAAAAAGACAAACAAATATTAACAACAGCAGAAATGAAGTTTATGAGAAAAACTGCAAAGTATACCCTATTTGATCACAAAAGAAATGAAGAAAGTATGAAAAAATTAAACCATGAACCAGTAATAGAAAAAGTTAAAAAAACAAACATAAATGGATGGAACACATTCAAAGAATGAAAACAGAAAGATTACCAAAACAAGCCTTAAAGTACAAGCCATTAGGAAAAAAAAACCAGGACGTCCTCTTAAACGATGACTTCTAAGGCTGGAATAGGCCATGCTGAGCCTAAATCCTTGATATGCATGATGATGATGATTTTTTTTAAAATTCAGGGTAGTTTTTGGTGCATATCTATGTAAAAGAAAAATTTTATAATTAATGTGAACTAGTCTGTGAATCCATTTCTGTCATCAAAAATAATAGTGCTGCATTTGGATTTTTTCATTAATGAACTTTCTAATGCCTTTCATTCTCCCCGGAAAGAAGGAAACATTCTTTTAGGCCTTGCTTTTTGGATAACAGTAAGCAGCTGATCTCTTCTTATCATTAATGTGACTGTGTGCATTCTCAAAGCTAAGAAATACTACTCAAATGTGCAATAGTAGTCACATTAGGTAACATTGCCTAATGCTGGATAAGACCCAATGTTTCTTAATTGTAACTGGTGTTCAGTAGTATGTTCTCCAATAACCACAGATCTGATGAGCTGCAGGAAAAACATGAATTGTTTCTGGACACAAAAAAATCTACTCGTCCCTATAGCCAAGAGCAACCAACCTGCAAATGACTTAAGAAAGCTCCTCTAGTCAATGACTAGAAATGAACCTGAAATGGTCCTTTTTCAAGCCTTTTCATCATCTGAACTATATTTGGCAAGAAGTCTTTCTGACATTTTTGATCATTTGTATGTACACATGTCCTATAATATCCACAGATCTGATAAGCTGCAGGAAAAACATGAATTGCTTTTGGACACAAAAAACCTATCTGCCCCTGTAGCCAAGAGTAACCAACCTGCAAATGGCCTAAGAAAGCTCATTGAAGAAATTTTCATTGAGTAGGTTAACTGTTGAATGGATATTTAACATTACAGAGAATGGTAATCCTCTCTCTTGAGTTTCTTCCAGTATAGCATTGTTGTTCTCTTCACATAATGAAGATTATATTTAGCCAATTTTCTTAGTGTTCCATAACACACAGAAGTCATAATCAATAACTCAGGCCATTATGTCAGCCTGATTGACTGAATAGATGGTGTCACATTCTCCAGTCAATAGGCTGCGAGTTCAAATCCAACTGTGGGAATGGATATTTATCAATGTTTTAGGTGGCAGACAACTTTTGTTGCCTGGTGTGAAATCACACCAGCTTAATAAAGGTTAAAAGTGGTTAAAACAAAATTCTCTGATATTTGGTCTCTCTCTCTCTCTCTCTGAAGAACATAGTTTCCAGAGCAGAATCATTATTTGGAGAAAGAATTTTCCAGGCTTTTCCAGGAAGCATCCTCCTTCCCAGTTAGCAAATTATTACTCTGCATCATCTGTTTGATCATAGCAAAAAGGCCCAAATGCAAATATTATATAAAAACAGAAGTCTTTGTGCTAGAAAAATATTGGGTAGAGCATCTCCTCCTGCAAGTGGGACATCAATCTTCTTTTGATGAAATAAAGTCTTACTTATAGCCACTTCATCAACTGTAAGACCAAAATGGCTTTAACACTCCATCAGTGTGAAATGTGAACAGAACACAAAATCAGAATATTTAATTCTATGAGAACTGGCATTACTAAGACAAAGAAGATAAAAACAAGTGAGATCTCACTAAATAATAAATAAATGATGTCATTTTCAGGAAATAATGATCAACGAAAGAAGAGTGTTGAATGTTATTGCTACTCTTTAGGCAAACTTCAAAATGGACAATGAAACTAATTTGTACTTATGGTCCCACAGAAGGTTTTTCTAAAGAAGAAGTGAAGAAATTTTTTCAGTCATTAGAACATGCAGCTGACATACAGAAAATGGAAAAAGTGGTCCTTGTTGAAGATCTGGACAGCAGAGTAGGAAATGAATCCCACCAGACATAGAGAAACAATATGGAAAAATTTGGAGAAAAGGTCAAACATAAAAATAATGCTAAGTATTTACTGGACTTCTGCTCAGGAAACAGACTAGCCATTACTAACACCATGTTTCAACATGAAGATGTGCACAAGTTCGCATGGACGTGAAAAGCCTCACTGACTGTCACTGTTGCTAGTAATATATTCTTGCTGGTTCATTATACAAGAGTGTGAAGAGGATTTGAAATCGGAAGTGACCATGACTTAGTTCTAAGTAGGATAAAAATGAATGCAACACTGTAAATAACATTATGTAAAAAAAAAGATTTTAAAAATAATTAAAGTTCAGCAGCTTTTACACGCAAATTATAAACTCGACTATGCAAATATTATTTAAGAAAAAATGAAAGAAATTGAAAACAAGAACCAAACCTTGGAGTCTCAGTGCAATCTCTGATTCAGCTAGGGAGACATGTGGTAAAGTTGTTTGCAAGAATAGAAAAATAAGAACACCATGTAGACACAAGAAGTTAAAGAAGCAGTCCTGGAAAAGATAAACGCATACAAAACGTTCCTAGCAAATAAGTCATCAGATGCCCTAAATACAATACAGATAAAAAAAATGAAAGAAGAGAACTAAGCTATGTGTAAAAATAGCTAAACAAAAGTCATGGGAAGACTTTGGTAAGATTATGGAAAATAAATAGAACCTCTGTAGCTCAGTTGGTATAGATGAAGTCCTTTGATTGGAAAGACCTGGGTTCGATTCCCATCCATGACGTGAGGAACCTTTATCTGGTCTCTTTCGACTAAAGGTGAGTAAGCCAGTCTCATACAGAAGAAGTGGGATTTTTTACCCAGAAACTCTGGTTTTTGCATCCCTCAGAACAGGCAAACCAGTCCCATGAACACACAGACTTAATCATAAATACTTAATCCCCCCATTAGATGGCTCAACTTGCACTAAGGGATGGGGGAGAAAAAGGGAGGAAACTCCATACAAATAAATAAATAAATAAATGGAAACAAAATATCAGGAAAGTGCAAATTATTTTGCTGAAGAAGACTATTGAAGATTGAGACTACTAAAGAAGCTTTGAAATGGAGGAAAGAGTATTGTAAAAGGAATCAAAGATGATAAACGTGACATGAAAACTGAAGATAAGGATATCCTACATGTCTGGAGTAATTACTTTGACAGACTGTTAAACGAACCAAGGAGTGACAAAACCATACTAGAATATTTTCAAAAGGAATGCAAAGAGAAGTACATATTAATACTTGTAGTAGAGAATGCCATTAAAAACCTGATGTGAAAGGCAGCTGGAGTAGATGATATCTGACCAGAAATGCTTAAATAGGGAGGTATAGAAGTTAAGCAGTTGTTACACTGCATAATTCAGACCTTGGAGAGAAGGTCAAACTCCCAATGATGGGAGTAGAGCTAGCATAGCACCCATCTATAAGAAAGGGAATAAAGCTGAATGTGAGAATTACAGAGGAATTTCTCTATTGAGTATTCTGGGTAAGATTTATGCAAGTATACTTGAAAAGAGGAGAAAGATTATGGAAGAGAAACTTGGAGAAGAACATGCTGGGTTCAGGCCAAATAGATTGTCAAGATCAAATTTTGACTTTATGAGAATGAGAAATTTTAGGAATATGACAGGGATCTCTAAGTTTTCTAGATCTGGAAAAGGCTTACAACAAGATGCCCACATAAAGCTTTTCAAAACACTTCAGTTATATGGGACGAATGGAATATTAGGGGTGCTTAAGGGTCAGAGCTGTATAACTGAGAGGAGACCTCCACATAGCCTTTCAAGGAATGCGGAGAACCAACCAGTGCTTCTGACCTAATGTCCAATCCTCACCTTCTCGTGGTGCACCCTGTTGGGTATCAACTTTTGATACTGAACGAACGAGGATGGGCTGGCAATTTGGGATTTAGCCGACCAAATTGTATTCTTATTGGTTAAACCAAAATAAAAAATGATGGTACAACATGACAAAATTTCATGCCGGCTGGGGCGTCGCCCGGTTAAACAAGGCCCCCGTTGTTTTCGCCAGGGAACCAGGGCGAACAGCGAAAAGTCAGCTACTGGAACAAATCTGAAAACAAACCCCAACTCAACATCACCAGAGTTAAAGATCGGTACTATCAACGTAAGAAGCCTGAATGGCAAAGAAATGGAGCTAGCTGAGGAATTAGATAAGTACCAGATCGATATAATAGAGGTGACTGAAACAAAAAAGACCAAAACTGGTGAGATCTTTCTGAGCAATAAATACAAAATGTTATATTCAGGCAATGACAATCAAGGAAAAGAAGGAGTAGCCATAGTATTCAACACAAAATACGAGGCTAATCTTCTTGAATGGCAGTCAGTCTCAAGTAGAGTAATGTGGGCAAATATCAGAATGGGGAACTGGACAATGAGACTTATTTGTGCCTATGGTCCCACAGAAGGGTCTACTAAGGTAGAAGTGGAGGAATTTTTTGACGCTTTAGAAAAAGCAACTGACACAATGAAAAAGGAAAAGTTGGTCCTTGTTGGGGATCTAAATAGCAGAGTAGGAAATGATTGTGAGACATACAAAAATATTTTGGGAAAATTTGGAGAAAAAAGCAAAGCTAATAATAATGGCAAATATCTGTTGGATTTTTGCTCAGGACATGGACTGGTTATTACTAACACTATGTTCCAACATTAAAATGTGCACAAATTCACATGGAGAGAAGAGGCTAGGAATAAGAAAAGTCTCATTGACTATGTTATTGTTGATAGTGATGTTTTCTCCCTGGTGCAGGACAATAGAGTGTACAGAGGATTTGAAATTGGAAGTGATCACTATTTAGTCTTGAGCAAGATAAAATTGAATTTCATATCGAAAAGAATAACATGTAAGAAAATTTTAAAGCGAATAAAAGTTGAGCAGCTCTCAGATGTGAACTGTAGACTAAAATACAGAAAGATTATTGAAAAGAAAATAAAAGAGTTTGAGAACAGGAATCAAACCTTGGAGATTCAGTGGCAAACTCTGAAGAAAACATTGATTGATTCTGCCAGAGAGGCATGTGGTGAGGTTGTGTGCAAGGATAAAAAAAATCATAACTCCCTGGTGGACACAGGAAGTTAAAGAGGCAGTGAAGGAAAAGAAGAAAGCATATCAAAAGTTCCTGGCAAATAAGTCAGCTTTTACTCTTACAGAATACAGAGACAAATGTAAGAAAGCTAAACAGTGTGTAAAACTAGCTAAACAAAAGTCATGGGAGGACTTTGGCAAGAATATAGAAAATAAATATCAAGAAGGTGGCAAAATATTCTGGAGGTTGTTGAAGAAGCTTAGGAATGGAGGAAAGAGTGCTGTAAAAGGAGTTAGAGATGATAAAGGTGACATGAAAACGGAAGAAAAAGATATCCCTGAAGTATGGAGTAATAACTTTGAAAAACTGCTAAATGAAACAAGCAGTGATGACAGCACAGTGATAAAAAACACTGACCAGACATGCAGTCAGGAATACATATCCATACTTGAAGTAGAAAAAGCCATCAAAGGCTTGAAATGTGGAAAGGCAGCAGGAGTAGATGATATTCGACCAGAAATGCTGAAGTATGGTGGTATAAAAGTCTTACAGTGGCTGCACTGCATAGTTCAGAAAGCCTGGACAGAGGGACGAATTCCCGATGATTGGAGTAGAGCTCTCATAGTACCCATATATAAAAAGGGAAATAAAACTGAATGTGAGAATTACAGAGGTATTTCCCTACTGAGTGTTCATGGCAAGATCTATGCAAGTATACTTGAGAAAGGGTTGAGAAGAATTGTGGAAGAAAAGCTTGGTGAAGAACAAGCTGGATTCAGGCCAAATAGAGGCTGTCAGGATCAGATCTTCACTTTACGACAAATAGTCGAGAAAGCATGGGAATATAACAAAGATCTGTATTTAAGTTTCGTTGATTTGGAAAAGGCATATGACAAGGTGCCAAGAGAGAAGCTATTCAATACGCTGCAGTTATATGGTGTCAATGGGGCATTATATCAAGCAGTACTTAGTCTTTATTTGAGTTGTTAGTCAGCAGTTAGAATTGAAGGAAGTACAGGAAGATGGTTTAATGTTAAATCTGGTGTGAGACAAGGATGTATATTATCCCCTCTGTTATTCATTATCTATATATGGATCACATTATGAAGGAAAGTGGTATTAAACCTGATATCAAAATTGGAGACGTTAATGTCAGCTCTTTGCTTTATGCGGATGATGTTATACTTCTAAATAAATCCGCTACAAGTCTGCAAGATTCTCTGACTAAATTCAATTGCTGTTGTAATAGATATGGTATGAAGGTCAGCAATAAAAAGACAAAGACAATGAAAATAGGCAGAATCATTGAAAATGTCAACTGTGTTGTGAATGGAGAACCCGTGGAACAAGTAAAACATTTCAGCTACTTAGGCACGATTTTTACTGAAGATGGTAAATTAAATATAGAAATAGACAACAGAATCAGCAAAGCTGGTATGGTGGGAAGTCAATTGAATAAATTCATATTGAATAAGAGAGAAATTAGTCGGAACACTAAATTAGCTGTATACAAGACAGTGTTCAAACCAGTTTTAACTTATGGATCTGAGAGCTGGGTCAGAAGTAAAACACTTGACCAAAGACTAGAGACCGCAGATATGAGAGTCCTGAGAAAGATTAGAGGTGTGAACAGATGGCATCAATGGCAATATCATATTAAAAATGAACATATTAGGAAAGAACTTGACATTGTCAGCATCCAGGAATGCGTTAGCAGAGCTAATCTCAGGTGGTATTGTCACTTAAATAGAATGGGAGAGGAAAGATTAGCAAAACAAGTGTTCTCTGCCAGGTTGGCAGGAAAATGACCCAGAGGAAGACCAAGATATAGGTGGATTGATACGGTACAAAGTGCCTTAGATGACAGAAATATAAGATCTGATAATGTTGGAGTCTTGACAAGTAACATACTGATTTGGAGGAAAATTGTAGATAGGAAGTTAGTAATGATGTAATTTTTTCATGTAGTACTGTCATATCCTGTACACCTCTTGAGGGTACATGGCAGGAATTTGATGATGATGATTATTTCGTGACACCTTCAAGGAGTCCAAAGACTCATCGAGTGAGGGCACCTATTCTACAACACATCGTCTTCAGCACTTACATCTGTCACCATCTACTGCCCACCACCATCATTAGTATTTTCTGTCTGTAAATTGCATGTGTCATGAAGGCCGATTTGTCTGTATGTGGGATGAAAAACCCAAATTTCCAGGAGAAAAAACCCTGCTAATTCCATATGAGAGTAGTTAACTCACTTTCAATTGAAAAAAAAAAACATATAAACATTCCTCCCTTCATAATGAGAATCGAACTTATGCCTTTTCCAATTGAAGGCTGCAATGTACGTTTGTTCTTCCAATTGTGCTATGGAGGCGCTTAATTATACAGAGTAATACATAATCTATATTTAAGATGTCAGTCCGGTTAGAATCGAAGGATAAACAGGAAGACCGTTTGATGTAAAAACAGGAGTAAGACAAGGACGCACATTATCTCCATTATTATTAATCATCTATATGGATCACATTATAAAGAAAAGTGGCATTAGGGTTGATATTAGAAATGGAGAATGTCAAATTTAGCTCACTGTTTTATCCAGATGATGCTGTATTCCTTAACACATATATAGTGCAGTCTCCAGGATTGTCTAACTACATTAATTAACAGCTGTAATAAATTTGACATGAAATTCAGCAATAAATAAAAAGACAAAAACTATGAAAATAGGCAGAAGTATAGAAAAGTTCAGCTGAATTCTGAATGGAAATCCTATCTTCTTATTTTCAACCATTTTCTGTTCACTGCTGGACGAAGGCCTCCTCCAGTTCCTTCCACCTTTCTCTGTTCTTGGCAATGGTTGACCAATTTTTTCCCCACAAAATTTGATATATCACTCCACCTTCTTTAAGGACATCCTCTGCCTCGTTTCCCTTCTTTTAGAATCCACTTTGTTATTATGGTGATCCACTGCTCATCTTCTCTTCTGGATAATGTCTAGCTCGTTTCCATTTTAGTTGCTTGTAGTAAAGAATGATGTCAGTGATACAAGTCTGGCTTCTTACCAAAGTGTTTCGCTTCTTATCTTTTAATGTGATGCCTAGCAGCATCAGCTCTCCATTTTCCTTCGAGTTGTTGCTAGTTTTTTTTGTCAGTGCTTTTGTTAGAGACCAAGTTTCACAACCATATGTGATGATTAGAAGTATACGCTGGTTAAGTGTCTTCCTTTTTAAACAGAGCAGGACATCATTGTTTTAAAAAAATGCTTTTCAATTTCTGAATGCACTCCAGGCAAGTTGAACTCTCCTATTTATTTCCTTTTGGAGTCCAGTTTAGATCAATGAGATGACCTAAAAATGTATATGAAGAGACTCTTTCCAAGAAATTGTTTTCTATTATTATGTTTTTTGTTGTTACAAAATGATTAAACATGATTTTAGTTTTTTCTCTGTTTATTTTTAAGACTAACTTTTCTGCTTTCATGATATAGGTCTTCTATCTTAAGATTTTCTGGAATGTTTACAAAAATTATGATATTATCTGCATATCTTACGTGTGTTAAGTTTCTGTTATTAATTTTTATACCAAGGTTTGTCCAGTTAATATTATTAAATATTTCTAGGACTGCTGTTAAATATTTTGGGCGATAGAGTCTCCTTGTCAGACACCTTTTTCAATTGATATTTTATTGCTACTCATGTGAAGTTGGATTGTTACTGTTGCAGTGTGGTATATTTCCTAAAGAAGGTCTCTGTAGTGCTTTGATTATTGCATTAGTTTTGATGAAATCACATGCTTTTTCATAATCAATAAAGGCTAAACAGAGAGGCAATTGGTTTTCTTCTACTTTTTCTATTATTTGTTTTACTGCATGAATATGATCAATTGTGTTCAAGTCTTTATGGAAATCCTATTGAACAAATAAAATATTTCAGCTATTTAGCTTTTTAGTGAAGATGGTAAGCCTTTTCCAGGTTAAATCTGCAAAAGAATAAAAAAAAAAAAGCTGGTATGGTGCATAGCCACCTGAATAAATCTATATGGAATAAGAAAGAAATTAGCCAAAACAGCAAACTAGCAAAATACAAGACAGTGTTCAAACCAGTTTTAAGTTAGGGATCTGAGAGTTGGATGATATAAAGCATTTGATCAAAGACTAAAGACCACAAATATGAGAGTTCTGAGAAATATCAGGCAAGTGAGCTCATAGAATCAATGACAGAATCACATTAAAAATGAAGATATTAGTAAGGAACTTGACATTATTAGCATTCAAGAATGTGTTGGCAGAGGTAATCTAAAGTGGTATGGCCACTTAAATAGAATGGGTTAGGAAAGGTTAGAAAAATGGGTGTTTGATACCAAGATGGCATAATCTATGTCGGGAAGTCCCCACTAGAGGGATTCGTAGTGTGTAGTGTTCGTGAAAGCTACAGATAAGTTAAGCGTTATTTTCAGTTATCGTTGATAAATTTACTTTAATATTGCGTATCTTAGTGCGTCTGTTTGTGTGTTTTTGGTGTTTATAATTTATAATTTGATAAAATACGTTACTAGTAAGTACGGCTCCAGTACGAAGGAAAATGGCAGCCAGTAATAATGGTTCGCCATCTTCTTTCAAGAACGGTAATGTAAAGGAGATGATTCAGTGTACTATCTGCAAAATGTACGCTTTGTGGAGTGCGGTCAGAGTGTGGTTAGATGATAATAAAGGAGTGAATGTGTGTAGAAAATGTAAGGAGAATGAGGAATTGAAGTGTATTTCGGTTCGTGAGTGTGATATTTTTGTCAAACTTCAGAATGAAGAAAATAGGGATATGACAAGAAACGGCGAGGTTGTACCAGAGAATTGTGAGAGTGTGAATGTAGAAAGTGTGAATGATAGTATTAATGGTTTTACTGAGAATAAAAAAGATGAGATAGACGCAATGAGTGAGATCGCATTGTTGAATGGTGCGATACAAAGGGCAAAACAGCAGCTAGAGCGTATGAGCAAAAGTCGACTGAATGAACCAACCAATAATAAAAAGTATGACAGGAAAAATAGACGTATGAGTGTGAACAAAATGAAGGATAGAGTGCTGTATGGAGACTCGTTAGTACGAGGTGTGTTAGTAGATGATTTGACAAAATCGTACCAACCTGGTGCGACCACAAAGGATGTAACTGAGTCTATTAGAGAGCAAAAGGAAAGGGTGAAAGAAATGATTGTTGTGGCAGGTACGAAGGATTTGAAAGTAGATAAAATGGAAATGACAGAAGACCTGAATGAATTGTTTGAGGTAGCAAAAGAAAAGAGTGAGAGAGTTAGAATGATTAGTCTTTTGCCACGGTATGACAGTGAAATGTTTAAAAGGAGGGCCATAATTGCAAATGACTTTATGCGTGGGTTATGTATGACGATTGGTGTGGAATTTGTGGATGTGTGGAGCGAGTTCGATGGGCGAAAGGATCTATATAAGATGGATGGCTTGCATTTGAATGATTACGGTGTAAGGAGACTTGAGAAAGTGTTGCTGAATGTAATGGATGTGCAAATTCAGCGAAACTAGATTTATTAAGGGGTGGGTAGATATACAGTCCTTAGGGAGGCAGTTGAATGTATGAATGAATATAATATGCCCGAGTGAATAAGGACAACAAATCAGAGTAGGATAGTTAATATAAGGCATCAAGGTAGGGTTGGGGCTAATGGGGGTCTTAAATTCATGTACACCAATGCTAGGCGTATTAGGAACAAGAAGGAAGAGTTTTTGGCCATGGTTGGCACTTCCAGACCACAGGTTATTGGTATTAGTGAATCATGGCTGACTGTAGATGATATAGCTAGTGAGATTGAAGGTGATGGGTATAGGGTGTTCAAGAATGACAGGGACAATAAAATGGGGGAGGAGTATTGTTGATGATAGCTGATGAGCTACAGCTTCTATTCTCCTTGGCTGTAGCTCATCAGCTATCATCAACAATAATTGCAGGATAGAGAAAAGAGCACATTTGAGGCCATTTGGTGTGAGATTGTGGCTAGCAGAACTAAATATACAATTGGGTGCTGCTATAGACCAGGTGATGGAAAAGATGGTGGTGACAGTATGCACAAGCAAATAGAAGAAATGAGTGGAAGGAGGATGATTATTATGGGAGATTTCAACTATTGTCGCATCGATTGGAGTGAGGAGAGGACACACGGGAGGAAGGAATTGGATTTTATGTGGTTATTAAGGGATAACTATCTGTGACAGCATGTAATGGAAAATACTAGGGGTTAGAGAGTGCTTGACCTAGTAATTACATCTGAGGATTTGGCTGTAACAAATATGACCACATTGCCACCAATCGGTGAGAGTGATCATAGGGTCTTGACTTGGGAGGTGGCTAAAGCTGTGGAATTTTCAATTAAGACAGGGTACATGTGGAATTATCGGGCTGGAAAGTATAACAAGTTTAGGAGTTTGATTGGTTCAGTGCCATAGCATGTACAACTGCAAGGACTAGAAGTTGATAGTGCATGGGAGGCAGTTAAGAAGTGTTTGCATGAAGCAATGGCTGACTGTATACCTAGAGTCCGAATAATAAATCAAGTAAGGGTTAAATGGATGTATAACACCATTAAGCTTGAGCTGCAAAAAAAGAAACAATTATGGAGGGAATTTAAGGAGAAAGGTGACCTGTAGGCACATTAACGGTATAAAGTGCAGGCCAGAAGGGTAACGAGTGTGGTAAGAAAAGCAAAAAAGGATTACGAAAGAACATTGGCCATGCAGGCTAAAGAGAATCCTAAACAGTTTTTTAGATATGTAGCAAGTAAAAGGAAAAATGTACATGGCAGAATGATTTTAAAGAATGCCGATGGTAGGGAGGTAACTGAATCAGTTGATATAGTTGAGTTACTGAGTGAGCACTTTGCAAGTATATATCATCCAGGTGGTGACATTGCAGAAACGAATAAAGGATTACGAAAGAACATTGGCCATGCAGGCTAAAGAGAATCCTAAACAGTTTTTTAGATATGTAGCAAGTAAAAGGAAAAATGTACATGGCAGAATGATTTTAAAGAATGCCGATGGTAGGGAGGTAACTGAATCAGTTGATATAGTTGAGTTACTGAGTGAGCACTTTGCAAGTATATATCATCCAGGTGGTGACATTGCAGAAACGAATAAACCAGTAGATTATACGGGAATTGCGGTGAATGAAGTGGAGGTGAGTAGTCTATTGGATAACCTCAATGTCAATACATCCGTGGGATTGGATGGTATACCAGCTCGTGTCGTACGAAAGCAGCTAAAGAATTGTCAGTACCCTTGACCATTTTGTTTAATTTGAGTCTCGGGTCTGGGTTAGTCCCGAGGGGGTGGAAAGAGGGGGAAAATAGTTCCACTGCATAAAGGTGGTTCCAAGACTGCTGTTGTAAATTACCTACCGATTAGTATATCAGGAATCATTGTCAAGGTCTTAGAGAAATTAGTCAAGAAAAGAATCCAGGATTGGATAGATGAAAATGGGATACTGTATGGGGGACAACATGGTTTTGTGAAGGGTAGATCATGCCTCAGTAACTTGCTCACGTTTTATAACACAGTGATGGCTGAACTGGATAGGGGTAATGGGTTTACAGTGATACTACTGGACCTTGCCAAGGCCTTTGACAGGATACCACATGGAACCCTAATCAGTAAACTGGAGCAGATGGGGATAGATATAGGGTTGGTGAGATGGAGAGGAGGGTGGTTGAAGGAAAGATACCAGAGAGTGGTTTATGCAGGAGTGGAGTCTAAAAGATGGCTTGTGACTAGTGGTGTGCCGCAGGGCTCTGTTCTTGGACCACTGCTTTTCAATTTGTTCATCAAGGATATAGGAAAGGATTTGAGAGGAAGTGTTCACTTGTTTGCTGATGATGCAAAGTTGGGTAGAGCAATTGTGAGTGCACAGGATGTCAAAACTTTACAGGATGATTTGGATAGTTTGGAGGACTGGGCTAGGAAAAATGGATGTCAATTTAATGTGGCAAAGTGTAAGGTTTGCGGTGAAAAGAATAGCAGCAGTATATCGCATTGGTGGAACCATACTCCAGGAGATTGATGAGGCCAGGGATTTGGGAGTGTTGGTGGATAGGGAATTGAAGTTTAGGGGGCACATAGCAAAAGTGACTAAATCAGCTCATCAGATCACTTGGCTTCTGAAAAATACTTTAACATGCAGAGACAAACAAGTTGTTGTTCCTCTGTATCGAGTCTTGATAAGACCCCATCTGGACTACTGTGCCCAGTTATGGACACCAGGGTTTCTTCGTAATTGGGAGGAAGTGGAGAGGATCCAGAGACGAGTGACCAAGATGATAGAAGGTCTGTGGAATGAACCTTATGAGAATAGGTTGAAGATTTGTGGGTTGCAGAGATTGGACAATAGGCGAAGGAGAGGTGATACGATTGAGACATTCAAATTACTGAAGAGTTTCTATAAGATTGATCCAGAAGATATTTTTGAAAATATGACTGGTGGTGGGAGGACTAGGGGCCATGCATGGAAGCTGGGCAAGAGCGTGGTTGACAAGGGAGTTAGAGCTAGGTTTTTTTACTTGGAGAGTGGTGAATGAGTGGAATAAGCTTCCAGAGTATGCTGTGGGTGCTACGACCGCGAATGAGTTCAAGGCAAGGTATGATAGATACTGTGTCAATGTCGAATAGTTGTTCTTGACATGATGTTAGGGCCTCCCTCGATGAGTCTGTTGACTCCTTGGAGTTTCCCGGAACAATAATAATAAAGGCAAAAAAAAAAAAAGAGGCCCAGAGGAAGACAAAGGTCTGAGTGGATTGATCCAGTGAGAAATGCCTTAGAAGTATGAAATGTTATGTATGACAATATTGGAGTGCTGACAAGTAATAGACTGATTTGGAGTTAAACTGTTGATAGGAAATTAATAATAATGTAAACGTAATAATGGAGTGCTGTCAGAGTAACCTGAACACAACTTGGGGGTACATATCAGGAAATTGATGATGATCATGAGTTCAAGAGAGGTGGAAAATTTGGTAGCCTACAAAAAGGAAAGCTACATGGACGTAGATATGAATATCAAGGCAGAAGCATATTTAGTGGCATCTCAGCTTTCCCCAATATCAAGAGCCTGGAAGAGACTTTCATTTACAAACCAAAAGGCTGTATGGCAGTCTGGTATGTTTTGTACAGATTTTCCAACTGTGGAGAAAATATAGTTAGCCATGTGGAATGGTCTGGAAGGGATTTTATTTTTGTAGCATATAATAGAGACAGCTGTTGACATTGAAGCAACAAAGGTGGTTCATTTGCTTCGATGTACAGACTAGTGATTAGTGAAATTTGAAAAGATCTGGTTGCTATTCTTATGGATTAATGGTGAATATGCTGTGGCCATCAAAGGGTACTCACATCCTGACAGGAGCAGAGACTTGGGCATAACCAAGTTTGGATCTAATCAGTGTCCTGCACTATAAGCAAAGAACATCTGTCAGCACCCCAAGAAGTGAAAGCTATGAAGAAAAGAATGTGCATTGCAGCACTTATCTCTCAAAGTGACATTGATTGGTTTATGGTTTATTAGGGCAAGGACAGCAAAGATCATACTGCAACATAATAAAAGTTGTAGCAGTACACAAGGTATTAATTAAAAGTCTGGGATAAATTAGTAAATAATATTTATGTACAAAAATTAAGTTAAGCAATGCAGTATTTATGCATAAATAAAATTAATAATGAAATGTTGGTATAAATTAATTCTTTGTAAAAAAAGGTAAAAACGTGCAATTTGTCTGAGTCTGATAACATCTCACTAAGTGTATATGACTTGGCTAGATAGGAAAATTTCATTCCTCTCTCATATGAAGTGCTGGCATTCCATCGGAATCCATGTGTCAAGTCTTAAGTGCTAGGAGAAACACATGTTACAATTTTAATGGAGTGAAACAGTACTAAGGATTAAAAATAGTATTTAATTCTTCCAATATTTCATCAGTTATAGACATCGTCAGGGAGTACAAAATGAGACTTTTAGCAAACATACAAAAGTAGCACAAAACTAACTGAAACACATAGGCAAAACACAAACAAAATGCTGCCATTATCCTTAACTCCACTGAATATAATAAGAAAGTGGATATCATTCTTAAGAGACAACTCCATCTACCAGACCTTTAGAATGTGATCCAGGTAAATCAAAACAAGAAATTAAAAAAACCTACTCAAAAAAGTTTCCTCCTGGTCTTCTGACATCACAAAAATAGATCAAACCCTTCAGTTACTCCCCCTGCCTTCAGATATATTCTTACCTGAAATTCATAAATCGAATAGCACCACCCCCTCAAAAAATCATATTAGATACCACTGATTCTCCATCCATCTGTTCAGTGGACATCAGCAGATGGATGGTCACTCATATGCTCAGTGATGTGCCACACACCAGTCCTTGTGATGTGGTTCTGTTATAAGCTTTTCAGGAGGCTTCAAGTCTCTATAGATCAGTCACTCCAGACACACCATCCATCCATCTTACTGATGGTCTACCTCCTCTTTTTCCAGGAACTTGACCTTCTATTGACATTTTGAGAAGTCCTTCTTCCAATGTGTCCAAATTATTTCGACTTTTTTCTGTCAGAATCCTTAAATTCTACTGATCCTTTCTAGCACCCATCCATTTGTCTGCCTTTCAGTATATGATATCCTCAACAGCCTTCTGTAACATCCCACATCTCAAAAGCAGCTATCCTTTCTCTATCAGACTTCTTTAGGTTCCAAGTCTCATATCTATAAATCGCTGTTGGAAAAAAATTGCTACATTCAAAATCCTCAGCTTTATTCCCATGGAGATACATCCATCAACAGCAATTCTTCACATTAATAATGGGCACGAACTGGCTGACATCGTCAATTCTTTCTCCATTAAGATACACATATTTCTCAGGAGCTTCCATGTCTGTATTTCCTTTCAGAATCATAATCTTTGTCTTGCTAGGAATTGAGCTGGAGTCCTCTGTTCTTACTGACAAAGCTGACTGATCTCATCAACTTTGTCAAGAATTTGTCCTAGTTCTTCCTTGTCATTACAAAGGAACACTGTATTATTGGCTTGCCTCAGATTACTGATCAATCCATTACTTATCCTAATTCCTGCCTTGAACTCATCCAATGCTACACACATAGTCCTCAGAATAGATACCAAACAAGTGAGGAGAAATTAAACATCCTTGCCTAACTCCCTTTCCGACCTGAAGCCAATTAGTTAATCCAACACCTGTTCTTAGAGGACTTCTTGCTCCCTGTACAAGTTAGCTATTAACCTGATAGTGTGCTGAGGAATACCCATTCTTTTCCTTACTTCCCACAGTTTCACATGCTGAAAACAGTCAAAAGCTTTAGAGTAGATATGACTCCCTATGGTAATATGAAACACATTACCATAGAGAGTCTAAATTCCTTATACTTTTTTTATGATCTGCCTAAAGCTCAGGATCTGATCTTGGGTACCATTACCTTTCCTAAAATCTGCTTGTTCCTCAGGCTTCTGTGCCTCAATCCTATTGAGAATGACCTTTAATAAAATCTTGCTTGCATGAGAGATTAAACTAATAGTTCTATAGTTCTTGCCAATCCTTCATATCTCCCTTCCTATGTAGTGGTATGAAAACAGACTTCTTCCCAACTCTAGGTCATGATCCTATCTCCATAACCTTGTAATCAATCTATGAAACACTCTTATCCTTCCATCCCCTGTAGCCTTAATTAACTCTGCTGGGATTCCGTCTGCTTCTGGGACCTTATTGCTATTAAGCTGTTTAACTGCTCTTTCAACCTCATGCCTAAGTGAAGAAGGTTCCAAACTGAAATTTTCCTGGTGAGAGGGCTCCTCCAAATTTTCTTTATCCTCTCTGTTGTATCCTCACAGTATTCTTTCCATCTGTTTTTGATTTCCAGTTTTTCTGCTAGTACTGCTCCATTCCTATCTTTGATGACATTCAATTTGGGCTTAAACTTGTGCTTTAGGTCACAAACTAAATGATACATCCTTTTATAATTGTGCCTCCTCATCTGGAACTATCTCTTCACATTTATTAGTATAAAACTTTTCTTTGTCCTGCCTGATGGTTCTGATTTCTCTACGTCATCTCTTATATTTTTCAGTCCCTGTGTCTCTTTGTTTCTCCAACTGCCTTCTTTCAATTAGATCCCATGTTGAATCTGATATCCAAGACTATCTGGGTTTTCATAAAAATAAAAAGTTATTTTTGACCAAAAGAAGTATGGGAGAGATTGACTTCAATTTGGGTTTATATAGGTCAAATTTATTTGAAACTAAGTAAGAAGTGATGTATGCGTTCTTCTGTTTTTTAAAAATACAATTGTATTCGGTTTTTCCTTCATTAATAGTTTTAGCGAACAGTTTTAGCGTTCAAGTTGTTTTACATCTATTTTTACCCTGAAGAAGCCAAACAGCTAAGTTGGCAAAACTTGTCGGTATTTTTTTACTTAGTTTCAAATAAATTTGACCTATATAAATCCAAATTGAAGTCAATCTCTCCCATACTATCTGGGTTTTCTTATTTAGCCAAGACACTTCTTGGCTGTATCCTCCTGTATTATAACCTTGACTCCTTCCCAAAGCATTTCCAGTGAGTTCTTGGCCTCACTAGTCTCCAAAAGTTCATCCAATCAAGTTGATGTTTCATAATGAACGTGTATTTTCTTGATCACAGAACTGATGTAAATAACTATTTGGGAACAATGATCAAGTGTAAACGGATAAGTATTTTAATACCGACTAGTTTCACCAAACTTAAGCTGTTGGCATCATCAGGGTACAAGCACTGAGGTTAAAACATATCACAAAATAGATCTTAACTGTAAATTCTAAAAATTATAGTTACAAACTAAAATAGCACTGAACGTGGATAATACACATATCGCATGTACATGATTTACTAGTTATTGCTACGGAACGTTCTATAATTAGCATTAAAGTTCATTTCTTGTGTGTTCAGAGATCTAATTAGGGTTTTCCATATAGCATTACTTATTCTTTGTGTTTTTCATGTTAATCAAAAGAAACAGGAAGCCTTTGGTAAATATAACTCATTTCATTGGCATGAATGAAAGCATACACCTCATTTTAAATGTAGTCAAACAGTGTTGGTTTATCAGGTAGGTGGTGGTCTGAAATTCAGACCTTTATTTGTAAGCCATTATATTTGCTTTTAAGGAATGGGTGCTCCAGATAAGCAAACCCCCTCCCCAAAACTTCTTTGGAAATCACTGATGTAACTTGCTTCCGTACATCTTTTGTGATGCATTGACAGACTGCTTCTCCAAAACTGCTTTTATAGCAAACAAGAGTGATGTTGTGATAAAAGCTATAGCCGAGAACTGTCAGGATATACAGTTTTGAAAAATGGCCAAATTTTATTAATTTCTGTCTAGATCCTATATAGGCAAATAAAGTCACTATCATATGGCTAATGAATCAAACTTTAAAAATATTTGGGGCAGAAAGAATTCACACCAGTTTTATATATATATATAACTTTTTTAAACCAAACTGATATACATTTTAATAATTAGTGAATAAATTAATAGTGAACAAATTACATAATTGTTCGACATCATTTCAACATTTACAAACATTTTCTATTATATCATCAAACATGAATCCTTCCTAGATCTATTCTTATTTATTTTTTTTTTAAAAAAAAGCTTTTTACTTTGCTAAACCAGGGACTCATTAAGAAACTGTTCAGCATATCAAACTAAACTGCTAACAGCTAGTAGTTATTTACTTTTAACTGATGTGTTATGTTTCAAAAGAACATAAGTGAATTTATACCTCTGCTAATTCTTCAAAACAAGCACCTATTGCAGGATTCCTGTTTTCTTCAGCTATTTCTAATGCATCTTCAAAGGATCCAAGCAAAGCAACAGAAAATTCATATATTTCCATTATATTGCTAAATATTTTATCTAAATCCTGAAAAAAATAAAATAAACGACAGCAATTAGCAATACAAGAAAAAGAAAAAAGAAAAAAAAAAAAAAAACAGAAATCCACATTAAACAATGAAAAGCAATCTTCTGTAAATCAATTTATGTTTTGTTGCAAAATGAAAGATAGTTCTGGTAGGTATGTTGGTTACTCATAACTATTATTATTTTTCAGGAAATAACAACATATACTAAAATATTAATTATAATAACTTTAATTAATACTTTCCTATATTTTAGCAATGTTACAGTGTCATCATCAGGGATCACAAAAACAATGATATGTGTATGCAGGCTCTAGCACTGGGTAAATGAAGCCGAATAAAGAAAAATGGACAAAAACAAAAGTTAGGCCTAGAGTCCTAAATGGTACTCCCTAGTGGGCTTAGACTGGGTGGTCTTGGCCACTGGGCTGAAGATCTGAGGATGACTGCTTCCCAAATTTGGGGCAGTCTCATGCATCCAAATTTGTTGAGGTTTGGTAAGTTTTTCAGGACTGAGGCAGATTCGTGGAATAGCCTATTATATTTGTATTTGCTGAGGTGTAATAGTGGCTTTCTTCCAGCATATCCTGTGGTGGGTGTCCAAAGCATGGTCAGCAAGTCCTGAGTAGCTATAATGGCAGAACCAAATGTAGTGCTTGTGTTCAGTAATTCTGATATTGGCTGGACTGCCTATTTGGCTGTAGAACACTTTGCAACTGCAATGAACCTGGCAGACACGTGGTAGGTTTAGACCACAACTGTGATTTCTCTTATTTTGGAGAGAGTGGACGTTGTCTTGAAAAAAGAATCCAAGAACATCAATCATCCATTCTCCACAACAAACCTGAAAAGTCTAGATTGGCTCAACACGGGATTGAAACTGATCACAGCATCCTTTGGTCCAGGACTTGCCTCTTACATAGATACCGTTATAGGTTCAAACGTTTGTTCAAAGAAAGCGTGGAGGCCTTGCTCCATCGCCCCAACCTTAATCGTAATGACTGTATATCTATATCAAAAATCTGGGAAAGTCTAATCAAGATTACTCATTAATTAATTTTTATTTATTTTTATTTTGTATTTTTTAATAGCAAATTCAATCATGTTTCTACTTCAAAATATTCCGTTTCATACTTAGTGATATAACATCACGCGGCGTGTTCTAATTTTAACAATCTATTGTTAGTATTCTAGCTTGTATTTTTTAAACTGTTCTTGTAATACCACTGAAGATGGTCTGCTATTTCCAGACCGAAATATTTGGTTAAATATCTTTCTTGTGATTACGTGATTATATCATTCAGTCTTATGTCACAAGTATCCTTGAAACAACAAATCACAGTATGGTATTACTGACTGTTGACCCCTGGGATGGCAACAGTCAGTGAATACCTGCAACTTGGCATCCTACCATATTGCCTCTTTCAAACTTCAGTTCCCTTCTCGCAGCCATTTTACCTGGACACATTTACACTGACTTGGGAGCATCATATTCCTCCAATTTATATCAGCCACAAACATGGCTCATTACATGATGTACCTTGATGTACCTTGCCCATTGGGAGTGTCTGTTGACTTCTTTCCAAGCAGTGCATTTTAATAATAAATTAATACACCTTTTTACAACTTGTATACGAGAAATATACAATTTCCACATTAATTCAACTTTGATATCTTCCTGGTGTTCTTGATACACTGATACTACAATGTATCATGCACCAATACCAAATAACTGCGATGGATGAACTCAGTTTTGATAACAATCCAGTTGTACTCTAACTGAGCTCAAAACACAAAAATATTCCAGACTGGCTTCCAACTGGACAAAACTAATGACTGCTGTACATGAATCTATTGATTAAGTTACAACCTTTGACTAAAAGGGGAAAAAAATCAATGACTTGATCTGTCACCACCTATGTGCCAGACATCAACTATGATCAATTCCAGAAGGAATTAATCTTATTCATGAAAAGAACAGAGTGGGTACCAATATCACAGAACACTGGTCCTCAGAACAACAACAAGCACTCAACAAGGCTTGAAAAGATGTCTGAGATGTGCTTAAGAACTATCAAAATCAACAATGGGAAACAAAACTTCAGTCCTTAAACACAGCAGATCAGATGGTGTAGAAAATGACCAAACTACTTGCAGACCATAAACCCCTCCCACTAATCGATGGAACATATCTGGTTTACTATGATGAAAAAAAGATTTAAAGGTTTTGTCAACAATTTCTGACAAGAACATAGTTCCTAGAGAACATAGTGTAGTCCAAACTGCATCCACAGATGTAGATTTCCATCAAAAACGTACACACCAGAGTACACTGCATGCTGAAATGCACAGACTGTGAAATCCCTATCCAACAGACATCTTGTACAGAGGTATATGAAATCATCAACAAACTTAAGTTATACTATAAATTAAAAATGACAAGAAATTATATTATTGGTTTAATCCTTTATCCAAATGTAATCAAACTAGTGTAATCACAACTGAGTTACTTGAATAATATAGAGGCTAATGATTTCACATCGCTGCCTCAGTACCCCATGATGCAAAGCACACCCTTTCAAGCATGTATAATGCTATGCATTATGGGAAGGGCCACTGCCCAGACCAGTTGACTTATGAATAATATATAACTTCTGCATTACTTCAATCTTGATATCTCTCCTGGGTCTGGCTCCCACTGATGAGACCTCAATAAAGGTCAAAACCAGTTTAAGTTGTGGCCCTTCATAATGCATAGCATTATACATGCCTGAATGGGTGTGCTTTGCATTATGGATTCTAAGGCAATTGATGTGAAGCCATTAGCCTCTATATACAAGTAATCCAGTCAAAGATTCCAAGAATATAATTTCTTGGCTTCTTTAAATAAAATTTGTTAATGATATTAAAAACTTTAGTATAATTAAGTGAAAAAACTTTCAACAAAGCTTTATTAAGTTTGTTGATGATTTATACCTCTGTACAAGATGTCTGTTGGATGGGGATTTCACAGTCTGGGCATTTCAGCATACAGTGCACTGTATGCTGAAATGTTTTTGATGGAAGTCTAGATCTGTGGATGTAGTCCAAACTACATCCACAGATCTCTAGGCTGTTAGCAGAACCTTTAAATCTTTTTGCATCATAGTAAATCAGATATGTTCCATCATTTTCTACACCATCTGATCCTCTGTGTTTAAGGACAAGTTTTGTTTCCCACTGTTGATTTTGATAGTTCTTAAGCACATCTCAAACTTCTTTTCAAGCCTTGCTGAGTGCTTGTTGGTGTTCTGAGGACCAGTGCTGTGATATTGGTGCCCATTTCCATTTCTGTTCTTTTCATGAATGAGATTAATCCCTTCTGGAATTGATCATAGTTGGTGTGTGCCACATAGGTGGTGACAGCTGTTAAGGCAGAGTTTTCTACAAAACTATTGCCCATCAGCTCCTGTCTAGGAAAAAGAGATAGGTGGATTATACTAACAAGACTGAAGAAAGTCACTAAAGAACTAAATCTCATTCCTGTTGAGTAATTTGTATTTTGGGAGAACCACTTCACTGAACAACAAGTTCTCAAAGTCATGGAGAACATCAGTGAGAGAACTGGAAGAAGCGCTCAGGGATGATCTTGGATGTTGCCAAATTATTTGACAAAATGTCATAATCAGATTGTCTAAACACAAAATCACAGCATGTGCCCCCAAGGCCCCCTGTTATTACCTATGCTCTTAACCATCTATATGGCTGACATCCCAAGTATAGCTGCCACTACAATAGCCCTATATGCAGACAGGGAAGATAATATCATTGGCATGTCCCCTGTCTGCATATAGGGGACACACCATCATTGGTATGCCCCCCCCCCCCTCTGACTCAGATTGCCAACTGAAAAATGCAATCTTGAACTATGATATGTTCAAGATCGCATATCTTATCTGGTGTCAGCGCAGATAAAAAGCACTCCTATCCAAAAGATGAGTATTTCTGGAGGGCAAAGTGGAATGTTTGGCACTCCTTTTCCATACCCACGGAACCAAATAGTCAGGGTACAACCAGGTGAAGGACTTCACAACTTGTGTCAATCATGCTGGCTGGAAAGCAAATATTCCTATAAGACAGCTATATCTGTTACCCAACAGGATAACAGATATAATTGTCCTATTGGCATTAACATTAACAAACTACAGATAATCCAAAAGAAATGTTTACGAAGATGAGTATTCCTGGAGGGCAAAGAGTGGAAAGTTGGCACTCCTATTTCATAACCATGAAGCCAAATACTTAGGAGTATAACTAGGTAAAGGGCTTTTCTTCACAACTCATGTCAATCATGCTTGCTCAAAAGCAAATATGCGAATAGGACAGCTATATCTCTTACCCAAATGGCATAGCTGGCTAAGCACAGTACTTATACTTACAACATGCTAATCAGGCCAAACTACAGATAATCCAAAAGAAATGTTTACAAATAGCATTAAACGTATGATGTTTCATAAGAAGCATACAGCTTTACCAAGAAACAGCATCCCTGAGATCAAAACTATGCAAAAGGACTGCAAAATCCTCTGCAAATGCTGCTCATCCACTATCCCATTAAATTGCCAAGCAGTAGACTACAGTGAGCATGATCCTGCAAAATACACAAATATCCCAAAAACATACTGAACAGGTGAGTTTTTAAAACTCACTGCAAGAACCCCAACATGAGAGAGCCAATGGCTCAATATCTCAAGTCCCTTGTGATCCAAAAAAATTATTGCCATTAGCCAACAATGGGCAAACCAAGTGTTCAATATTCTTAATCCAACAATTTCTTTGCACATCCAATAAAGGGATAAGGGACCACAGTTCCAATTAATCCATCATGCCAGAACAATTATCAGTTACCTTGGTATATTCCTGGGTCTGGCTTACACTGATGAGACCTCAATAAACATTAAAACTAGTCTGAATAGTAACCCTCTCCTTAATGAACAGCAATGTACATTAAGGAGAGGGTTAGAGATTTTTTTAATATAGAGACTTTTGACCTCACTGATATCAATTGCCTTAGTATCCAAATAAGGGAAAGGATATCAGTGAGGTCAAAAGTCTCTATACACAAGTAGCCTAGTTGTGAAGATACTTCAAATGCAAACTGCTTGCTTAAACTTATGTTAAGGATTAAACAAGAATATAATTTCTTGTTAACTTTTAATTTATTTTGTAAATAATTGAAAATATTTCTGACAATAACCTTCAATTACAAAGAGTGGATATAAATGATCAACAATGGTCTACATTGGTCTAGATGGGGGGGGTCACCAAACTTTTTAGACCATTGACCCCCCTTCATGGAATCCTTGATCCCTCATCGACCCCCCCCTCCCATCATGTTAAATAAATGTTACCAATAATAAATTTCTCAATTTAAAAATAATTCCTTCACCCTTTTATTTCATTACTGCTCCTTGATAAGAAATATTTAAAGAAATTTAAAGAAAATACTTAAAGAAATTTATAAAGAACATTAAAAATTTACTTACATTTTATTGATTTACTTGGAATGGTTAATGAGAAGGATGTGTTTGATGAATAGTAGCCACCGAATCAATATTTGATTGGATATTGGCGAGTTTTAGCCTTAAGTCACCAAGCTCTTCCAGGTTCTCCTGTCCCTCTCCTTCGTTAAAAATGAATCTGCATTTACTTCTCCCTTGTTGGTTCAGCCGATCAGCTAGTTGGTGCTGCATGTTAATAGGTACTACTCAAAATCATTTTAGGTGCTTATTGACTACCATTTATCGATCCCCTTGGATAGCCACATCAACCCCCAGGGGTCTATATCAACCACTTTGCCAACCCATGGTTTAGATTGTGTGAACAAGTTAGCTACCTAACTGGTTAGAGACACAATCATGGACAACTTCATAGTTTCTCTATTCAACAGATCTACAGACTTCTTATAATTTCGGAGTTATAAATTATTCACAACCTATTTCCAGACTGTCCAATTTCTGATATATATATATATATATAAACAAAATTTTTATATAGGGGTTCCCTGAGACAAATATTATTTTAAGAGTTCCATCAGAGTAAAAAGATTGAGAAAGGCTGGCTTAATGTGTACATTTTGATTTCTTATTGCATTTTCAGACAAATTAATTTTTTTCAAAATGGTAACCAACTGCAGCTCTGAGCACTCTTTTGGCTCTGAGTGTTCATCCTGCCCATTTCTTTTCACGTGTGTGATTTTTTGTGTTTTATGTATACATATGGTAGAAGATGTAGGCAAAAAATCACTTTGAAGCAAATGATTGAACTATGCTTTGTCAATTTCCTGGAGCACAGTCCCATCGATGTGGTACACAGCTGGTAATCTTTTCACCCCAAAATACATAACTTTATACTTTGTCATGTTAAACTGATATCTATTCTCCTTTGCCCAGACTGCTGGTCTATCTAAATCATCCTGCAAAAATTTAACATTATATCTGTACTTGCTGCTATGAAGCACAGTATTTTTTTGATTCTGTAGATGTCCAGAGCATAATCTGCTAGACTTAGCTAACCATTTTTATAATATGGATGCATTAATGTTCTTTCAGATAGATTTCAGCAGATATTTCAGTTTGCCCATAGTGAGACAAGCTGCAAGCACAAGGAAGTTTCTATCTAATTATCACTGAGGAGGAGGAAGTTTGTCTTTAGGAAGTGGATAAAGGCAACCAGCTTGATATGAGATTTGAAATCAGTACAGAGATTATATTTAAAAGTTCTTATTATGCTTCTGAGTAATAACATTAAGTAACCTATATGTTGAGAGAGCTACAGTATGGAAGAAGGAACACATACCTTGTTAATTCTGTTAGAACCATAACCATTAGGTAAAGCATGACAAATATGGTTAGGCTCAACTGCGAGGAAAGTTTAATGACAAGAGATTGACTTTTTTTTGTTTTGTAATGCCATACTATTGGGAGAGGGATGATAATGAGAAAATTTATATAGTCATCCCTCGACTTACGTCTGTTAGAGTTACATCAGTGATCCGATAAGGAATAAATAACATTTTCAGCTATACTTTCGAACAAGAAGCAAGCGAGCATAAGGTAAAGCATGCACAGTGGCAACAGCATTTTCAGAGGCACGCGTCTTCAATAGTTCCTCTGTTGATTTTGTGTTTGAAAAATGGGTTATTTGTGTATTAATTGTTAACTATTTCACGATGTTTTGTGCAACATGGCCCCTACATGCACAATCAAAAAACCTAGTGAAGAATCACAGAAAAAGAGGCGAGCAATTGATCTTCAAACAAAGTTGCAAGTTAAAAAGCAACATGAAACTGGTAAGCCCATCAATGTGATCGCACATGACTTCGGATAGTCTCATTCTACAGTGACAACCATTTTGAAAAATAAAGATAAAATCACAGAGGCTGTGAAAGGTTCTGCTTCCATTAAATCGACAACAAGGTCCCATCGGTGATATGGAAAAGGTACTTATATCATGGATAGAGGACCTGAACCAAAAGCATATACCCCTTATCACTATGACCATAACCACTAAGGCACTAAGTCTCTTCAACATGTTGAAGAAAGTAGGACCCGATTACGACTACAAATTCAATGCTTCTTCCGGTTGGTTCATCAAATTCAAGCAGCGTTTTGCGCTACATAATGTGAAAATGTATGGAAATCTGCAAGTGCTGAGAAGGCTGCCAGTGAGTTTGTGGAAAAATTGGATAAAATTATTACGGAGGAAAATTATTTGCCACAGCAAATATTTAATATGGGTGAGACGTCCTTCCTTCGGAAAAAAATGCCCGAGTGGACATTCATCCACAAAAAGCTAAAATCTATACCTAGTTTCAAAGCTCTTAATGCCTGTATTACGGTTCTGTTACAAGTAATGTGGCTGGATATAAACTGAAACCATTTGTGATATAGCACATTGAGAATACATGAATCTTCAAAAACATTAGGAAGCATACTCCCAGTTCATTATTGGAGCAATGAGAAGTCGTGAATGACTCAAAAATTGTTTGAGGATGCCTTAATCAACTGTTATGTGAGTGAAATAAAAAGCTATAATGTGAAAGAAAATATACAATTTAAAATTTTATTAATTCTAGATACTGCTCCAGATCATCTGCCTTATACTTCTCATAAGGTGATCTTCACCAAGTCCAGGGTCATGTTTCTCTCTCCAAACACTACTTCACTGATCCAACCGATGGAGCAGAGAGTTTTTGCAGTGTTTTAGGCTTATAATCTATGGAGAGCTTTTTCACAAACCATTTCTACTATTGAAGAAAATGACCAGACTCTCATGCAATTCTGGAAAAGGTTCAATATTTATCATGCTATTAAAAATATTGCTGTGGCTTGGGATGAAGTGACCTCTCAATGTATGAGTGGCATATTTCTTGGGGGGGGGGGACTTCCCCTCGATGAGTCTTGACAGACTTTATGTTCTTAGGAAGGACCTCCCATGATGAGTCTTTTGACTCCATGGAGGCCTGAATAATAATAATAATATGGAAAAAGACATTAAAAAGGTTTATGCACGATTTTGGAAGTTTGTAATAGTGGGCCCAGCAAACAATCTGAATCTCGAAGTGAATGATGACGACATAATTCAACTCATAGAAAGTTTCCCTGAAGAGTTGACCATCGAAGAATTGGTCGAACTGGGAAACAACTCGGGCTGGAGAAACAACTGTTGCAGAAGAGGAAAAACAAGAAAAGGAAGATGGGAAAAGAAAAACAAGAAGAGGTAGTTAAATAATTTACAGTGGTCTTGCAGAAATGTTCTTTGCAGTTAGCAATGTTCTCAAAATGGTTGAAGATGTGGACCCCCCCCCCCCCGCCCCCAATGTTGAATGCTACTTATTAAGTAGAAAGAAAGTACATGATGCGTTTGCTTGCTATAAACAAATTAATGATGAAAAGAAGAGGAGGAATAAGCAAAGCACATTGGACATTTTCATCAAAAAAAAAAAAAAAAGGTTACACCAGAGGAGCCACAGCCTGATCGTTCACACAGGGAAGGTAATGAAGATGTGATTGTAGAGAAAGATTTGGGTGATTTTTCTTCTGTTTTATAGTGGCAGTAACACACAATACAGTTTTATAATAAGGTTTAAAAATTAAAATGACAGATAACCCCCATAACTCTGTTGATTTAATGTATCGACTTACGTCTTGCCAGATGGAACGGAACTCGGACATAAGTCGAGGGATGACTGTATATATATATACACACACACACATACATACATGGGGAACACATTCATGAGATTTCTACAATTCTATGACATGCTAGTCACTCCACTTAGAACAAAATATACAAAGAGATAGCAAGTACAGATATGGGTTCTCCCCTCGCACCTTACCCAGCCAATATTTGATAGATTTTGAAAAAGGTGCTTCTTGACACTGCAATTCTTAAACCTTCTATGTGGCCAAGATACTCGTTGTGTGTTCTCCATTTGGCAACATAGCTTAAACACAAGTTCTACTTCCATATGTTCATCCTAGAATCCAATGCACTATCAAAAAAGGAAGTGTGGTCTTTAGACAATTTACTCATGTTGTCCTCACAATATACGTTCTTCTACAGAAAACCAGCTCACATAGGCAGATAATTCGCAGATTTTCTCATAATCTTCTTCTCCTCTATTCCAATAATGTTGCGAGTGAAGGGGGATAAATATTACACGAAATAAGAGTCAAATATTTAAGACAACAAGGTACTTATAAGAGCAAAAATTAAATTTGTGGGGCATATAAGGAGAATGTCTACAGTCCAGAACAAATAGGTTCTAAACAAATTAGAAAGGAAGACAATAGAGGAAAGAAGAGAATGATTCAAATATGCTTTATTAGAGAATGAAGTTTGATTAACTGGTAGTTTTAAGAAAACAATAAAATGGATTAGTAGATGGATTGATACAGTAAAAAGTGCCTTATAAGAGAATAATATAAGATTTAATAATATCGGAAATGTTGACAGATAACAGGCTAATGTGCAGGAAAACCGTTGATAGGAAGTTGGTAATGATGTAACTTTTAATGTAGTACTATATTAAGATTCTATAAATCTATACCCCCCCCCCGAGGGTATAGATCAGGATGGCGATGATGATAAAATGGATAGAACTGTGTAAACTGCATTTGTCCTCTCTCTCTCTCACACACACACACACAAAAGTAGATCCCCACTGTTTATAAGTTTTCTTGAAAGCCAAACCAATAATCAACTATTAACAACATAGGTTCTCATCTAAGAACATAATGATAACATGTGAAAGACTATGTTTAACTTTATTATTTTGTAATTCACTTAAATTTTTAAACATTCCCAATTTCCCAATGTCAGGCTCAACAACCTCTCACTGTCAAGTAATTTAATGGTCTGACAGGTTGACACCATGCAGCTAATTGTATCTGCACAGTGTATTATGACTGAACTATGGGTGTGTTTTTTTGGTCAGTTTACCTGTTTTGCAGGATGAAAAACTTGAATTTCCAGGAAGGAAAACCTCTATATGTGATCAGCTAACACATCTCCAACTGAAAAGTCTTGATAAAGGTTCTCTGCATACTATATGGGATTCAAACCCATGTCTTTCCAAACAATCAATACTGACAGCTACAGAGACTACCTTATAAAAACAATATTTTTTCAAATTATTATATGTAATTAAAAGCTTTCCTCCATTGAAAGGCCTAATGAATTTTGATGATACCTGTACCTTGGATTATCCTGAGGACACTGATGAAAAAATAAAGCAGAAGCAAACTGGCAAATTATTTCAGTATGAGAGACTTCAAGAGCATGATGAGAAATCAAATTATTTATCATTATGCTTATAAGAACTAGGAAATTAATGGGTGGAGTTAAAATGTTTAAAATCATCCAAATGTAAAAATCTCATGACATGAATTTATTCTGAACAAATTGCTTATTAAATCAATTCTAAATCAAATTGCTTATTACTTTAATTCAAATGATTTTGGACAAGAAATGAAAACTCGGAAAGATAAGGAATAATAAAATATGATTATTTCCTTTTGATTATTCTCATCACTATACTTTCCCTTTTAATTTAACAGTTAAATATATAATACCATTTGATTTTATTCTCTAAATTTTCTTGCTATTTGATAAAGCAAAAGATTAAAAACAAAAAAATATTTGAAATGTGAAGATGAAAAGACGTTATTATTAAAATTTTAAACTTTAGTAGTAAGATCTTTTCCTTCAAGAATGAATTCCCACAATGAACTAGATTGATTTAATAAAGCTCACTTACTCTAATATTTTTTCTTAACTAATATTTATTTTTTTTTCTTAATTAAATCAGTATTATTACTTTGGTGTTACTCTTCTTTGTCCTTGAACTTTAAGGAACAGTAAAAAATAACTAAATAAAATAAAAACTCAATAGTTGTTTAAGAAACTTAACAGCTGAAAAAGATATATTTATGAATACACTCTTATTTAAAATAAGAACAAGATACTGAAAGTTACTATTAATTGATGAGCAATGATAACTTTATTTCAGAAATTACCTTGCTTTCAGGAAATATTTTTGCAAGTGGTTCACGAAAAACTTTAATAATCATATTTAAATCTCTTATATGTTGCCTTTCTTCATGAATTAAATCCTTTACAAGTTCATCATATGTTAAAGAAGTACGTCTTGTTGGCTCTTCTTCAATACTTAAAGGAACATCTTCATCTTGATAGAACATGTCCATAAGGACCTGGAAATTTTTCAGCAGATCATTTAACTATGTCATTAATTTAAAAAAAAAAAGAAAAGAAACTTGTGATTGTTTATTATATTTCAAATAAAATTAGAAATGTTCACATTGGCAAAATGTCTGCAAATATTATTTATTAAAGCTTATAACAGAAAAAACCTCTTCCAGTCTGCTTGTATGAGCATGCAAGCCATAGGTATGAATGGGATTGGAACACAAAGAAGCAACATGAAAACAATAAGGAAATTCCTTTAATCCACTACCATGGGATAAGCCTCATGAAGTCTAAGTTACACAAAAGAAGCCAAATCCAATAGCAGGAAATTTTTCACATCTGGTTTTGATGTGATCAAGGACATAGTAAAGTTATCAGTGGAGGTAAAATACTTTATGTTTTACACTATGGTAACAGATAATATTAATGTCAATTTCAGGAAAGCATTTAACCTAAGTGTTTTTATCCAAGTACAACATCTTAATTTAAATCTTGTGTTGAAAGATTTTGAGCAGCGTTGAACTGGAACTTGAATAATTTATTCAAGAATAATATGTTTTGCTACCTTTTAATCCAGCAACATCTAGGTTGTTTGAACCAGTTAACAATTTAGTCACAAACACTAACAGAACAGTTAATGACCATGACAGAGTTATCATGTTTACTATTTTAAATAGCTCTCAAATAGTTTCTGGTATGCTTAGGTTACCTGTGCTGCAACAATGGATAATAGATTTCTAAACATTATGCAAAATGAGCTACTGTGCAAGATCTTTTTTCCTTGATTCTTTGAAACAATAAGACATATTCTTTGTCAATATAAGGCATGATATTGTGGATCAATCCATTTGATCTGGAGATATGTGTAAGGAGTTTGCCATACCTGTTTAATTATGAATGCTGTTGTAGTGGTGTTCGCTCTACTGAATTCTGTAACTTCTTCCAGTCTGATCTAAGTTAAGCCTTGCCACATGAGATTTCAGATTTTTAAAAGGGTTTGAAGTAAATGCTTACTGTATTTTGTAGTACAGTACAGAGAAGTGATGTGTGTTAAGGAACCTAAATAACTCACTCTTTTAGTCACTCCTGAAATTATTAAGATGAAAAGTTGGGACTTCCATTTTTATGAAGTCAGGCTGGAGATACTAATATACAAAAGAGAATCTAACTCAAATCTTCTAATAAAATCTGATTCAAAAATGGAAAATTCAATGTGTTAAGTAGCTAGAGCAATATCAGCATATGCAACATTTATTGAAGTAGTTTTCAGCAGGACAGAAATAACAAAATAAAGAGGAGACTGACAAGTATAGATCACTGAAGAAAGTTATTAAGCTTGTATGGTTTGCTTCTTCTTCTGGAACTAGATATTGCTGAACATTTATTTAGACGGTCGGAAAGCGGTTTCATGAATTTCAGTATGAGTTCAAGTCTCAGGGCTGTGATATACAGCCTTCGGATGTAAGAATACAGAACTCTTTAAGTAAATACTTGTTCAAACCACCATTTTTTGAATCAGAATCCTGGAATCACAGCAACAATAACTGGGTAAAATTGCACAGCAAAAGAATCTGCAAAAATTTGTATCACATTCAGAAGTTTTAGGTAATTAATCTGAAGGAAATATACAATAGATTTCTCACTTACTATAAACTTATTTTTGTTCATTAAGAATGATGGTAAGACAGTCTCAAAAAAAAAAGTTACTGGATACTGTAGCAGTCCCATTTTTCAGAGCTGAATGAGCTCCTGAACTGTAAAAGCATGAAAAAGAGAAGGTTTGGTTTGGAAAAGCTTTGATTTTCTTCATTTCTCTAAATCAATCAATTCAATTTCTTCCATTTGTGCATACAAATAGAGATAGCACCATGTGATTATTATTTTTGTAGAAGTCAGAGCTAGATCTATTCTACTTACTGTTCAGAGAAAATTTCACTTTTTCCTGAACTAAATGCAAAAATTTGCTGAATTATGCAAATTCTCATAATCAAATTCCTGACATGTATCCTTAAGGAGTATACAGGATGCTATAACAGTATTACATAAAAAGCCTCAGCAATAATTTGAGTTTGAGGCTATACGGTGAAAGATTGGGTTTAATACTCCTGTGAATTGGAAATTGTAGTTTTAATGTGTGTTTTTTTCCTCAAAATAATTATATTTTATAGTATATTACTACTACTTTTAATGTATTTATTGTATTTAGCACATATCCTGATATTCTGATGTGTAGCATTAAAGTGGTCGCATAAAATGGCACTAAAAACTCACAAAAATAATAGTGCAAACAACAATAAAGAGGAACACTAGTGTGAGTAGTGAAACTGTAAACAAGGCTTGTCTCAATGAACAAAATCATGCCATTTCGAAAACTAATGAAAACAGAGAGAATGAATTAACTCTGGAAGTATTGAGAAGAACACAAATTATTAGATGGATGATAAGGGAATTGGAAAAAGCAAATTAGAGAGGTATCAGAAGGCCAGGAAAGGTAAACAGCAGAAGGAAACAAAAAGACTGAATCGGGTAAGGTACTGTGTAAGGATAATCAGGTAAAGTCAATTATAAAAAGAAAATACGTTATGGAGATTCAATTATAAAACATGCAATTGATGACTTAATACTTCAAGTTTCTTGAGTGCTAAAAATAAAAATTTAGTGCAGTGTAAATTGAAAAGCAAAGAAAAAGAGAATGGTAATTTTGGTAGAAACAAATGATTTAACTGGTGATAAATAATACAGTATAAGAAAGGATATTATTATTACGGGCAGCTCCAAGGAGTCCTTAGACACATTGAGGAGGCCCAACATCATGTCAAGAACAACTATTCAACATTCACACAGTATCTATCATACTTCACCTTGAACTCATTTAAAGTCATGGCACCCAAAACAGACTCTGGCAGCTTATTCCATTCATTTACCACTCTCCAAGTAAAAAACCTAGCTCTAACACCCTTGCCAACCACACTCTTACCATGGATGGCCCCTGGTCCTCCCACTACCAGTCCTATTCTCAAAAATATCTTCTGAATTAATCTTAGAGAAACCCTTCAGTAATTTGAATGTCTCAATCATACACCCCTTTTCCACCTATCAACCAATTTCTGCAGCCCACAAATCTTCAACCTGTTCTCATAAGGTTCATTCCATAGTCCTGCTATCATCTCGGTCACTCGTCTCTGGATCCTCTCCACCGCCTCCCCATCAAAAAGAAACTCTGGCGCCCATATCTGGGCACAGTAGTCTAGATGGGGACTTATCAAGGCTCGATACAGAGGAACAATAACCTGTTTGTCTCTGCTCGTTAAAGTGTTTTTCAGCAACCAAGTGATTTGATGAGCTGATTTTGCCACTTTTGCAATGTGTCCCCTAAACTTCAACTCCCTATCCAATCTCCTGGAGTACAGTTCCACCAATGTGATATACTGCTGCTAATCTTTTCACCCCAAAATGCAAAAACTTATATTTTTCCACATTAAATCGACATTCCAGTCTCCTTAGCCCCGTCCTCCAAACTATCCAAATCATCCTGTAAAATTTTGACATTCTGAGCATTCACTATTGCTCTACTCAACTTTGCATCATCCGCAAACAGATGCACAGTTCCTCTCAGATCCTTCCCTATATCGTTAATGAACAAATTAAACAGTAGTGGTCCAAGAACAGAACCCTGCACCGCACCACTAGTCACAGGCAGTTTTTTGGACTCTACCCCTGAATAAACCACTCACTGATATCTCTCCATCAACCACCCTCCTATCCATCTCACCAACCCTATATTCATTCTCATATGCTGCAGTTTACTGATTAGAATTCCATGTGGTATCCTATCAAAGGCTTTAGCTAGGTCCAGTAGAATAACTGTAAACCCGTTACCCTTATCCAGTTCAGCCGTCACTGTGTTATAAAACGTGAGCAAGTTACTGAGGCATGATCTACCCTTCACAAAACCATGCCGTCCCCCATATAGTATCCCATTTTCATCTATCCAATCTTGTATTTTCCTCTTCACTATTTTCTCCAAGACCTTGACAACAATTCCTGATATGCTGATCGGCCGGTAATTTTCAACAGCAGTCTTGGAACCTCCTTTATGCAGTGGAACTATTTATTTCAGGATTGCTGGAAGAAGTGAGTGAGAAAGTAAAAATAATTAGTATATTAGCTAGATATGACAGTACTGAATTAAGATGGGATATGATGGCAAATGATTCAATGTTATGAAAATGATATGTGTAGAAAGAATGTTAGTTTTTGAATATATGGAATGAGTTTGACAGAAGAATGAATTTATATATGATGGGCAGCCTACATTTTAATGCATTTGGTATCAGAAGTCTGGAGAAATTATTTATTGGTATGAGACCTAATGCAAAAGAGTGACTAAGTTATGCAACAATGTTAATGATATGAATATACGTCCACTTCTAGTTATAATATTTTAATCTTTCTACTTGGTATGAAAATTCAGCAATAACAAGGCAAAGAGACAATGAAAATAGGCAGAAACATTGAAAATATCAACTGCATTGTGAATGGAGAATCTATAGAACAAGTAAAATATTTCGGCTACTTAGCACAATTTTTAGTGAAGACGGTAAATTAAATATGGAAATAGACAACAGAATCAACAAAGCCGGTATGATAGGAAGTCAACTGAATAAGAGAATAAGAGAGAAATTAGTCAAAACACTAAATTAGCTGTATATAGAACAGTGCTCAAACCAAATTTGGTCAACCATTATTATACTGACCTATGATAAAAAGTCAACTGAATAAATTTATATGGAATAAGAGAGAAATTAGCCAAAACACTAAACTAGCTGTATACAAGACAGTGTTTAAACCAATTTTAACTTATGGATCTGACAGGTGGGTTAGAAATAAAACACTTGAAAACTAGAGACCACAGATATAAGAGTCCTGAGATAAGAGCATGAACAGATGGCATCAGTGGCAATATCATATTAAAAATGAGGATATTAGGAAAGAACTTGACATTGTTAGCATCCAAGAATGTGTTAGCAGAGCTAATTTCATATGGTATGGTATATGGTCTCTTAAAGAAAATGAGAGGGGGGGAAGATTAGCAAAACAAGCGTTCTCTGCCAGGTTGAAAGGAAAAAAGACCCAGAGGAAGACCAAGATATAGGTGGATTGATACAGTAAAAAGTGCCTTAGAAGACAGAAATATAAGATCTGATAATGTTGGAGTCTTGACAGATAACAGATTGATTTAAAGGAAAATTATTGACAGGAAGTTAGTAATGATGTAAGTTTTTCATGTAGTACTATCCTAATACCCTGTTGAATTTAATCATCTTTCTCTTGTTATCCATTCTGCAGATATGCCCCAAAAAAGCTTTCATTTCATTCAAGTTTTCAGCATCAGATTCTGTAAGATAATACTTGCATATCATGATCAGAATTACAGGAAGGATGACTACTACAGTTAATGCTCACTGCAGCAAACACTAACAAACTAATGAAAATTTCTAACCAGATGTACAATCTCATTCTAAAGGAAATTCGCTTGTTTTTATTTAAATTATGGCCAAAGCAACTGAGGCCAATGTATCACTGGACCTTATAAAGGTTCTTCACATCATGGATGGGATTCAAACTAAAGGCTTTCCAAAACTCAATACCAACTGAACCAAGAAGAATCTCTTCACTTAAACAAGCCATTTATGCTACAATAAACATTCTGTAGTCCCATCAAGCATGCTATAATGAGAGTTAACTCTAATTTAGAGTGAACCACACTTCAGCCCTTGATCCTAGGAGGAGCAAGTTAACAAAATTTTAAATATGTATTCAGTTTTATTGGGTTTTTTATAGATATTTTTACTGGCTATAAGACTAATAGTCTTAATATCTAAAGAAAAATGTCAGAAAATTTAAATAAACAAAAGTTCACTGCCAATTCTCAAAAATGAGATTATGAAAGCACATTATTTTTTTTTTTATATCCCAATTAAAAGATGTTATTATGTAGAGTCTGCGAAAAAACTTTGTGAATAAGAGAAAGAGAAACTACATTCTGTACTTAAGATTTCACAGAAAGAATATAATGAACATAATTTTAATGTTCTACAATTCTAATCTCAAAAAAATATCCTGTTTGTCCTATGCAACTCCCACTCATGAAAAGTTGTACGCCTATAGTACACGAGTACTGTGATTATGTTATGATTTCTGTTTTTATTAATTATATATATTTTATCAATTTATTACACATACACACACATCACACCAGGCAATGAAATTCATCTCCTGCCTAAGGACAATCATGAACACACCCACAGCAGGATTCAAACCTGCAGCCTGTTGATTGGAGAGGATACACTAAACAGCTGACCAGGCTGTCTAAAGCAAGAAAGGTTAGAAAAAAAAGCATATTTACCTGGTAGCCTAAATGAAATTTTAAAAAAATGCTATCTTTTATAGGAGGTGAACGAAAAGTCTATGAACAGTTTTAGGAAGATAAAAGAATTTCATCTCTAAAGAAGGATGAGATTTAAAAATATAAGTTTTGACTGAAAGGCAAGGAGCTCACAGATGAAATTTCTTCAAAATTTTTGCAATTTTTCTGACATGCTCTTTAACATAATACACTATACTAAAGTGCAAAACCTCACTGTTATGTGTGAATATCTCCACACAAAGTAATATATTCCTCATGTGTTAAGAGTAATAACTAATTTCCTGACATTTTCATCTTCATATTAAGGTCATTATCTGGAGTATCCACACACACGCACGCACACACAAAAAAGTTTCATTATAATTCAAACAGTATTTTAGAATACTATTACTAATTTGGTCAACCATTACTATACTGGACTGACATTTAGCTGTGGCCAGAGCAGAGATCAAATTCATAATTAGCTTTCCATGATACAGTGATAGTACCATCACATTTAAAATAAGGGCTGAGGTTTGCAATTCACAAATAATGACTAAGATCCTGGAATGCTACATTCATAACAAATGTGTCCTTTAACAAATGCATCAGCACTACTAGGGAGGGTCTTGAGTGAGATATTCTGTTATTTGCTGATGATCTTAAGTTAGAGTGATAAGGAATACAGCTGAAAGAGAATCCCTGCAGGCTGATTTGAAGAGATTGATTGTATGGATAAATGACAATGAATGTCAGTCCAATGTTGCAAGTGTAAAGTTATGTACTTTGGACAGAGGACATTAAAAGTAAAACATTATATTAAGGGAAATTTGTGGAAGTAGTCAATGAAGCTAGAGACTAAGGGAATTTTATGAACTGTGAGTTAGAATTTATACTGCTAAACTGGTTAAGTCACTGCATCAGATGACAGCATTGTTGAAGAGAATGCTATCTTGTAGGCATAACACAATTATTCTACTACTATTTTACAAGGATATGATAAAACAATACCTAAATTTCTTTGTGCAGATATGAACACCTGGGTTTCAAGGAGATGGAGAGACAGATGAAGAGATATAGCAGTATAATTTTATCTGTTTCCTCCAGTAACTAAAAAAACTGGCCTATGGAATTGTGCATATGAGGACAGATTGAGGGAATCTGGTCTTGAAAGCTTGAGTAGATGAGAAAGAAGATATATGAGAGAAATATGCAAATTAGTAAGAGATCTAACAATACAGACAATACTTTTTTGCAGCTTCTTGAATGGTGGAGGCAGAACTCAGGATACTGGTGTTGTTAAGAAGCATGTAAAGTCTAGGTTCTTCTTGTAACCTGAGAATATGTCACATAGGCTGCCATTACAAGCTGTGAGTCATATTCAGTAAGTGCGCTCAACAAGGAGAGACATGACAAGTCAATGAGTCCTTTGACTTCGAGGTACATACATAACCATAATAGCTTAGTGAATTATCAAGAAATCTTAATGAGAAGACTGCTAAGTGCATATTCAATTTATCTCATCTTCTCCTTAACATGTTAAATTCAATGTCTATCACATCCTATTACGAATGTACTATGTCCATTTGCTTTATAGGAATTAAATTAACAATCTAAGATTATTAGTTCTGTTTTACAGAATGAAAATTCTATGAGTTTGTAGGAAGGAGAAACTGCTATACAAAGCTGGCAAATTCACTTTCAGTTGAACTGAGTGAATAAAGGTTCTTAACATCCTGGGCTGAAACCAAACCTAGCTTGTTCAAACCATAATACATGTTATTCAGTAAGATACCCAAGCTATTATTATTCAATTATAAACCTTAAAAATTAACTACAAAAACAAAATAATGACTTCCTCTAAGCAATATGAAAATGCACAAGAGCATGGTATATTTAAGTTCTGCATTCACTATTAAATGGAAGAAAAGGCACCTACTTCACTACTTAGCTAACACGTGAGAAAAGCGAGAAATAATTAGATGGTGGCTAACTAGACTTATCAGCATTTTAAATGGCCTACCTGATATATGGATGAAAAAAGGAAATTTTTAAAATTCAATTAAAATAAAGAGTAAAACAAAATCATTAAAAAATTAAACATGATAGAAAAGTTTTAGTTTAATATAAGATTTGAAAATGAAAACAATTTCTAAAATTAACAAACAAACATTTAAAATCTTTAAATAATTTAAAGTTATTCACATAAACATCACATAAAAACTGATCAAGCATGGCAGGTTAGTCACCCACAAAACAGTATGCTCATTAACTGGCATATAATTGATAAAAGTAACTGAATAAACATGATTTTTAAGCTTAAATGTCAAACATTAATTAGCTTTTACCTTGTCAGCACACATAGCAACTCTGATATCTTGACAGGTTATTTCCAAGTGCCTTATATTTTTTACATAATTACCTGCAAGCTGGAAAAAATGAAAATTTTGTTTAAGAGTACTTTGTAGTTCTAAGTATTTTTGTTAAGAAATAGTAATATTGATTTATAAATTCTATCTGGTTTAGATTTAGATGATGGGCATTGTTGTATTTGTTCATATGTTTATAAACAAATACAAGTCAGCTGTACATATAAATAACTATAATAAATAATCAGCTATACACAGAATTCATTAAAATGCAGATTAATTAGTAATTAATGAAAAACATTCATAAAATGTCAAGAAAATAAACTCAAGAGCATCAAAAACTTACTAACATGTAACATGTAACTAACATGTAAGTTTTTGATGCTCTTGAGTTTATTTTCTTGACATTTTATGAGTGTTTTTCATTAATTACTAATTAATCTGCATTTTAATGAATTGTGTATAGCTGATATTTATTAGTTATTTATATGTACAGCTGACTCTTGAACAACATGGTTTGAAATGTATGGGTCTCATCCAATTCCAAGATATTTATTGAAAAAATTCACTTATATGTGGATTTTTTCAATAAATATATTGGAAAAATTTTTGGAGATTTGCAACAATTTGAAAAAAACTCGCAGACAAACCATAGAAATATTAAAAAAGTTAAGCAGTTAAGTGTGTTATGAATGCATACAATAAATGTAGATATTAGTCTTTTCCTTTTTCATTGTGTCAATGGCTTTCTCTAAAGCCTCAAAAAATTCCTCCACTTCTGCTTATCTTCTGTGGGACCATAGGCACATATGTCTCATTGTCCAGTTCCCTATTCTGATATTTGTCCACATCACTCCGCTTGATGCTGCCTGCCATTCAGGAAGATCAGCCTCATATTTAGTGTTGAATACTATAGCTACTCCTTTCTCTTGATTGTCATTGCCTGAATTTCCTCTTACGATTTTCTTAATAACATTTTCTTCCGATGCGCTGTTCAAGGGTCAACTGTATTAATTGTCAGATATAACAATGAAAGTGGCAAGTTCTTAGTATAACTTAAAAAATTTTCTTTGATGTAGTGTTATGCAGAATGTATGCACTGGTGAATGTGAATAGTTTTATGCGGGAGGAGACAGCAGTTCTAGAATTTTCCAGAAATGTGTGATAATTATGTTGAGGAGCATGAAATGAATTTGGGCCAAAATCAAATGGAGGAACAAATGAGATGACATAGCAGGCAGTAATGCATGCAAAGCAGAATGTGAGCAAGAATGTGTTAGAATGCGAGATAGCACAGGTGCAAAAGAGGTGAGAGAGTGTGAACAAGATGATAAGAAAGAAAAAGAGTTCAGCATGTTCAAAGTTATAATCACTACTTACAGGAATAGAACATGATGTGTTTGGTTTATTCAAGGAGGAGACAAGATATGAAGGGTGAAGAATTACTAATGACTGCAGAGAAATTAAATTAACTGGAGGAAATTTTCAGTGGTGGTGGTGGTATGAATAATGCAGGAAATGGGTTTCAAGCTGTTTAGTGTTAGAGGTTAATAGGACAAAATGAACAAACAGGCCCTGCTACAAGACCTATGCTCATCTAAAGACAGCTATGAATTGCCTAGACTAAATCTTATGGATATCATAATGAGTGATTTCAACTATGGAAATATTAACGAGGTCAGAGAAAGAATGCAAAATGAAGGAAAATGAATTATTAAAGGATAACCACCTTTAGTAGCATGTGATGGGATTGACTTGAAGTAGACAAATAATGAATCTAGTATCAGCAAATGAGAATATGTTCTATAACTGAGTTGTCCATAATGCTTCCACCTAAGAAGTGATCATGCAGCTTTGACTAGGAAGGTGAAAATGTAAGAGCTTTCACTAAGATGGTAAAGATCTGGAACTAACTTTAATGTATGTTTGCTTTAATTCCAGTTTGTCCACAATACTCTCCTACCGTGTAGGCACAATCAACTTTAAGTGACATCTGGAACCAAGAAGGGAAGAGACTAATTTTCAGTTGATTCTCACTCCCCAGCAATGATTATTCATGACAAAGATGAAACACTGGAAAGACAATTTGATTTCAATCATCTGGTGAGTCTGTTACCACGATATGACAGGAGTTAGCCGAGTAGCAGCAATAGGCTGTGTAGGAGAAACGGTATCCAGTATACACATACGGGGTGATTTAATGGTTAAAAAGATTAGGTGGCTGCATGAAAGGATGGAGGTGTGCATTAAATTAAATAGCAGAAACTGTTAGCATAATGCTGAACAGAGTGTGAGAGAAAGAGAAAATGATAGTTTGTTATGGGCAACCCCAATATTATTCAAGGAGTGGTACTAAAGATAGTTATCCTTGTACAAAAAATACTGAATCTAGTAACAGCGAATGAGAATCTGTCTATAAGTTGTACATTGTGCTTCCACCTAATAGTGATCGTGCAGCTTTGACTTGGGAGATGAAAACGCCCCGTCTAGTAAATAAACTGAGAATGCAACTTGAGGCAGTGCTGTGGTATGAGAAACAACTGCATAGTGGAGGAATCAACAGTGCATGGGTTGCCCTTGACTGCATCACTAAATTTCAGAGAATTAATCACAATCACATCACAGTAATCAATTTCTTGATATGTATCCCCAAAGGTGTGTGCAGGTTACTATGACAACACTTCATGATTAAGTTTACATTATTATTAATCTCCTATCAACAATTTTCCTCCAAATCAGTCTATTTCTTGTGAGCACTTCAATATTGTCATGTGGATCAATCCATCTAGACCTTGATCTTCTTCTAGGTCTCTTTCCTGCCAACTTGGTATCAAACACCTGTTTTGCTTACCTTTCCTCACCCATTCTATTTAAGTGACCATACCGAGTATAGAAAAGTTCAGCTGCATTTTGAATGGAAATCCTATAGAACAAGTAAAATTTTCAGCTATTTAGGCACAGTTTTTAGTGAAGTTGGCAGGTTAAATCTGCAAAAGAATAAACAGAGCTGGTATGGTGGGTAGCCAGCTGAACAAATTTATATGGGATAAGAGAGAAATTAACCTAAACACTGAACTAGCAGTATACAAGACAGCGTTCAAACTTTAAGTTATGAATGTGAGAGTTGGGTGAGAAACAAAGCACTTGATCAAAGACCAGAGACCACAGATATGAGGTAAATGAGAAAAATTAGAGGAGTGAACTGATGGCATCAATGACAGAATCATGTTAAAAATGAAGATATCAGAAAGGAACTTGAGATTATTATTAACATTCAAGAATGTGTCAACAGAGCTATTCCTAGAATAGCTCTGTTGACACATTCTTGAATGGCTCTTAAATTCTTTTGAATTCTTAGAATAGCTCTGTTGACACATTCTTGAATGTTAATAATCTCAAGTTCCTTTCTAATATCTTCACCATACCAGCTCTGTTTATTCTTTTGCAGATTTAACCTGCCACTTCTACTAAAAGCTGTGCCTAAATAGCTGAAATATTTTACTTGTTCTATAGGATTTCCATTCAAAATGCAGCTGAACTTTTCTGTACTGCTGCCTAATTTCATAGTTTGATCTTTTTATTGCTGAATTCAATGCCAAATTTATTACAGCTGTTATTCAATTTACACAATCCTGGAGATTGTACTAGATGTGTTTAGGAATACAACATCATCTGCATAAAGCAGAGAGCCAAGTTTGACATCTCCAATTCTAATATCAGCCCTAATACCACTTTCCTTCATAATGTGATCCATATAGATGACGAATAAGAATGGAGATAATGTGTATCGTTGTCTTACTCCTGACATTACAAACCATCTTCCTGTAAATCCATCGATTCTAACTGCTGATTGACAACTTAAATATAGACTATGTATTGTTCTGTATAATATTCTATTAACCCGCTTTTCAAGACACTACAATATAATTGTAGTGTCTTGAAAAGCTTTTCTGGGCATCTTGTTGTAAGTCTTTTCCAGATCTAGAAAACTTGAATAGAGATCCTTGTCATATTCCTAAAATTTCTCATTCTCGTAAAGTCAAAATTTGATCTTGACATTCACTATTTGGCCTGAACCCAGCATGTTCTTCTCCAAGTTTTTCTTCTATAATCTTTCTCCTCCTTTCAAGTATATTTACATAAATCTTACCCAGAATACTTAGAGAAATTCCTCTATAATTCTCACATTCAGCTTTATTCCTGTTCTTATAGATGGATACTATGCTAGCTCTACTCCTATCATTGGGAATTCGACTTCCTCTTCAGGACCTCTGAATTATGCAGAACTTTTATACCTCCCTACATCAGCATTTCTGGTCAAATATCATCCACTCCAACTGCCATTCCACATCAAGTTTTTTTATGGCTTTCTCTATCACAAGTATTATGAACTCCTCTTTCTATTCCTCCTGAAAATTTCCTAGTATGGTTCTATCACTGATTGGTTCATGAACAGTCTTTCAAAGTAACTACTCCAGACATGTAGGATATCCTTATCTTCAGTTTTCATGTCACCTTTATCATCTTTGATTCCTTTTACAGTACTCTTTCTTCCATTTCTAAGCTTCTTCAGTAGTATCCAGAACAATCTGCTCCTTCCTGTTATTTATTTTCCATACTGACATGACTTCCCATGACTTTTGTTTAGTTACTTTTACACATAGCTTAACTCTCTTACATTTTTCTCTGTATCGTTATTTTTAAGGGTATCTGTCGACTTATTAGCTAGGAACCTTCGGTATGCTTTCTTCTTTTCCAGGATTACTTCTTGTGTCCACATTGGTGTTATTTTTCTATCCATGCACATACCTCCCTAGTAGAATCAATGTCTTCTTCAGTTTCCTACAGAACCAAGGTTTGGTTCCTTTTTTCAATTTGTTTCATTTTTTCTTCAATGATGTTTGTATACTCAAGTCTACAATTTACCTGTAAAAGCTGCTCAACTTTAATTATTTTTAGAACTTTTTTTACATACTGATCTTTTTAATGTTATATTCATTTTTAACCTACTTAGAACTAAGTGATGGTCACTTCCAATTTCAAATCCTCTTCACACTCTTATATGATGAACCAGAAAGCAGATATCACTATCAACAGTAACACAGTCAATGAGGCTTTATCTTGTTTCTTCTGTTGGCTCTCCATGTGAACTCGTGCACATCTTTATGTTGAAACATGGTGTTAGTAATGACTAGTCTGTGTCCTGAGCAGAAGTCCAGTAAATACTTAGCATTATTATTAGGTTTGCTATGTTCTCCAAAATTTTCCCAAAATGTTCCATAATCCTGGTGGGATTCATTTCCTACTGTGCAGTTCAGATCTCCAACAAGGACAACTTTTTCAATTTTCTTTATGTCAGCAGACTGTTGTAATGATTCAAACAAATTTCTCTGTTTCTCCTTTTGAAGAACCTTTTGGAGATCATAGGCACAAATAAGTTTCATTGTCCATTTCTCCATTTTGTAGTTGCCCACATAACTCTGCTTGGAACTGTCTTTCAATCAAGAAGTTTATCTCCATGTTTAGTGTTGAATGCTATCGTTATTTCTTCCTTTCCTTTATCACTACTGCCTGAAAATAATGTCCTATACTTATTATTTAGTAAGATCTCACCTGTGTTCGGAGTCTTCAGTAATGCCAACTATGTCCACGTGGTACTTTTCCAATTCTTCTGCAAGTTTGATTTCATTTACATGAATACTTCTTATACTGATGCTGCCTATCATCAGTTCTTCTGATGTGAGTTGGAGAATTAATCACATTCATGTAAAATAATGAATAACACTTTTAAGCAAGAGGCATATAAAAAGACGTGGATCCAATATCACAACTAGTGATAATTAGACAGTAGAGCACTATAAAGATGCATCTTTATAATAATATCTAATACTCTAACCTGATATTAGTGATTAGTATTAGATTAACTGGAATTTTTTCCAAGTAGTCCATGAAGCAAGAGACTTGAGGAATTATTGTGGATTATGAGTATAGAAGTCGCATTGCAAAGATGGTTAAGTGATCACTTCAGATAACAGCATTGTCAAAGAGAACAGTGGTAAGAATAATGAAGTTACTGGAAAGATTCAGTTAAACAGGCTGAAGGAAATTAAACAGAATGTTATTGTTATGCAGCAAGTAAAAAGAAGAATGACCATGGAAGAATAACCTTAACCAATGTACATGATAGGAAAGTGTCAGATGCACAAGAAATGATGAGTTGTTAAGTGTTCTATAAATTAAAGATGCCAAGAAATTATATTATTGGTTTAATCCTTTATCCAAATGTAAGCAAACAAAGTTTGTGCCTGAAGTAGTTTCAGGACTGCGCAACTCATATATAGAAGCTAATGACTTCACATTATTTGCCTCAGTATCCCATGATGCAAAGCACATAACCCCCCCCCTACAACATGTATAATGCTATACATTATGGGAAGGGTCACTGCCCAGACCAGTTTCGACCTTTATTGAGGTCTCATCAGTGGGAGAGAGACCCAGAAGTGATACCAAAGTTGAAGTAATGTAGAAGTCATAAGGTGTGACACCTTTTGGCTACTTGCATATGGAAATATGATTTCAACATTACTTCAACCTTGGTATAACTTCTGGGTCTGGCTCCAACCAATGAGACCTCAATAAAGGTCAAATGCATAGCATTATACATGTCAATAAGGATATGTGCTTTGCATCATGGGATACAAAGGCAAGTGATGTGAAGTCATTAGCTTCTATATATGAGTTGCCCAGTCCTGAAATTAGTTCAGGCACAAACTTTGTTTGCTTACACTTGGATAAAGGATTAAACCAATAATACAATTTCTTGGCATCTTTAATTTATAGTATAACCAAGTGGAAGAACTTCCAACATTTTTAAGTGTTCACATTAGTAAGGTGCATATTCTGTCAAACCATGCAGGCAATGCCCCTAACCTAATTGTTTAGCTTAAGTTACAAAACATGCATGATTCCCAATGAATGAAAGGAGAATACAATATCCATTATATAAGGATAGAGTTAAAATTGATGCAGTGAATTACAGACCTATTAGTACCTCTGATGCAGTTATCAAGTTACTGGAAAGGCTGGTCAGAACCACATCCAAAGATGGGTAGAGAACACAGATTCTCTATAGAGGTCAGGATGGCTTTGTTAAAGGTAGGATCTTGCTTTAGCAATCTGCTCATGTTCTACAACATGAGTAACAGTAAAGATGAATATGGCAAATAATTATACCATAATAATTTCGCTAAGATATCTGATAGAATTCCACTTTAAAGGTCATACATAACTCAAAGGGATGAGTATACAAAATAAATTTGTGATACAGATTGGAGAGTGGCCCACAAATAGGTATCACAAAGTGATGCATTGTGGTACTGAATCCTTTCTTTCATACATGGTGATCAGTATTCATTTTAAATATATTATGGAGGACAGCTACCATGTTATAATAATAACTTTGGTTTAATATGAACCATATTGAGATCATCATCAGGATTATACACATATGCACAAAGAAACAAGCTACACTACTAGTGTTAAAAAAAAAAAAAATAATGAATAAATAAATAAAATAAAATAAAAATCTCTACTACCTCAAAGCTAGAGTCCTGTTATCTGTTTTGCAAAAAAAAAAAAAAAAATAATGAAAATTATTAACAGATTTAGCTTTGATGCAGTAGTTTTTTTTCACCAGAGGTCAGGAAAGTAGCATTAATAGTTGGTCAAATTACTTTGACTTTAACATACTATGCACATCACAATGTGCATACTATGAAACATTGTAATGGAGCTTGTTTCTTTGTGTATATGTTGTGTGTGCGTATTCCAGATGATGACCTTGATATGAACATCAAAACATTGGATGATTATTTTGGTTCATATTAAACTGAATGTTATTACTATAACGTGGTGTACAAGATGCAGAGGATGGGAATAGACAATATATTGATTAGATGGAGTAGAGATTAACTCTGAATGATACCAGCAAGTTGTATATGATGAAGAATATGAATCAAAAAAGAAGAATAACCAGTATTCTGTTCTTGGGTGTCTGCTGTTTAACTTGTTTGTAAACGATATATCATGTGGACTGACATGATATATGGGTCTTCAGTTATTTGCTGATGATGCAAAGGTGGGAAGATTTATAAGTAGCACTGCTGATGTTAATTCCCTTCAGAAATTCGATGGTACTGTACTGCAGGAAGTGAATGAGATTAGAGATCTGGGAGTGATGGTTGACAGTTGACTGAAGTTTAGAGGGCATATTGCTACGGTTGCACATCATAGTGCTGCTATGATAAGAAGTACTCTCACATGTAGGGATAAGGAAGTGGTTGTGCCACTGGTTTTCAATGCGATGTGGGAACATTGGAGAGAGTCCAGAGATGAGTGACTAAAACAATATCAGGAGTTTGGAATGCTGGCTATGGGAGGAAGAGAGGTGATATGATAGACGTTTAAGGTAGTGAGAGGATTTTATCAGATTAATCCAGAGGGGATTATAAAAAGAGCAGAAGGTGAGAGGGGAAGAACCAGAGGTCATTCCTGGAAGTAATGTAAAAGTGTGGTGAAGAAGAGTGTGAAGAGTAAATTTTTTACATGGAGAATTGTCAGTGAATGGAATGCATTACCAGAATGTGTTGTTAATGCAAGGAGTGCTAAGGATTTTAAGATTCTACATGATAAATATGTTGTCAGTTGAATTAACCTCCCACTATAAGTCTGTCAACTCCATGGAGGGTGTAATAATAATAATGGTAGTTCTCTCCATAATTTAGTAAAATGAATCATGGTACTGAGTCTATATAGAAGAGGGTGACCAGTAGGGCACCACAGGATTCTGTACCTGAGCACTCATTGTTTAACATCTACATCAGTGACAAGGAATGTAATGTAGCTGATATGCAATACCTTCAGGCCGAACAATATTACTTCAATGATGCAAAGTGAACCTAATAATACTCTGCCTGCAACAAGTAGGATTAGATTAACTGAAATTTTTTGCACTTTTTTGATTTCTTTCTAAGCAGTGTATATGTATAAATGAGCTCTCCATTGATGAGTCCTTGAAAGTTAGTTGGTTATTTTGGATTTATGGCCAATCCAACTCAGGCTATGAGACCAATGGATTATGTCTGTTAATTGTGTGTGTTCTTATGACTAGTTTGCTCCTTGAAGGTACATTCATAAGAATAATAATATAAGGTTTAACTGCCACTTATCTTGATACTATAATATATATATACTTCTTTATTCTTCTTTGTGAATATATATATATATATTCACAAAGTCTGCTTCCCAGCAGACTTTGTGACTTTGGTTATCATCATTAGGATTAGCCGAGAAAAGGATATGACTTGATAATGCACTGGCTCGCTGTCTCTTGTATGTAATGTCCCTCATGTGTTCTTCCGTACGCAATTTGACAGATTTGTCTGTCTGCCCAAAATAAGGAATATCACAATCACACAATATTTTATATACACCAGGGTATTGGAGTTGATGATGACAAGGTTTTGGGTGGCTTATTAAGAAACTTATTACGTAGCTTATGTCGAATTGCGTATGGAAGAACACATGAGGGACATTACTTACAAGAGACAGCGGGCCAGTGCATTATCAAGTCATATCCTTTTCTCGGCTAATCCTAATGATTAAAACCAAAGTCACAAAGTCTGCTGGGAAAAATCTACTAACATCTTCCATTGCAATGATGAACTAGAGAAAAATCATGGAATACAGAGAAATCATCTTCAATCCTATTCATCTAAATAATAACTTGAGCTACAATCTCCCAGATTGTCATTCAGCTGAAATCATGTACTGGCGTTCACGAGATGCTACTAGCACACTTTCCCAACAATACAACTAAAGAAAGAACAGCTTTAAATACACCATGACGATTTAATGTCAATTATTTATAGAGACTCTCTATGATGTTCATAGTTTATTTAAGCTTCAGTGTTTTAGTGTTTTTTCTTTCTTTTATAATGTCACCTGATAAAGGCTGATACAAGCCGAAACTAGTCGTGTTTTTATATTAAAACCTTTTTACTTAAATTTTGTTTCTAGTCATTCAATTCTTTATAGAAATATGTATGTTAACCGAGTTAATGATCATTCTTTCATATATATATATGTGTGTGTGTGTGTGTGTGTGTGTGTGTCTTTTCCAGATCAACAGAACTTAAATATGGATCCTTGTTATATTATCAAGATTTCTGAAATATCTGTCTTAGAGTAATAATCTAGCTGTGAGAATCCCCAGTTAAAACTACATCAGCTTGTTTTTCCTTAAATTTCAATGACATATTGTTTCTCAGCCTGTCCTCAAGTATGTTTGCAAAAATCTTACTGAACTTTCAGCAAGGAAATTTTACCTGCTGAATGTTTCATTAATTCTTACATTTTCCTTTTTCACAATGAGAGCTTAACTTTAATGATCTTGATTCCAATCGTCTGACCAAGCCTTGTGAAATATGCAATGCAGACATTAACATTTTCTACCCATGTATAACCATTTCTAGCTGAACATCATTATTTCAACAGTTTTTTTTTCCTACATCCACCATACTGACAATTATGTTCCTCCTCGTGACATTTTTTAACCACTGTTCTATCAATGCTGGTTTCATTAAATTTATCTAATTAACTCAGACATCCAAGATAACCATATCTTGTTTTTACATCAACTTCATTTAATCAATTCCTTTTATAGTACTGTTTCTCAGCTATTTCAATAGTTTCCAGAACACATTGCTATTTAATCGACTTCATCATCCTAATGTTAAATACAGACATAAACTGATCTGTTTTGGTCACATTTTCAATCTAATATCCTCTTTTCAGGCCTTCTCTTCCCTAATGGTTTAAATTTTATTGATAGTTTAGGATGTCAGGTGATGACCATTCAATTTCCATGTTCAATTGCATGTTTATTATATATATATTCTCCAAAAAAAAAAAAAAAAAAAGCATTGCTTAAAGATCAAAGTAAAATAACTGGGAGGGGACCTCCACATCACTTTTAAGAAGTATGAACTGACTGGGGCTTCTGGCCTAATGTCCAATCCTCATCTTCACGTGGTGCGTCCCACTAGTAGGTATCCACTAGGTACTGAACAAATGAGAATGGGTTGGCAATTTGGGACCTTAACTGACCAAACTGTACTCGCTATCAGCTTAAACCACAAATACACATGCAGGCAACAAGATGAGATTTCATGCTGGCTGGGGCAGCATCTGGTTAAACAAACCTCTTTTTTTTTTTTTTTTTTTCAGGAAACAAGGGTGAACAATGAAAAGTCAGCTACTTGAACAAACTAAAATCAACATTTAGAAGAATAAACCCAGCATCAGAAGAAATGAAGAAAGGAACCATCAACAGAAAGATTAATGGAAAGGACATCAAACTTGCAGAAGAACTGAAAAAGTACCACATGGGCATAACTAGCATGACTGAGACAAAGAAGACAAAAACAGGTGAGATCTTACTAACTTATAAGAACAGGATGTTATATTCAGATAATAACAATCAAGAAAAGGAAGGAGTAATAATAATATTCAACATCAAACAAGAAGATAAACTTCTTGACTGAAAGGCAATTTCAAGTAAAGTTATGTGAGAAAGCTTCAAAATGGGAAAATAGACAATGAAACTTATTTATGTCTATAGTCGCACAGAAGGTTCTGCTGAAAAAGAAATGGGATTTTTTTAAGTCATTAGACAAGGCCTCTGACAAAGAAAATGGAAAAAGAAAATCCTTGTTGAAGATCTAGAACTATGAGAGAGTATAACTCTCTCATAGTTCTCATCTATAAAAAGGAATAAAGATGAATGCGAGAGTAATGGAGGCATTTCTCTATTAAGCGTTCCAGGTAAGATTTATGAATGCATACTTGAAAAGCGGTTGAGAAAAATTTTGGAAGCAAAACTTGCAGAAGAACAAGCTGGGTTCAGGCCAAATAGACACTGTCAAGATCAAATTTTGACATTAAAAGACTGAGAAATTTTGGGAATATGACAAGGATCTGTATTTGAGTTTTGTAGATATGGAAAAGGCACACAAGGTGTCCAGAGAAAAGTTTTTCAAAACTCTACAATTATATGGTAAATGGAACATTATACAGAGCAGTATATAGTCTATATTTAAGCTGTATATGCAGTTAGAACTAAAGGAAATATTGGAAGGTGGTTTGATATGAAATCAGGTGTAAGTCAAGAATGCACAGCACTGCCACTCTTATTCATGATCTATACGGATGACATTATGAAAGAAAGTGGCATTAAACCTGGTATCAGAATCAGAGATATCAAACTTAGCTCTTTGTTTTATGCAGGTAATGATGTCCTCCTAAAATGAATAATGGCTATAACAAATTTGGCATGAAAATCAGCAATATAAAGACCAAAACTATGAAAATGGACAAGAACATGGAAAACTTCAGAAGCATTCTCAAATAGCAACTTATAGAACAAGTAAATATTTCAGCTATTTAGGTGCAGTTTTTAATGAAGATGGCAAATTAAATTTGGAAATACACAACAGAATAAGCAAAGCTGACATGGTGGAAAGCCAGTTGAATAAATGCATATGGAATAAGAGTGAAATCAGCGAAAACACCAAACTAGCAGTATACAAGACAATATTCAAACCAGTTTTGAGTTGTGGGTCTGTGAGTTTAATAACAAAGCACTTGATCAAAGATTAGAGACCAGAGATATGAGAGTTATGAGAAAAATTAGATTAGTGAACATCATTAACAGAATCCTAATAAAAAGGAATATATTAGAAAGGAACTCAATATTGTTAGCATTCAAAATTATGTTAGCAGTGCTAATCCAAGGTGGTATGGTCATTTAAACAGCATGGGAGAAGAAACACAAAGTGGGGTGTTTGATGCCAAGATAGCAAAAAAGCAACCCAGAGGAAGATCCAAGTCTAGATGGATTAATTCAGTTAGAAATGCCTTAAAAGCATGAAAAGTTATAACAATATTATTATTATTATTATTATTTCCCAAGACCTCATGGAGTCAAAGACTCATCTGGGAGGTCCTTTTATCACACACACACATCTCATCATACTGTGTCTTAAACACACTCAAACTCCTTGCAGACACCACACTCTCAGACAAGGCATTCCAATCATTCACAACTCTGCACGAAAAAACCTGTCTCTCACTCCCTCTTTATACAGTTTCTAGGGATGACCTCTGGTTCTCCCCTGATCTCCCACTATTCTCTGTAGAACCACTCCACCACTGATTTTATAACAACTCCCTTACCAACTTGTAGGTCTCTATCATATCTCCCCTCTTCCTTCTCTCCACCAGACTCTGCAAATTACATCTTCTCAATCTTTCCTCATACTCAACATTCCAGAGGTCAGAAACTACCTTAGTCAGTTGCCTTTGGACCCTTTCCAACATCTCTTCTTCCTTCTGAAAACCTGGTGACCAAATCTGGGCACAATAGTCCATGTGTGGCCTAATCAAAGCCTTATACAATGGAACAAGAATTTCCCTACTTCTACACGTCAGTGTCCTCCACATCATTCCCAGAAGTCTTTGTGTTGTCTTCACAATTTTGGTGATGTGTCCCCTAAATTTTAGATCCTTATCCACTATCACCCCCAGATCTCTTATTTCCTCTACCTCCAACAATATATTCTCACCAAGCATAAATTCTACATCCCATCTTTGTTTTCCAAATTTTAAAACCTTACATTTTGCAATATTAAACTCACATCCCCATTTTCTTGCCCAATCACTCAATTTATTCAAGTCTTCTTGCAAGGCCACAACATCTTCACTACTCTTTATGGTTCGTCCCAACTTTGCATCATCTTCAAACAACTGAATATCTCCATCCAAATCTTCGCCAATATCATTAATATACAAGTTCAATAGTAATGGCCCTAAAACAGACCCCTGAGGCACTCCACTAGTGACTTTCCTTTTCCTGGATATCACACCCCCATACACAACTTGTTGATACCTATCAGATAGCCAGTCTCCAATCCAATCCAATATTGGAGTGCTAACAAGTAATAGACTAATTTGAAGGAATATTGTTGGTAGGAGAATAATAATAATGTAAAGCTAATCATGCAGTGCTGAACATTCCTTGAAGGTACATATCAGGAAATTGAGGAAATACATATCAGGGAAGATAGGTTCAGCTGATTTTTCGTATAATGCACATTCTTACATTGCACTATGTGTTTTATGAGAACAAATGGCGATTTAGTTGCCAGGAACTATTCATTATGAATTTGCTTACACTACTACCTGTAATTACTTGAATCAGCAATGATGTTCAGGTTTTTTTAACCACCATTAAGACAAATCACCACATGCTTCCCTGAATGAATCAAGTTTTTTGGGGATTTTTTCCACTGCATCTTGAAGGCTTAGTTCCTCTTTTGAAAATTACTTTTCTTGAAAAACATAACTTAATGTATTTGATTTATTCATCATGAATTTGCTTACAGGACTACCTGTTTAACTTCTTTAATCAGCAATGATGTTCAGGTTTTTTTTAACCACCATTAAGACAAATCACCACATGCTTCCCTGAAATGATAGTCGTAGCTGGAATGAATGATTTGAAAGGAGATAAATTTGATATGAGAGAGGACTTAAAGGAATTATTAGCGGTAGCAAAAGAAAAGAGTGATAGAGTTAGAATAGTGAGTCTGCTGCTGCAGTATGACAGAGAGGAGTTTAGAAGGAGAGCCATAATCGCAAATGACTTTATGCGCAAGTTATGCAGACGGTGTGGAGTTTGTGGACGTAGAGAGTGAGTTTGATGGGCAAAAGGATTTGTACAAGATGGATGGCTTACATAGGAATGGATTTCGTGTGCGAAGACTGGAAAAGTGTTGCTGAGTGAAGTGAGAGTGGATGTGCAAAATCAGGGAAACTAGAACTATTAAGGAGGGGAGGAAGTGGATATACAGACATCAGTGAGGCAGTTAAGTGTAAGAATGTATATATAATGAGCCCGAGCCAGTACGAAGGACAGGAAATCAGAATGGGATAGTTAGTATAATGCATCAAGATAGGGGTGGGACAAATGGACCACTGCATTTCATGTATACTAATGCCAGGAGTATTAGGAACAAGAAGGAAGAATTTTTGGGCCTTGGTTGGCTCTTCCTGGCCACAGGTTATTGGCGATATAGTTAGTGGGATAGAATGTAGGGTATAGTGTGTTCAGGAGGGAAATGGAGAATAAAATGGGGGGGGGGAAGTGTTATTGATGACAGCTTATGAACTGCAGCCAAGGAGAACAGAAGTTGTATAGCAGGATAGTGAAAAGAGTTCATTTGAGGCTATTTGGTGTGAGATTGAGACTAACGGAACAAAATGTACAGTTGGGTGCTGCTATAGACCAGGTGATGGAATAGATGGTGGAGATAGTATGCATAGACAAATTGATGAAATCAGTGGAAGAAGGATAATTATTATGGGGGATTTCAACTATGGTAACATTGATTGGAAGGAGGAGAGGACACATGTGGGGAAGGAACTGAATTTTATTCAGTTACTAAGGGATAACTGTCTGAGAGAGCATGTCATGGAAAATACTAGAGGGTTCAGGAGTGCTTGACCTAGTAATAGCATCTGAGAATTTGACTGTAATGAATATGACCATGTTGCCACCTATTGGTGAGAGTGATCATAAGATCTTGACCTGGGAGTTGGCTAAATATGTGAAATTTTTGATTAAGACAGGGTTCATGTGGAAATACTATGCTGGCAAGTATGACAAGCTTAGGAGATTGCTTGGTTCAGTGCCATGGCATATAAAACTGGATGTTGATAGGGCATGGGAAGTGATCAAGGTGCATTTGCATGAGGTTATGGCTGACTGTATACCTAGAGTCCGAATGGTAAATCAAGTAGGGGTTAAATGGATGAATAACACCATTAAACTTGAGCTGCAAAAAAAGAAAACTGTGGAAGGAATTTAAGAAGAAAGGTGACCTGCAGGCAGATGACTGGTATAAAGCACAAGCCAGAAGAGTAACAAGTGTGGTAAGAGAAGCAAAAGCGGATTATGAAAGGAAATTAGCCATGCAAGCTAAAGAGAATCCCAAACAGTTCTTTCAATATGCTGCAAGTAAAAGAAAAAACTGTACACAGCAGAATGATTTTAAGGAATGCCGATGGTAGGGAGGTCATTGAATCAGTCGATATAGTGGAATTACTGAGTGAGCACTTTGCAAGAGTATATCATCCTGGTGGTGACATTGAAGGAATGAAGAACCATTAGTTTATATGGGAATTGTGGTGAATGAAATGGAGGTGAATAGTCTATGACAGAACTTTAATGTGAATACATCTGTGGGATTGGATGGTATATCAGCACAGGTCTTACGTGAAGCAGCTAAAGAATTGTCAGTGCCCTTGACCTTATTATTTAATCTGAGTCTCGGATCTGGTTTAGTCCCGAAGGGGTGGAAAGAGGGGAAAATACTTCCACTGCATAAAGGAAGATCCAGGACTACTGTTGCAAATTACCGACCGATCAGCATATCAGAAGTCGTTGTCAAAGTCTTGGAGAAAGTAGTCAAGGGAAAAATACAGGAATGGATTGATGAAAATGAGATACTGTATGGGGGACAGCATAGTTTTGTGAAGGGTAGATCATGCCTCAGTAACTTGCTCAGGTTTTATAACACAGTGACGGCCGAACTGGATAAGGGTAATGGGTTTACAGTGATACTGCTGGACCTGGCTAAGGCCTTTGACAGGATACCACATGGAATTCTAATCCGTAAACTGCAACATATGGGAATGGATATATAGGGTTGGAGAGATGGATAGGAGGGTGGTTGATGGAGAGATACCAGAGAATAATTTACTCAGGAGTAGAGTCCAAAAGACGACCTGTGACTAGTGGTGTGACTCAGGGTTCTGTTCTTGGACCTCTCTCAGTTCCTTCCCTATATCGTTAATTTGTTCATTAATGATATAGGGAAGGAACTGAGAGAGGAATGGTTCATTTGTTTGCTGATGATGATGCAAAGTTGGGTAGGGCAATAGTGAATGCAGATGTCAAAATTTTGCAGGATGATTTGGATAGATTGGAGAACTGGGCCAAGGAGAATGGATGTCAATTTAATGTGGCAAAATGTAAGGTTATGTATTTTGGAGTGAAAAGATTAGCAGCAGTATATCACAATGGTGGAACTGTACTCCAGAAGATTGATGAGGCCAGGGACTTGGGAGTGTTGGTGGATAGGGAGTTGAAGTTTAGGGGGACACATTGCAAAAGTGGCTAAATCAGTTCATCAAATCATTTGGTTGCTGAAAAACACTTTAACAATGCAGAGACAAGCAAGTTATTGTTCCCTTGTATCGAGCCTTGATAAGACCCCTATCTCGACTACTGTGCGCAGATCTGATCACCTAGGTTTCTTCTTGATGGGGAGGAAGTTGAGAGGATCCAGAGGCGAGTGACTAAGATGATAGCAGGTCTATGGGATGAACCTTATGAAAAGAGGTTGCAGATTTGTGGGTTGAAGAAATTGGTTGATAGGCGGAAAAGGGGAGATATGATTGATACATTCAAATTGCTGAAGGGTTTCTATAGGATTAATTCAGAGGATATTTTTGAGAATAGGACTGGTGGTGGGAGGACTAGGGGATATCCATGGAAGTTGGTCAAGAGTGTGGTTAGTAAGGGTGTTAGAGCTGGGTTTTTTACTTTTAGAGTGGTGAACGAGTGGAATAAGCTGCCAGAGTCTGTTGTGGGCTATGACAGTGAATGAGTACAAGCAAAGTATGCTAGATACTGTGTGAATATCGAATAAATGTGATGGACATGATGTTTAGGGCCTCCGTCGATGAGTCTAAGGACTCCTTGGAGTCACCCGTAATAATAATTTAATAACTTACTGTATATCAAAAATTCTTGATAAGTACTCCCAACAGGTTACAACAAGTTACAACTACAACAGTACTATAAAATTTCATTATTAGCTTGATAATAAAAGTGATATATAAAATTAAAGAAATAAATCCAGGTGTCTGTCGTAATTATTTTAAAAGATTACTAAATGATATAAGCAGTGACAGAACAGTGGAAGAAAATACTCAAGACATACAATCAAGAGATCATGATAACTCAGGGTATAAAAAAAAAACATCAGAAAGCTGAAAAGTGGAAAGTCAAACAGAAATCTGCTTCCCATCAACACAATATTCTTCCAAATTCATTGTTATCTGTTAGGTGCCCAATACTATCAAGCTCTTAAATTTCAGTATTCTATGCTATTGCTAACTGCTTCAATTTGCTTAGATCTTTATTTTCTCTTAACAACCTGATATCACATGCTTATTTTGCTAAACCTTTCCTCTCCCATTCTGTTTAAGTGTCTATACTACCTTACAACTACTAGTGCTAACACGCTCTTGGATGATAGTATGTTAAGTTATCTTCTGAATCTTCATTTATAATATGGTTCTTCCATCAAGTCTAGCTGAGGAATAACTATTACTATTGTAAGACATCTCTAAAGAGGTCCAAAGACTCATCGAGTGAGGGCATCTACTCGACAACTTCTCCACCTCCAAACTGCCACTACCATCATCTATACCAATAGCATCTATTGCCCACCATCACTAACATCTAGACTTTGGTCAACTATTTCCAACCACACTTTCAAATCCCTAACTAAAAAGTGGGTTGATCATTATTTTTATTGCTACTTTGGTGCTTGTACACTTTCTCACTTATTCCATATATTTCTACCAGCTTTGCTACCATATTATATATTAATACTATATTTAATTTGCCTTCTCTAAAAATTATCTAAAATGGTTAAAGTGTGTGGCTTGTTTATAAGTTTAGTACTGATACCATTTTTCCACATGCTTGCTATTTTCAGTTTGTCTTTTTATTGTTGATTTTCATACCAAATCTAATACACCTATTATTCAATTTAGGTGAAGATTCCTAAAGACTGATAGTGGGTTTATTTCATGGTATAACATCATCTGAATAAAGCAAAGAAATTGGTATCATTGATTTTTATAAAACTCAAGATTGATATCAAAATTGATTTAATACCACTTTCCTTGATGATACAATCCACAGATTATGAATAACAGCCATGCACCCTTTCATTAACTGTTTAACAAATTTACCTGAATATATTAAGTATTGAAAAAGTTGGTTAAAAGTGAAATTCTGGAATGAGTGGATAGGAATATGACACAACACAGGAGACAACATGGCTTCATAAAAGGAAGGTCCTGCCTTAGTGATTTATTCACATTTTACAATAAGGTGACAGCAGATCTGGATAAAGGAAATGACTACACTATGATACATACTGCTGGACTTAGCAAAGGTGTTTGACAGAATACCAAGTTGAAAATTATTATGTAATCAGAGCAAATGAGTATGGATATGAGATTAGTGGCTTGGATGGGAGTGTGGCTGATGGACATCAGCAGGTGGTGTATGGTGGAGTGGAATCAAGACGAATGAGGATAACTAGTGGAGTCCCCCAGAGCTCTGTACTAGAACCACTACTTTTTAATTTTTTCGTTAATGATATAGCAGAAGATTTGAAGGGGGGGGGGGTATTCAGTTGTTTGGTGATGATGCAAAACTGGGAAAGGCAATGATAAAAGTGACATAGATATCTTGCAGGATGACTTAAATAAACTGACAGGGTGGGCAAAGAACAATTGTCAATTTAATGTAAAATATAAGGTAATGTACTTTAGAATTAAAGGGTTAATGGTACTAGATTACAGGAAATTGATGAGGTTAGGGATCTGAGGGTAATGGTGGATAGAGATATGAAATTCTGAGAACATATTGCAAGAGTTGGCAAAATAGCTCAGAGGATTACTTGGATGATGAAGAACACATTGACAAGTAAAGATAGAGAAGCTATTATCCCTATTTATAAAGCCATGATTTGGCCACAAGTTGATAGATTTGGTCACCTGCATTTCTAGGGGACCAGAAAGTGGTGGAGAGGATTAGAGATCAGTGACGAAACTCATATCAGGTCTGTGGAATGTTCCCTATCTAGACAGACTGAAGGTGTGTGGGTTGCAGGGTTTAGCTGACAGGCAGAGGAGATGGAATATGATAAAACTTATAAGTTACTAAACAGATTCTATAAGATTAACACAAATTTTTTCATACATGGAGAGTAGGAGAAAAACAAGGGTCACGCTCAGAAGTTGTCAAAGAGTGTGCAGACTAAGTTCTTTACTTGGAGAGTGGTGAATGAGTGGAATGGATTGACAGAGGTGGTTGTGAGTGCTCCAACAGTGAATAAGTTTTATAAGATAACTGATAGGTATTGTGTTAATGGAGAGTGTGGATCTCCCGTGATGAGTCTTCTGACTCCATGAAGTACCCATATAAATAATAATTGGATATGCCCATAAGATCAAAAAATAACTTCCTCAAATTTACTCATGTGTCATATTTTGTCCTAATTGCAAAAATATAAACTAAAATACTCAAATTGCCATTCCCATTCATTTATTTTATGTTTTCAGCATGGCTTAATGAAGATAGAATTTAGATTCTTACTGGATGAGTGGTGCATAGGTGGCATGATGTGTGGCAGATGCATGGGTGGGACATGGGTGTGAAACTATTCAGGGTAGAGTTGTCAGTTATAGTTATTTCCTTGTGATTTGAAATGGAAAGATAAACATGATGCAACTACTTTCAACAGTTTCATTCATCATAAACATTACTTTCTTGCAGAAGAAAATAATGTCGAAATAAGAACAAAGTGCTGTCATCCCACATATTGTAGCTGATTATAATAACAAGAAATGATAATAATAAATATTTTTTATTAAATTAAATGAGAAAATGTTTTTTTATATTGTTTGGAGAATTTGTACATTCTAAAAAGAAAATGAGGCAGTCAAAAAAAGCCTACTGATTTCAGAATAGAACTAACACTTTCTTGCTGGAAAATACAAATCATTAAAAATTTGTGGTTGTCCTGGAAATATCAAACTTCTTTTAGGTTTAATGCGAATCATTTTCCAGATACTATTCCTCCTGCAGAAAAGAAAACCAATATGTGGAAAAAAAAGAAGCAAAAATTTTTTTTCTTGACCTGTCACTAGGGAGTTGTTACTTCTAAAATAACTGGTTTTTATTTTATTTTTGTACTCAATGAAGTTATTTTTGTGTTCCAAAGATAACTCTACCAACTTTCTTTAGAAAAAATAATTCATTTATCTTCTTCTTCTTATTGTGCTATCTTCTATCGAAGGTCAGCGACCATCTTGGCGAACAAACCGCGCTCTTGTGCTAATCTGAGCAGTTGTGCACTGCTCTTTCCTGTCCACGTCTTGATGTTGTCAAACCATGATATTCTTTTTCTTCCTCTAGTTCCTTTGCCATCAATTCTTCCTACCAAAATAGTTTGTAGAAGTTGGTATTTGCTGTTTCTCATGATGTGTCCAAGATATGATGTTTTTCGTTTCTTGATTATTTGTACAAGATGTTTAGCTTTGCAAATGGATTTTAAGACATCTTCATTGGTAATTTTTTCTGTCCATGATATCTTTAGCATTCTTCTGTATAGCCACATCTCAAAAATTTACTAATAAGAATTTAATTTTCTAAACAAGCATCATTAAGGCATAATAACAGAAAAGAAAAAAATTAGGTATTCGTTGGTAAACTTTCTTGCAGAAAATGTGTTAAGAAATTAACATGATTTTACATCAAAAGTCTTCCTTTACACTCAATTCTAATTGCTGACTTACAAGTTAAGTCAGAAGTTATATATTGCTAGATATATAGTAATATTTAAATCTTACATATGTAGAATTTTCCTACCAAATGATATCATTTTGAACAGCTTTTGAAAAGGCATATGATAATCATATACCATTTTCAAATCTCATCAGCAACAATTTCCTGATATATTTTACATGACGTTACTACCTGAGATTATGCTAACAATGTCAAATTCTGTTAAAGAAAGCTAGGTTTTTAATCATTTTTCACACGTAAGGAAACAGACAAGTAAGTCAAGTTTGCGGCTGCATGTAGTGCAACACTAGGCAACTCATATTTTTAGAGGGACCTGTGGCATAGTATAATTATTAAAAACAACATGTAAGTCCACAGTAATAACTTTAATTAATAAATAATACATATTTCATACTAAAACTAATAGTACATCTTCAGTGTTACAAACAGATAGGAATAGAATACAAGTAATGAATATTCGGTGGATCACCTACTAAAATACTATGTTGTCACGAGCGAGGAAATGAAAGAAATTAACAAATAATTAATATTTAAGATAATTAGTTTTTTAATGATTACATAAAATAAAAGTCTCCCAGATCTTCGAGAGAGAGAGGCAATCATTTCAATTTAAATTCGGTCGGTGTAAAAAAGCTTCACAACTTTCTTTAAAGAGGCATTCGTATTTGAACCTGCATCTGTGAAGGAGAATAGCTTTATCCCACTGGATATTATGGGTAGTGGTAATACTGTGTTGTGCTAGACCAGACTTCTAAGGTTTGTTGTAATCAATATAATATTGATGTTCTTTAATTCTTTTTTCCACAGAACGGCCAGTTTGTCCAAAATAAGAAATATCGCATTCACAAGGAATTTAGTAAACACCAGTCAAAGACTCAGATGACAGTTTATCTTTTGTAGAAGGCAATAAAGAAGAAATTTTGTTGATAGGAATATAAGTGGGAATCAATTGGTACTTTTTTAAAATTCTACCTATAGGTTCAGAGATTCCTGGAATGTAGGGGATTAGAACTCTGCGAACTGTTGAAGAAACCTTAGCTATTGGAACATAAGATTCGATTATCTGTTGGATTTGATCAGGTAGTAATTATTAGATACCATTAACTTTTTAATGATGGAAAGTTCTTGTTGTAAGATTTCTGGAGAAGAGCAAACTTTATATGCACTATTAATTAGAGATTTAAGAATGCCAAATTTTTGAGATGTATGGTGAGCAGACTTTTTATGAATGTATCTGCCAGTAGATGTGGGCTTTCGAAAGACGCTTGTAGATAAGGTACCAGAAGAAGTTCGAGTAAGCAGGATGTCCAAAAATGATACCAGAATTTTCCTTTTCCATGGTGAATTGGATACGAGGACGAAGGCTATTTATCTGTTGCAGAAAGGTGGAACGCTCAACTTCAGTATGTGACCAAATGGCAAAAACATCATCGACATAATGATACCAAAGAGATGGTTGAGGGTGAATGGATGAAAACATAGTCTCTTCAAATTGTTTCAAAAAATAATTAGCCAAAGGCGGAGACAAAGGACTACCCATGGCAGTACCTTCAACTTGTTTGTAGAACTTGTTTTTCCAACTAAAATAACCTGAATAGATAACAAATTCGAAAATTTTTTGCAATATCTGGTGGGTAATCTTCATATAATAAATTGACTGTGTCGGCTAATGGGATATTGGTAAACAGAGATACAATGTCAAAACTGACTAACAACTCAGACTCTCTGATTTTTTCCAGGAAATCTGTTGAATTTTTTATATAGGATCCTGAATGTCCAGTGAGAGCACTTAAAGAGCACTTTCTTTATATCACAGACAAAAGAAAAACTTAATCTCTGACATCACTTCTACTAAAAAATGGATGATTAACATTTCCGATTGTTCTTTATTCGATGCCGAGTCCAGTGCTTTGGCAAAAGGCCTTGATTTTGCAGTTATTCCTAAACGCATTCCGTATCTTGACTTTTTACATAATATAGAACGCAATCTGTCTGGACTTTCTAGTGACGGCCCTAATAAACTTCGTTTTGAAGTTGTTACTTAGTTATTTAAAAGCAAATTGCCTCCATGCAATTTATCAAATGCTGAAATCAAAGGTCTAACTTCTTTAAGAAGAGATAATAATATATCTATTTCTAAGGCTGATAAAGGAAAAGCTATTGTAATCATGAATAAGAATGACTATGAGACAAAAGTATCCAGTCTTTTAGAAGACACATTACCTACAAAGAGATCATGCATAATCCTACAAATTCACAGATTAAACAATTAAATAAATTACTTGATGAGGTCATCAGTTGGGACCCAAATTATGTGGATAAATTACGTATCTACTTTGGAAGATCTCCCTGTCTATATGGTCTCCCGAAAATCCATAAAGAAGGCTATCCAGTACGACCAATCGTGAATTGTATTGATCCTCTGAATTGCAAAAGTCTTGTCTCGTTCTTTAAGTGCTCTCACTGGACATTCAAGATCCTACATAAAAATTCAACAGATTTCCTGGAAAAAAATCAAGGATTTAAAAATCAAAGTCTGAATTGTTAGTCAGTTTTGACATTGTATCTCTGTTTACCAATATTCCATTAGCCGACACAGTCAATTTATTATATGAAGATTACCCTCCAGATATCGCAAAAAATTTTCGAATTTGTTATCCATTCAGGTTATTTTAGTTGGATAAACAAGTTCTACAAACAAGTTAAAGGTACTGCCATGGGTAGTCCTTTGTCTCCACCTTTGGCTAACGATTTTTTGAAACAATTCGAAGAGACTATGTTTTCATCCATTCACCCTCAACCATCTCTTTGGTATCATTATGTCGATGATGTTTTTGCCATTTGGTCACATACTGAAGATAAGCTTTCCACCTTTCTACAACAGATAAATAGCCTTCATCCTCATATCCAATTCACCATGGAAAAGGAAAATTCTGGTACTTTATCATTTTTGAACATCTTGCTTACTCGAACTTCTTCTGGTACCTTATCTACAAGCGTCTTTCGAAAGCCCACATCTACTGGCAGATACATTCATAAAAAGTCTGCTCACCACACATCTCAAAAATTTGGAATTCTTAAATCTCTAATTAATAGTGCATATAAAGTTTGCTCTTCTCCAGAAATCTTACAACAAGAACTTTCCATCGTTAAAAAGTTAATGGTATCTAATAATTACTACCTAATCAAATCCAACAGATAATTGAATCTTATGTTCCAATACCTAAGGTTTCTTCAACAGTTCGCAGAGTTCCAATCCCCTACATTCCAGGAATCTCTGAACCTATAGGTAGAATTTTAAAAAAGTACCAATTGATTCCCACTTATATTCCTACCTACAAAATTTCTTCCTTATTGCCTTCTACAAAAGATAAACTGTCATCTCTGTCTTTGGCTGGCATTTACCAAATTCCTTGTAAATGTGATGATTCTTATTTTGGACAAACTGGCCGTCCTGAAGGAAAAAAAAGAATTAAAGAACATCAATATTATATTGATTACAACAAACCTCAGAAGTCTGGGGTTTGTTGTAATCAAACCCCAGACTATAACTGCGATGTTTCTTATTTTGGACAAACTGGCCGTTCTGTGGAAAAAAGAATTAAAGAATATCATGTTGTAATCAATATTATATCGATTATAACAACCCCAGACTTCTGAGGTTTGTTGTAAGCAAACTAGCACAACATAGTATTACCACTACCCATAATATCCAGTGGGATAAAGCTATTCTCCTTCACAGATGCAGGTTCAAATACGAATGCCTCTTTAAAGAAAGTTGTGAAGTTTTTTTACACCGACCGAATTTAAATTGAAATGATTGCCTCTCTCTCTCTCGAAGATCTGGGAGACTTTTATTTTATGTAATCATTAAAAAACTAATTATCTTAAATATTAATTATTTATTAATTTCTTTCATTTCCTCGCTCGTGACAACATAGTATTTTAATAGGTGATCCACCGAATATTCATTACTTGTATTCTATTCCTATCTGTTTGTAACACTGAAGATGTACTATTAGTTTTAGTACGAAATATCTACCTTATTTATTAATCAAAGTTATTACTGTGGACTTACGTGTTGTTTTTAATAACTAGGCAACTCATTGTAAAGGTGGAGTAAGCTCTGATCACTTTCCTTAGAATTTTCCCCTGATGCAAAACACATTTCCTTTCGGGGATTTATGATGCTATGCATTAAGGTAATGGTCACTACCCAGACCAGTTTCGACCTTTATTGAGGTCGAAACAAAAAATGCAAAGCACATTTCTGCAAGGAAATGTGCTTTGCATTAGGGGAAAATTCTAAGGAATGTGATCGGAGCTTACTCCACCTTTACAACGAATTGCTTAGTGTTGCACTACGTGCAACAAACTTGACTTACTTGTCTGTTTGCTTACTTGGGAAAACGGATTAAAAACCTAGCTTATAAAATTGCTTGGTATCTTTAACATAATATATACCCAAGGTAAAAAAATTTCTACATCTTACTCTCATCCTGAGATTTTTATTTAATGAGGTCAAAGCACCTTATGGCAACTTGTTTAGGTAAAATTTATATAAGCTCTGTATTACTACACCCGTGGCATTTTTTAGGTCTGGCTCCCACTGACAAGACCTCAATAAAGGTCGAAACCGGTCTGGGTAGTGACCATTAGCTTAATGCATAGCATCATACATCTCCACAAGGAAATGTGCTTTGCACATTAGGGTAAAATTCTAAGGAAAGTGATCGGATCTTACTCCACCTTTACGAGTTGCACGACATGCAGCTGCAAACTTGACTAACTTGTCTGTTTGCTTAATTGGGAAAAATGATTAAAAATCTAGCTTATAAAATTGCTTAGTATCTTTAACATAATATATACCAAAGGTAAAAAACTTTCTACATCAATGTCAAATTCTTTTACATTTTTTTTTTATATGATTCTGCTGTTGATGCCATCTTTTCACTCCACTAATTTTTCTCAGAATTCTCATGCATGGGATCTCAAGTCTCAGACTCATAAGTTAAATTTAGTTAGAACACTGTCTTATGTATTTAGTGTTTTGACTAACTTCTCTTATTCCTTTTAAATTTATTCAGTTGGCTCCATACCAAACCAGCTTTACTCATTCCATTGTCTATTTTCATATTTAAATTGCTTTCTTCACTAAAAATTGTGCTTAAATAAATGTCTTCTATGTTCCTGTCTATTTTCATAATCTCTCTTTTTATTACAGATTTTCAAACCAAATTTTTTACAGCAGTTAATTAAGAATCCTGCAGATATGCACTGAATTTATTTAAGAGTGAAACATCATACAATGCAAAAATCTGAAATTAACATCTTCAATTTTGATATCAGGTCCAATGCCACTTACCTTGATGATGTGATACATATAGATAAATATGTTTTAATGGAACATGTGCACTAGACTGAGTTAAATAAATTTCATGGTTTACACATGTAACAAAAATTACAGCATTTCATTCAGGATCTCCAATATTTCATTCAATGTTATATGGACATCGTCAAGGAGATGCACCGTTAACTACATTTAAAACATGAATCACATTAATTAGTCATAAATCATTCATATATAAGTTATTTGTCACTTTATTTAGGAGAAAATACATAAATATTTAGAGGTTTACAATTGTTCATTTTAACTCTAACAGTGTAATACACATATACCCTACTTCAGCTGCCATCAAGACAATTCCTTTTTAATATCTTCATTTTTCTTTATTTTTTTTTATAAGCTAATATACACAATTTTGACTAATTATTATTGTTATTCATGTTTTGAATGTAGCTAACAGTCTGTCTCCCTGATAATGTCCACATAACATTGGATGAATTTTATGATGATGAATAAGAGTGGAGATAACAGTATGTACCTTTGGCTAAAACCTGATTTTAAATCTAACCAGCTTCCTGTACCTCCTTCAATTCTAACTGCTGTCTTACAATAACTGAATACAGATCATTTATTGCTTGATATAATTTCCCACTTACACCTTATATCTGTACTATTTTGAATCTTTTTTTTTTTTTTAGAACCTTATCATACACCTTTTCCAGATCTACAAAAAACTACTTCTCAACTATTGTCTTAAAGTGAAAATCTGGTACTGATAATTACATGTTCTGAAATGATCTTGTTTTTCTCCATGTTTTTCCTAACATACCTCCTATGGTTATTCTGTTGTCTATTTGCATATTTAATTTTCCATCTTTGCAAAAAAATTGTGCCTAAATAGCTGAAATATTTTGCATTTTACTTGTTCTACAAATCTTCCTCATTGAGAATTCAGCTGATGTCTTTTGTCCTTGCCTATGTTCATAGTTTGCATTTTTATAGCAGTTATTCAATTTAGTTCAATCCTGAAGGTTCGTATCAGATTTGTTTAGAGTATAACATCATCTATATAAAGTAAACTGCTGAGTTGCATATCTCCAGTTGTAATATTAGGTTTAATGCCAATATCCTTCATAATGTGATTCATCCAGATGATGAGAGTAGAGCTCTCTCTTATTTCTATACTCCAGTCAACTGGAATTCAACCTTCTAACAAGGACTTCTGAATTATGGAGTGTAACAACTATAAAACTTTCATACCTCCATATTTTTTCAACTGAAGGTGAGTTAGCTGATCTCATATGGAGGCAGCAGGGATTTTTCTCCAAGAAACATCGGCCCTTCAGAACACACACAATTTACAAACAAAAACGTCTGATAAACATGCAATCATAAGTAGATGGCGATGTAGATGATGATGGTAGTAGAGGTTCAATGTAGTGGTGGAGACTGAGAGTTGTAGTGTAGGTGTCCTCCCTCGACAAGTCTTCAGAATCCTTGGAGGTGTCACAAAATAATAATATTTAAGCACTTCTCATTGAGTATCATCTACTCTGCTGCAGCTGTCTTTCCACATTTCAGATTTTTTTTTCATACCTACGAAACTTAAATATACATCCTTGTTATATTCACACAATTTCTCAAATGTTTATCACAAGATAAAATTTGGTCCTGAAAAACCAATTTAAACAGCTATTCTCACCTTTGTTTCTCTTTTACAAATGTTTCTTAACCTCCTCTCAGATATGCTTGCATAAATCTCACCTGAAACAAACATGGAACTTACTGTGTAATTCTCTCATTTAGGTAGGTACTGTGAGAGCTGTACTTTAATTCTGAAATTCAGTCTGATTATGCAGCATAGTCACTGTGAAACATTTATACCTCCATATCCAAGCATTTTTTCAACAAATATTATCTACTCTACCACCTTCCCACATATCTGATAAATTTTTGTATTTTTTTATTCTCTATAGACATATGCCGAATTACTTGCCAGAAACTCATGCTATGTTCTTTTCTAGCACTGTCTCTAATTCTTTTATCCACAATAAAGTCCTACTCTTGTAGACACTTCCCTCAAATTTATTCCTGACTGTATTTTTATCAGATTTTTTCAACATTGTCACTTTCTTATTTTTGCTCTTTGTTTTTTTTCCCAATAATATTTGCATATCTGAATTCATATCTGTAAACTTCTCAAGCACTGATCATTTTAGAACTTTTCTATACATTTTTCTTTTTCATGAAATACTGTTTTCATCATGCTCAATTCTAGGTTGTAGTCACTTGATATTTCTGAACTTCTGTATATTTGTACTGTTGTATCCTAAACCAGTTCTAATAATTATACTATCAATAATAACATAATAAGACTTTGCCTATTTCCTGTATTCTCTCCATGATAATTTACACAACCCATTATATTGGAACATGGTGGCAGTAAATAGTCCATGCTCCAAACAGAAATCAAGAGAAATTACAGCTGCCATCTCTAATACTTCAAGGAATACTTTTTCATTACTGGTAGCTTGTGGGCTCAAAGGAACAATAATTCTCCTTTTCCAATTAACAATTTTGAAATATACTTACATTGCCATACTGAAACTGCATGCTTTAAAGAAAGCTATCTACGCATGTAGTGTTGAATACTATAGTTACTCCTTCCTACTTGTAATTTGCTCTTTTCTAAATAAATCATTTTACATGCATTATGCAAGAAGTATCTCACATGCTTTGGTCTTCTTTCTGTTAATAATATCAATTATGTTTTCAAGTATTTCTGTAATTTCATTGCAAGCTTCTACCACTTTCAATGATGCTTCTTATGTTAAGAGTGCCCATCTTCAATTTGAATTGACTTTCAGATTGTTTTTTTTTTTTTTTTTTTCATTTCTTCTGATCTTCTCAACTATAACAGAAGTGATCTTATTTAACTAAGTGACACTCCAGCAGTATTGACTTGAGTGTGTTTTAGAATCATAATATACACATATTTTAAGCCATGTACAATATGATTCTACAACATAAATGAATGTTATACTGCCTGTGGTGCCACTCCCTTAAATAAGAGCCCTAATGTTTTTACAAAGCTCCGAATTGAGAGCTCATTCATTACATTGGTGAACACCTAACCACAGGGTGCACCTTGGAGGAGGTAAGGACTGGATGTTGAGTCAAAGGCTCTACTGAGCTCTTCACATTCTTAGCAGGCTATGTAAATATATTCCCTCGAAAATGTATTTAAGTTCAGTTTGCTTAAAAATCGTGCTAAGTTAATTGTGCTTTTTCACTTTTATAACTTTTTCTTAATAAACAATCCATTAAAATATAATTAGTATAACTGAAAATATTGGCCAGGTACCTTCAAACAACTGTATCACTAATTCACAGCAAAAATTAATCATGAGCACATTCTCGTAAGTTTTAACTTTTAGAGAAATTTTCAGTTTTACTATTTATTTAAAAATGAGCTACAATAAAATTTTTGAAAGGTGTTGATATGAAGAATTTTGAGCATTGTAAAAGGCAAATTTATTAAAAAAAAAAAAAATTCAAAAAATAAATAATACAGAGGATGCCTTGGTTACAATATTTCTATTCAGATTGCTTTAGAATAACACAGGTTCAGTTTAAATGTAAAAAAAAAATTAATTAAAAAAATATCAAAGGAAATTTTATTTCTACTGAAACAAAAATGGAAGATTCATCAAGAAATAAGTATTTTAGAAATTTTCTACTATTCTATTCTCAATTCTCAGTCTATGCAGGTTTTATGGAACCTCACAATGTCTATCTCCTGTCGGTTCTCATTCAACTATATAGTGAAGCCAAAGGGCAAATGAGTGCAATGATATACCTGTATTGTTATTAGTGAAACAAACCTTGGTGCATAATAAACATGCATAAAGTGCTACAAGTGCTACATATTTATTAAGTAAAAAAAGTTAAATGATACCCAGCAGTAGTGAAAAGCTCCAGCAATCGTGGCAAAAAGACATACAAGTCCAAAGTTTGGAAGAAAAAACTGGAGTTAAAAGAATAATGGAGGTCCATTTGTTATTGTTTCTAATTACACTTTTATTTTACCTAAGCTAGCAATCCTTAATAAAATTATGAGTAAACTGTTTACACTGGAATTTGATTGCCATTATATGAGTCTTTTTTTTTTTTTTTTTTTACATGCTTCTTGTTTATGCCAGTACCTCCAGGAACCTAACCCCAGTGTAAACAATTTACCTTTAATTTTATTAACAGATGAAAGCTAGTTATGTTTACTAGTTTCGATATAAAATTTAACTCATAGAATGACATATCTTATTATATAACTAATGTGAAAGTTTAGATCATTTGTCAAAATGAAGACAAAATCAAATATCTGCAGCACACACGCACACACACAAAAATGCAAAAGCTTTTACCTTAAGAATATCTGCTGATATATATTCCAGGACTGCCACAATATACTGTGTAACCTGCATATCGATTTTATATCCTAATACTTCCTAAATAAGAAAAATAAATAAAACATTGTATTTGTTTCAAAAAAAGGGGAAAGAAAAAAAAATCATATCTGAATATTAAAATTATATTAAATCACACTACACCTAACCCTGCTATAATGTTAAAGACATAGCAGCTAGAATAGAGAATGCTGGTGCTGGTAGAATGGCCTCAAACACACGACTTATGTTTACACACAAATGTAAGGAGTATTCGAAACAAGGGAGCTGAGTTTGTTGCATTGATTGAGACGGTATACCCAAAAATAATTGGAATAAGTGAAACTTGGTTGTCTGAAGAGGAGGATGTGATGTCGGGAATAGAATTAGAAGGAGATATAATTTTCTGGAAGGATAGAAATGTGAAAAGAGGTGGGGGGGGGGTTCTGTTAATGATTGCAGAAGAATTGTGTCTGCAAAGTATGGAAGTTGGCAGTACATGCACAAAAACAGGTTAGTATATCCGATAGGATATACTGTTATAGGCCAGGAAATACAGATAATACTGATTGTGATTGCAAATTAGTTGGGCATGTTAAAAGAAGGGGATCTTGATGGGAGACTTTAATTACAGGAATATAGACTGGAAAGTGGAGATAGTGTGTAGGAACAAGGAGAGCAAATTTCCAGAATTTCTGAGAGATAAGTATCTTAAGCAGCATTTGATTGAAGCAACTAGAGGTTTTGATGTTTTGGATTGTGATAACTTCACAAGATGTAGTTGCTAATGAAGTGTTCACACTGTAAAAACTCGATGTAGCTTAGAAATACCAAAGCGCTTTGCATCGATTTTTACATAGGTCAAGTCCCATGAGAATGTTACAAAAATAACCTTGTTTGTCTCTGTATATTTTATGCTAGATATCATTGTAAATAACCCTATGGGAATTAACTGTATTTACTCCTTTAACAAGAATATTTTAGAATGTCAAAAACAAAGGCAATGTTTTGCCACTGGAACTTTGTATGATAGCGCTATATGAGGGCATAAGAAAATTGTTTACGATTTTAGTGTATGAGAAAGTTGCTTACAAGCTCTGCACATAAACACCTTCAAGTCAGTGCCTGAGAGATCTGAAAGGTTCAAACAAGTTTCCACTGCCCAGCAACATATAATCAAAAGAGTGCATGGAGGAGAACAAAGAGCAGGTCAAACTTAAAAGAAGATGAAAGAGTCATACCGAATTCTTCGGGGGTTACAACCCTTCGTGCAAGGTCTCAGAGAAGGCGTAATAAAAAGGGACTGAGCCGAGCATAAGGGAGCTTCCAGATCGGCAGAGAGAGGGAACCCAGTAGGCAGTCAAGAGAGAGTCAGCTGGTGGCAGTTGGAGCTATCGGAGTCGGCAGATAGAGGAGCCAGTGGTCCGGGCATTACGGCAAGCCTAAGCCAAAGGAGAAAGGCAGATGTAAACACCCAAAGCAGTTTTGCTCGGAAGTTTCTCCTTTCGCTGTGGGAGATCAACTTTTGCCAGAGCTGTATGAATACCACAGGTTGCAGTCCACAGCCCGATTTTTCCCAACGAGATACTGCTGATGCCAGACATTCCTGAAGGAAGCTCAAGATCTGAGATGAAAGAAGTGCCATAAAGACTTTAGTGCAAGACTCTTGACTGAATGTGCGATACAGAGCCTCTGTAAGTTCCATCCTTTTGTACATTTTCTCTTATAGAAAAGAATCAGTTTAATAGTAATAAGAAGTGTCTATAAGAGAGTCAACTGGCATGTTAGAAGTTGATATCAAATTTGTAACAATAACTTATAACTTAACAGAGAGTCAGCTAACCTCTTTGCGAGTAAACTGGAAGTTTAATAAATTGAATTTGTAAGAAGAGAGTAAATAAGATTTTGAGTTAAAGAGATTATTTAGTGTTGAAGTAAAAGGGTTCTAATTTTATGCTAAAGATTTTTATAGATGGGTAGAGAAAGCAATCTCCCTGTCGTTTGATTCATGTATATTTCATATTAATGTAAAAAAAAAGTGTTTTAATTATTTGTTAAGAGTGCTGCCTGACCCTTTATTTTACAATTCACTGTTTCTAAAAATAATCGGACTTGTGAGTGGGAAACAACTAACGCATTAAAAGCGCAGTCTAATTACTTAAGAATGACGACTGTTTATGTAAACTTTGTTGAAGGAATTTACGCTAGTGAGAGAGAGAAGGATCTACCGGACGTTTTATTGAGTCTTATGCTGAATATAAAAAAAAAACACTGGTGGCGCAGTCTAACAAATAAATTTTCCAGTGTTCATAGGCATATGACTAGTAAATACAGAAGGTGGATAAACATAGTATGCAATAGAATAAGTAAGAAAGGTTACGAGAGGAATAACGCGCACGTCTATAATTAGAGTAAAGATATTATAACAATATAACCAAAATAACACCATAATATTACAACACTGCTGCCGAGTGATCATAGGTAATTTGGAAAGTGATGAAACAAGAAAAGGTCACTGCCAAAAATGGATACATGTGGAAGTATAAAGCAGGTGATTATAGGAAGCTCTGTAGTCACTTAGCATCAGTACGTTGGATAGATGAGCTGAGCAGAAAAGATGTTGACAATGCTCACAAGGCAGTATCTGACAAAAGCAATGTATGACTGCATACCAAGAGTTAAGCGAGTAAATAGAGTAGGAGTTAAATGGATGAACAGCAAAATCAAGCAAGCTGTGCTGGAAAAGAAAATGTTATGGAGGAGGTACAAGACATTTGGTGGTGATCAGATCCATGATGAGTATAAAGTACAGGCTAGAAAGGTGAAGAGCATGGTAAAGAAAAAACCACAAAGAAAAATACAAGGAATTTTTCTGCTACATGGCAAGCAAGAGGAATAATAATAATAATAATTATTATTATTAATATGGGTATCTCTATGGAGTCAGAAGACTCATCGTGGGAGACCTAAACTATCAAAACAATATCTATCATACCTCTTCTTGAACTCATTTACAGACGAAGCACTCACAAATGAGTCAGGCAATACATTCCATTCATTCACCTCTCCAAGCAAAAGATCTAGTTCTCACACCCTTGTTAACCACACTTTTCCTTAATTTCTAGGAATGACCTCTTGGTTCCATCACTATCGCACATCTGAAATATTTCCCTTGCATCAACCAATGGCAGATTAACATTGGTAGATAGTCATGGCAGCAGACTAACAGCTGCAAAGGATGTAGTGGAATTATTGAATGAGCACAATCTCAGCATATCTCATACTGGTGTAAATGATCTGGTGCAATATATAGAAGAGAAGCAAGTATTAGGAGAATTGGAAGTGAAAGAAACAGAGGTATATCAGATGTTGGTCAGGTTAGATGTGAATAATGCTGTGGGAATGAATGACATATCACCACGTTCTTAAGGAATGTGCACCACACTTGGCTATGCCCTTCACCTGGTTATTTAATGAAAGTCTTGCAGTGGATAAGATTCCTAAAGAGTGGAAAGAAGGCAAAATAGTACCACTCCACAAGCATGGATCTAACAGTTGGATCTAACTAGCCTATAGTTGGAGACAGAAGTCTCCAACTATAGGCCAGTCTGAATAACTGCAGTTGTGGTCAAGGTGTTGGAGAGATTGATAAGGAATAGAATACAAAATTGGGTTGATGGATATAGCATTCTTTATGATGGTCAGCATGGATCTGCAAAGGGTAGGTCCTGTTTTAGTAATTTACTTGCATTTTATGATAAGGTAACAAGTGTGTTAGATAAGAGAGAATCATATGCAGCAATATCCTTGGACTGCAAGAACGTTTGATAGATTACCACATGATAAGTTAGCGTAAAAGCTGCAGAGGATGGGAAAAGATAGTATATTGGTTAGATGGATCAGAGATTGGATCTCTGAACGATGCCAGCAGGTTGTATATGATGGAGCAGTGTCTCAAAAAAGGAGGGTAACCAGTGGCATGCCCCAGGGTTCTGTTCTTGGGTCTCTGCTGTTTAACTTGTTTGTAAACAATATATCATGTGGACTGAATGGGAGTCTTCAGTTATTTGCTGATGCTACAAAGTTGGGAAGAATTATAAGTAACACTGCTGATGTTAATTCCCTTCAGGAAGATCTGAATAGAATTTTTACTTGGACAAAAGAGTGGGGTTGTAGTTTTAATATCAATAAGTGCAAGGTGTTGCATTTTGGAGTGCTGAAATATAAGGCTGTGTACTATATCGATGGTGCCGTATGGCAGAAAGTGGATGAGATTAGAGATTTAGGAGTGATGCTTGACAGCAGACTGAAGTTTAGAGGACATATTGCTAGTGTTGCAAAGGCTGCACTTCATAGTGCAGTCTTTGCAACACTAACAACACCTTTGCATTCTATATGATAATATGTCATCAGTTGAATGAACCTCCCACAATGAGTCTGTTGACTCCATGGAGAGGGTAATTATAATAATAATATCTACAAAAAAAAAAGAGAAAAACCTTTGTAACTATGTTTATAGTAGAAGCTGACCACTGTGTCATATCTTTACCTCTAATGCTCAGTCAGTTATGGGCTGTTAAATAGCCCATAATTGACTAACTCATCTATTGGTAGAATGAGATAGTGCTGTGGTTTAGTTTTGATGCACACTCCAGTGATTGACATGACATTAAAATCCATTTCCTACAGTAAAATATCAAAAATACCATCGTTTGGATGGTATTTTTGATTTTGGATTTTTGATTCATTTTAACCATCATCGTTTGGATGGTTAAAATGAATTATAACAGCTATAGTAAAAACTCCAAGAGAATCTTTCAAGGGTGGCTATCTCTCTCTATTTATTAACTAGCTGTATCTATATACTATCACTGCCAATCAACAACTTCTCACTCTGACATGACTGCTTAATAGCTTAACTTATCATACAATGTGTAGATGTACTTAAAGTGATGGCAAGAAGAAAAATAAAAGAGACTGACTTTAGAGATAACATTGTTAAGAGTGTCTTCAGAATGTCCAAGACAGGTTCTTAAACTTTTTTTTTATCCACATCCCTTTTCATCCCTGATCAGTCATGTAATCAGTGCAATCATACTTCACATTTATTGCAACAAGAAACTAAACAAATATAGACTGAAAGGCTGTCGTGTATAATAATTTCAATAGTTCTATAATAAATATTTAATTTATTCAATGTTTACTGTACCCCTAGAATCTTTTTGTGACCCACAGTTTAAGAACTTTTAGCCCATTATACAATGTAGGTGTTGAAATGGGAGTGATGATACAAAAAAAGAGAAATGTATGAAAAATTTAAAAAGAATTAAACAGTAAGATACTTTCCACGCTAAATAAAGACTCAAATACATCATCAAATTCCTGATAAGTACCCTCAAGGGAATGTATAGGATAATTATGATAGTACTACATGAAAAAGATACCATTACTTACTTCTGATCAATAATTTTCCTCCAAATTAATCTATTACATCAAGACTCCAATATTATTAAATTTCATATTTCTGTCTTTTAAAGTTTTGTTGAAAGTTTTTCCACTTGGTTATACTATAAATTAAAAATGCCAAGAAATTATATTCTTGGTTTAGTCCTTTATCCAAGTGTAAGCAAACAAAGTTTGCACCTGAAGTAATTTCAGGACTGGGCAACTCGTATATAGAGGCTAATGACTTCACATCACTTGCCTTAGTATCCCATAATGCAAAGCACATATCCTTATAGACATGTATGCTGCTATGCATTATGGGAAGGGCCACCAGACTAACTGAACTTCAACTGAAAAAGCCCATATAAAGATTCCTCTCATTATGATGAGAATCGAACCCAGGTCTTTTCCAAAAGGGCACAATGTTCTGCTGTTCTTCCAATTGTGCTATGGAAAGTAGAAGTGTTCGAAAACAAAAATTTCAGAAAATGAATGGCAAATGGTGAAATTGTCTGCAAGTAAAAAAGAAAAAAAAAAAACTCCGAAAGATACATAAAATGGCTAAGGATAAAATCATGTAGAGCGTTCCTGGCACGTATAAGGCTCATATAAATTAGAATGGATTTGCAGAGAATACTGAAGAACAAAAAGTTCAATTATATATTAAAAAAGAGCTAAACAAAATTCTTGAGAAGATTTTGGGAAGAATATAGAAGAGAAATGTCAGTGAGGTGATTAAAATATCTCAATTAAAAAAAAAAAAAAAAAAAAAAAAAAGGAGGGGGAGAGAGAAACAATATATTCCTAGAAGAAATGTAATTGAATTTAGCTAAAAAAAAAAAAAAAACTTTTAACCTGAATGTAGAAAGGTAGCTGGATAAGATGATATACCACAAAAAGCTTAGTTAAAAGGACAATCTAAGATAATCAGAACAGCATTCACATTGTATCAATTTAGAAAAAAGGGAAATAGAATGTCTCCATGGAAGATTTATGCTAAGTATATTTGGGAAGATGCAAAGAAAACATGAAAAAGAAAAGAAAATGCAAGCCAAATATAGAGGCTCTCAAAGCCAAATTTTTACTTAATTAAAAATTTGGTGCTCTTTTGTTTTGTTAATCTTACAAAGGGTTGAAAACTTTGGGTAAATTAAGCATGTCCATATGTGCAGTCACATGATTCTGCCTAATGCACCATACAAGAGTATTAGGCCATTCCAAGAATTTAATTGTCACACCTTGTATGGCCTTATAGTTGATGTACCAGAACAATTACCCATTTATGCTTATTGAGCTACTCTGCTGATGCATATCATCCATATCTCCTTTTGTTCCTTCTGGCCTAAGTAGCAATCAATTATATCTATTGGTTTTTATATTATGCCAAATTCAAATGCACTGCTTCTCAATTCTACTTTCCTGCTAAAATTCTACTCTTTCTGGGTGAAGTTAATTTGCTATATTTGCAATAGACCCCACCAACAGCCAAAAATAATTTTTGACCAATTGAAGCTAGCCAATTTCAAAACACCATCGCTTTTGTTGCTGGTTACTTTTGGTTGATATCAGTGTACCTGTACTGTAATGTTCCCTTGGGCTCACAAGTACACTTGAATCTTTTAATGAGTATAATTCAGATTTGAGCCTTGAAAAAGGGCTTTCAAAATTCTGTGATCTTTCACATTCTTATACTCACAAAGGACTACACACACACACACGCTCACTATCCCTGATTTTGCATATCCACTTTTTTCCTGATACACTTTCTCCAGACACCAAACTCCAAATTTAAAATACAATCAGGGAGTCCTTTCATGGATCAAATTCTCTCCCAACATCTAAACATTTTTACTATATCTTCTACATAATCTACACGTTGACTCATTTGCAATCACATTCCTCCTCAAAATTTACTCTTATCACACCTTAGAAAGAAACAACTCTTCTTTCTAGAGAAATATTCCAGTTTGGTGACCACGTTTATTAGAGAACTGTTTTTGGTTGAAATACTAAAAATAGCCTGACAAGTTTTGCTATTCGTAAGACTAACATCTTCAGGGGTAAAGAGAACTAACAGTTTAAAGTACAAACTATAAGAAATTATGAAAAACAAATTCATTTGTTGGTATTATGAACATCAAAAAAGTTTCACAATTTGAGAAATTACGCATTAAAAAGCAGAACTTTATCAATCGTTTGATATTTTTAATCCATCATAGAGACAATGAAATTGTGCCCAAGTTCATAAAAATTAAACGTGCATTCCACTCCAATAAAGCCAACAGAATATACGAAAGAACGAAATTAGCTATATTGAGAGAAAGAATTGCTGCTACTAGAGCAGAATTGTCCAAGATTAACCAGGATATATATAATATACATAACAAACTAGCCACATCACTGCCGTCCGAACTTCGGAATAACATAGACACTATCACATATAATAAAGCTACAATGGTGGCTAAAAAGAAAAAACACAGCCTAATTAAAAAATTCTATTCTCTTTTAAAAGAAAAAGAAAACCAAAGGAAACATTTAGATCAATCCAAAGTACCAAGGTAGCAATTAACCTTTCCTCAAGAGATGAAACAAATCTTCTTATGAAAGGCTTTAATTTTACTGTAACGCCTCAACAAGTCCCGAAAATTTATATCATAGCCCAAATTGAAAAAGGAATAAGAAATGTATCAGGAGATATAGCAGTTCTGATCTGCATTCAAAGTACAGCACTACTATTAAATTGCAAATTACCACCAAAAAACCTACAAAAAAACAGAATTCGCAGCCTTTAATAAACTCAAATCAGATAAAAACATAGTCATAATAAAAGCAGACAAAGGCAATGCAACAGTGATTTTGAACTTAGAAGATTATAACAAAATGAAAAGCCTCCTTGAAGATTCCAATACCTACACAGCATTAGATAGAGACCTCACTTGGCGAACTCACAACAAAACTAATGAACTTATCAAGAATATACCAAACTGGTCTGAGGAACGAAAAAGGAATTTACAATCAAAACACCCACTAGTGTCTAGAATACATAGAGTTCCTAAAATTCATAAAAAAAAATACCACTAAGACTGATAGTGGACGGAAGGGCCTCCCCAACCTCAAATCTGGCAAACCACCTTACAAACTTGATTTTACCACATATAGAAAAAACATCATTCATTAAGAACACCACAGACTTCATAGAAAAAGTAAAAGATATACACATAGATCCTTCAGACATATTAGTGAGTTTAGATGTTGTCAGCCTTTTCACAAAGTTTCCAAGAAATGAAAAAGTAAACATCCTGGAGAATCTCTTTCCACCAGACATTGTACAGCTTTACAAACAATGCATAAAAAAACATGTTCTTCCTTTACCAAGACAAACTCTGGGAACAAAAAGAAGGACTAGCAATGGGTTCATCCCTCTCACCAGCTCTAGCAAACCCCTACATGGAAATTTTTGAAAATAAGGCTTTACAAAACTGTCACATAAAACCAAAAATATGGCTCCGATATCTTCATTATTTGGTCAGGAACAGCACTAGAACTGACTGCATTTAAAGACTATCTTAATAACTTACATCCAAACACAAAATTCACTCTGGAACTAGAAAAAAATAAAAAACTTCCTTTCCTAGACATCCTTATAGAAATAAATGAAAGAAAAAATAGTTTATCATTCTCCATCTGTAGAAAACCAACAAACACAGGAAGATTTCTTCATGCTACCTCCCACCACCACCCCACGCAAAAAATATGCCTAATAAAAACCTTAAGGAATAAAGCATACAACATCCCCAGTATAGAAGAAAAGTGGAAAGAAGAAATACAATATTTAACACAGATCCTACAACTGAATGGTTACACAACTAATATAATTAAGAAAATTCTCAATACAGCACCCACAAAATAAACTTAAATAAACAAGATTTCAAGAATGCAGTCATCCTTCCTTATATCAAGAATGTAACAGATAAATTAGCCAAATTACTCTACAAGTACAACATAAAAGTGACTTTCCTGCCACTTGAAAAAATATCAAGATCTCTTCATCCTCCGAAACCCCCACATCACCCAATGAAAAAATCAGGGGTTTATAATATTCATTGTTCCTGTAGCATCTGCTACGTGGACCAGACAGGGTGATCATGGGAAATCCACATGAGCGAACATCAAAAGGACGTACAAAAGAAGAGAGAACACAATCTGGTTTAGTATATCACACAGCTTCTACCAGTCATGATGTACTCTGGGATAGCACAAACATGTCCTATATTAATAAGAATTGTTTCACAAGAAAATTCAAAGAGGTGGCAAATGTGATTAAAATTCCTACGGAATGCAACAAAAATCAAGGTTTGATTTTAAATCAAGTTTGGTCATCATTTATTAAAAATTTACCCACTTCAGACCTTGAACAGAGTGAGCATGAACCACATAACGCAACAACAAATAGCATTGTCTCCAACTAACACACATTAACGGTTGTATAGATCTGTTATTCGGTTTTTTTTAATGAACTTTTATGATGTTCATAATACCAACAAATGAACTTGTTTTTTGTAATTTCTTATAGTTTGTGCTTTAAACTATTAGCTCTCTTTACCCCTGAAGATGTTAGTCTTGCGACTAACGAAATTTGTGGGGTTATTTTTAGTACTTGTTTAGTTTTTTTAAAAACAGTTCTCTAATAAACATGTGGTCACAAAACTGGATATTTCTTTTGAACTTCTTCACCACAGAAACCTATGTATGAACTCTTCCTTCTTTCTCTCTCTCTCTTCTTTTTTGATTTTTCCAGTAACTCATATCTGCTCATATTCCATCTTTTCACCCTTCAAATCATTTGTTCTAGACAAAATTAGCTCTTTTTAATTCTCTGATACAAAATTAACTCTTTTTAATTTTCGGGAAAAGTAAGAAAACATTTCCCGAAAAAGGGAAAAGTTTTCTTACTTTTCCCTTTTTCGATCATTAATCCTTTCCTTGCTTTTCCTCTAATTCTGCTTTCTTATTCTTCTTTACTGTACCGCTTATAACAACTTAACATGCAACAGAAACTGCCTAATACAAAAAATATATAAATAAATAAAATAAGCATATTTAAGTCAATTAATGGTTTTTGAAAGTATATGAAGACCAACCCTAGTGAGCATTTTACTAAACTGGATGACAGATTAAACAGTTAAGAAATATGAATAAATAAAAAAATAAAAAACTAACCAAAAAAAAAAAATTGTGGGAAAAGGCATTTCGTACTATTTTCAATGTGCAAGTTTTTGATTAAAATAAAATGAAGAGAAGACTCCAAAATAAGTATCACTCATGTATGCTAGTGGGACTTGGCATAAACATTCATAAAGCTATCAAATGTATTCACCAAACATACAAATGATTAGAATTTGTTCCTCAAACAGAAGATTGCAAAACTATCTAAAGAACTGTTGACAAGCACTTGAATATGGTGGAATTATTTATATATTCCAATGCCAGTAAAACAGCAAGATCTTATATCAGCAGTACCACGCATTTGGCCTCTCTTGCATTGCAAGCACTACAGAAACTATCTGTTCTATTAAACAGATAGTTTTAGAAACTATTTGTTCAATTGAACAGAAGAGAACTGAACTATTTACATCTAAAAGCAAAAAAAAAAAGAGTACCAATTCTGGAAAAGATCAAATATAAGCTTTTCATTTATTTTTCAAAAATACAAACTCAGAATAGAAAGCAACGTAATAATAGATATTGTATTACAAAAGGGGAAAGACAATATACAGAAGCACACTTGCAATCACAACCCTCCAGTCAAAAATGACATACTTTCTCTTAAGTATAGGATCTCAAAAATTTTCAAAACTATTTCCAAAGAGTCCAACATGGACTGAAATTAGTCTTCTTGTCTCCCCACTCCTCTGCATACCATACAAACAATAGTCTACTTATGTACACAATAATTACTAAATAACAGACACCTGCATATAAATGAATGCACTTTGGTGTTGGCTCTTCTTTTCTTCGTTTTGTTATTCCAATAACATACTAAAGGTGGGAAAAAACTATTAAACTGGCATTCAGTTTAATGAAATTCATACCGGATGCCAGATTTTCCTGATGTTCTTGCACTATTCTTAAGAGATTAATTTATTATAATTTATAATTATTATATAATTTTAAATGCAGTTTTCATTTCTCTTATGTTAACAAATTTTATGCTGCAGCTGATTAAAAGTACTATGTCAACTTTTTTTTTTTACATTTTAATTGGTGCTAGTGTAATTTCTTCATATTTTTACCCACTCCCCTCAGATAAATAACTATGGTTCTTATACACCCAGGAAGGTATTCATACGAGGGTGGTCCAAAAAGTTCTCGGCCTTGACCATAGATGGCAACACTATAGGCAAGATTTTTTTTTTCCTAAGTTGGTACATCTGTCATAAGCATCCATATGAAATTGCAAGTCATTCTATACAGTAGTTTGTTTTATACAGCTGTCTTAAGCAAAAGTGTTATCTGTATCCCTTGAAATGGATAAAATTGAGTATCATGAGGTTATAAAATTCTTTGTAAAAGAAGGTTTAACACCAAAAGAAATTCATTCGAAGTTCATAAACGTTTAAAGGCACTCTTCTCCTTCATTTTTGACAATTAAGAAATGGGCTGCCGGGTTTATAACTATGGATGAGACTTGGATTCACCATTACACACCAGAATCCAAACAGCAGTCAAAACAGTGGACAGAAGCCGGCTGTTCAGCACCAAAGACAAAGTTGGTTCCACCAGCAGGAAAGGTCATGGCATCGGTGTTTAGGGATACTAAAGGCATTTTGTTTATTAATTATTTTGAAAAGGGTGAAACAATAACCAGGGAATATTATTCCAATCTTTTAACCAGACTAGATGATAATATTCGTGAGAAAAGACCCAGTTTGCTGAAGAAAAAAATCATCTTTCATCAGGAAAATGCACCTACCCACAAAGGTGTTTCGGCAATGGGAAAATTAAGGGATCTGCACTATGAATTGTTGGAACAATCCACCCTATTCCCCAAATTTGGTTCCCTCTATCTCTTCCCAAAACTAAAACTCCTCCTCGCTGATCAGAGTTTTTCTTCGAATCAAGAGGTGATTTGCAGCTGTAGATCTGTAGATTTTACAGATCTTACTGAGAACCACTACAGGGACAGGATAATGGTGCTAGAGCATCGCTGGAATAAATATATTAGTCTTAAGGGAGATTATGTTGAAAAATAAAAATAATTTTGAAATTATAAATTTGTTTTTTCATTGTTAGGCTGAGAACGTTTCAGACCATCCTCATACATCTCCTGATGTCTATAAATACAATATTCACTGATTAGAGTTAATAACCAAGAAACATAGCAGCCAATACTGAAGAGATTGATATAAACCAATAAAAAGTAGGTAGGCAGTAACGTTTCAAAACATCAATATTATTTATTTTTTAATCTACATTGGAAACTAACATAGTATGCACTATTTGTATAGATACTTCTAGATAATAATGATTGATTAAAGAAACTCATACAAAAGATAGTTTTATTAACTAACTTTTATTATTAGGTTATGCAGATCTGCTAAGTAATTTAATAAATGCTTAGCCTAATATTTTAATGATTACTAAACAGGTTTAAACCAATGGGGGAAAAAAACTACTGTATTAGACAGAAACAAGTAAACAATGGATTGACTACTTTCAACTTGAAAGAGCTAACCTGCTCAATTAAGCACTTAAAAGCTAAAGTCCTGGTTATGTAATATGTAATGGGATTTAGTTCTTTGTTGACTGAATTTGTTGTTATGATATTTTGCTGAATTAAAGTTTCAGAACTGAATGGTCTTGGTTAATGAAAAGTAAGGAACTTGTCCAAATCTTCAAGATCTTGAAGTATTCATTTTTATTGGCAACTGGTGATAGACTGCAATTTCCACAGTATTCTTTAATTTTTGCTCATTCCCTATCCCCACCTGATATCAATTCCATATACGACAACTTTCAGAACTAATAGCACAAAAGTATAATATTGGCAGGATAAAAATCAGGTTATTTGGAATTATGGCCAAAACAACTAAGGTTATGAGGCCAATACATTTATGTCTGTTAACTGTGTACTCAAGTTGACTGTCCTGCAGGATAGAAAACCTGAGTTTCCAGAAGAAAACCTATCTTTATATGAGACTGGCTAACTCAGCATCAATTGAATAGCTCTTATAAAGGTCCATGTCCAAGACAAAATTCAAACCAAGGAATTTCCAACCAAAAGGAACAATCATTAAAATCAAAATCAAGTCAGAAGGCTACAAGAGAGAAGGAATCTATTAATATTCTTTCTGAATATGTGGAAAACTTTGAAGAAGGCAATGTTCAGAGAATGTAAGTAGAGGGAATGAAACAGAAGTTGGAGAAAAAGTAGGCTAAACAGCAACCTTAACATAACAGAGTTGGCTGATAGTGGCTGGAATGTGTGAGAGGATCATCAATTAGCCAAACTGCTCTCTGACAATATCAAGAATTTTATGAAGGTTTTTGGTGCATTATTCCAATATGGATATTATCCAAGATAAAGAGAGGTGAACTAGGATCTTTTATTCCAAGAAAAAAAAAAAAAAAGACAGGTGTGTTTCGGTAGCATTGGGTGACTAGGTCGTCATTGCTCTCCTTTGAAGAATGATATGAAAATCAGTGTTCCAGACACTGCAAGATATGTCAGTGTAAGATTTGGTTCAGTTAAGGGTTTTGTGGTGTAAAGACAGCTAAGGTCATACTGTGTCAATATAGATCATAGTAGTATCCTCCTATTATCTTCTTGTCTGTCCTAGGATGGGATGAGTCCCCTCCTAATGAGGGGTTACTGGCATATTAATGAAGCCAGTTCGCCACTCCTCTGCTGCATCCCCTAAGAGCCATATTTATGACTGTAATCCGTATGTGTTCATGGGGCTGGTTTGCCTGCTTGCAGGATGAAAAAACCCAGATAAACTGGGGGGGGACTCTGCTGTCCATGCCCAAGACTGGCTAACTTGGCTGAGGAAGATCCTTGAGCTCCTCACGTTATCTATGGGAATCGAAAACCTAGGACACTCCTTCCCCAGGTATATGGTTGCGAAGCGCATAGCCACTAGGTATATGAAAGCAAGTATAAAGATGTTATAAAAAAAAAAACAGATAAAACCAAGCAGTTATCAAAAGTCTATATCCTAAAAAAAAAAAAAAAAAAAAAAAAAACCAGTGGTGTCCCATGCCCATTTAGACTGAGTGTGCTGCATGGGGCTTATGCAACCCGCCCCACAAAATTCACGTCAATTTGACCATATGATTGCATTTTATCAATGTATGAAATGCCTTAAGAATGCATAACATTTCAGTGCTGATTTTAATTGGTCCAATGCAATTAATTATGGGATAACTCTGAATACTTTATCAAATAATATAATTTTAAATAGGGAAATCATTAAGGTCAAATGAACAATAGCCATGCTTAACGCATTCCGTTTATGCGAGAAGCACAAACGGTTTACACTTTGTGGGGAGATTAGATTATCATTGGAAAATACTAGTGAGACATTACTAAAATTAAGGGGATATTGAATCCCACATAGTTTTAAAACCGAATAAGAAACTCAAAGATAGGAATCTCAGAGTTTCTTGCCGAATATAGTAAACTATAAAGTATCGGCGGACACTAGCGTTAGCAAATGCAAGTGATCCTAGTACGTAGTACAATCTCGGGCAACTCGTTGCAAAGGTGAGTAAAGTTCAGATCGCTATTCTTAGGTATTTTCCATAATGTAAAAACACATTTCCTAAGTTCCAGTATGCTGTTATTACATTGTGGAGGGAGGTCACTGCCCAGACCGGTTTCAGCCTTTTTTGAGGCTTCATCAGTGAGCAGCTAGACCTAATACCGAAGTGTATAGCGAAAAGAACTTATATACTCTGCGAACGAGTTGTCCAAGCAGGTGCAACCATTAAGTTACTTAAGTATAAAGAGCTAATAAGCTTCATTTCGGCAATGAAAACGTTACTAAAATTAAGGGGATATTGAATCCCACATAGTTTTAAAACCGAATAAGAAACTCAAAGATAGGAATCTTAGAGTTTCTTGCCGAATATAGTAAACTATAAAGTATCGGCGGACACTAGCGTTAGCAAATGCAAGTGATCCTAGTACGTAGTACAATCTCGGGCAACTCGTTGCAAAGGTGAGTAAAGTTCAGATCGCTATTCTTAGGTAGACATGAATAATTTGAATTTTGATATGATTTTTAAAGACAGCTATATAATCAACTATAATACCCACAGAAATCTGATAAGTAATCACTAGGCAAATTATTATTATTCTTCCGGAGTGAACCAAAAGAAAGGCTGAAATAATTTGTTTTACTTATTTATATACATGTTCCAACCTCCTGACTATTAAATTATTTTAGGAATTTACAACATATACTGGAATATTAATTAAAAGTAACTTTAATAAATACTTCCTATATTTCGGCAATGAAACATTACCATCTTCAATGGGAAGATACAGCTATGACACGTGCATGCAGGCACTACAAAAAGCAAATGAGGCAGAAGAGAGAAACTACTGTTGTTCCTAGAGTCCTAATGGTGCCCCCTAGCGTTATATAGTGTTCTCTATATTAGGTTGTCTTGGCTGTTGGGTTCATGTTCTCGTGATGCAAGCTTCCCCAATTTCGGGCAGTCTCGTGCACCCAAATTTGTTGAGGTTTGGAAAGTTTTTCAGAGCTGAGGCTGATTCTATGAACAATTTTTCATATTTAAACTTGCTGCAGTGTACTAACGTGAATTTCTTCCAACGTATTCTGTAGCGGGTATCCAGAGTCTGCAAGCCCAGAGCGGCTGTACTGGTGAAACCGAAGTCTTTATGTTCCGAAATCCTGACATTTGCTGTCCTGTCTGTTTGGCCAAAGTAAGACAGTTTACAGCAGGGACCTGGTATACCCCAGGTAGGTCTAGGCAAAGTGGTTGGTCTTGGGTGAAGTGGATAAGGGATGCCAAATTTTTATATGGTTTGTAACAACAAGTTAAGTCATATTTTTTTAAGATTTTGGTTATTTTTTACCGAGGTGCCCCGGATATAGGGAATGGTGATGGATTTAGTGTAATCTTTGTTATGAAGGGGGGGGGGTAATATTTTTTGGATTTTTTGGGGGTTGTAGCCATTTGCTAAGAAAGTATTAAGGATGTGGTTTAGTTCAGTGGTTAGGGCATTGTCATCTGAACAGATTAATTTTGCCCTGTTATATAGTGTTCTCTACGATGTCTTGTGCACTTCGGCAGCAAAAGAATTTATAAAGATATGAAGTCGGCACATCAAAAAATTTGATAACTTGAAAAAGGACTCTACCTCCGAACTGCAACAACATCTCAACACTGTAGTCAACCTTTCTTCCATTATTCTGAAGCCTGAGGCACTCTACGCACTGGCACGTGGCTACAATTTTGCCATATCTCCAAAGAAAATACTGGCTGAAGAAATAATGATTCAAATAGAACGTGGTATTCGCAACCTTCCAAACCATATCGCCAACAATATCAGACTGGATGTAGCCGGTGTTCTCACCAAAGCAAGACCACCAAAAACCAACATATCCAAAGATGAACATAAAGCTCTACAAGAAATGAAGAAAAACAAAGAAATAGTAATCACCAAAGCAGATAAGGGAAATGCCATTGTGGTTCCCAACCAAACAAACTACGCAGGTAAGCTTAATGCTTTATTGTTAGATCGGGACCTCCCTACTGAGTATTATCCCACCATCTTCCAAATTAGAATTACTCCAAAGGCTCCTTAAGAAGGTCACTTCTTGGTCTATGGAAGTTACCAACAAACTAAAACCTTTTAACTCTAGACCCCACCCCCCACCCTGAATAGATAGACTTCCAAAAATATATAAACTAAATGTGCCATTACGTCCCATAGTGGATGGCATTGATTCCCCCACATACAAATTAGCCAATGTGCTCACACACTATACTGGCAACACACCATCACATATAAAAAACTCAGCCCACTTCAAAGCTAGTATAGAAAACCTCTCACTCCAACATACTGACATAATGGTCAGTTTTGACGTCTCCTCCCTATTCACAAATGTCCCACTCAAGGAAACCTTAGAGCTCATCCATGCCAAATTTCCTCCCGATATCTCAGCCCTATTTCTGTTCACAATGAACTCAGGCTATTTTGTTTAGCAAGGAAAATTCCACAAACAGATAGAGGGGACAGCCATGGGTTCACCACTCTCCCCACCCCTCAACTTCTTTATGGAGACTTTTGAAGAGAAAGCCTTAAACTCTGCCTCACAAAAACCCAACTGTTTGGCTTCGCTACATTGATTTGCTCATTATTTGGCCACATGGCTCAGATACACTCCACTCCTTAACACACTTAAACAACCAACACCTCAGAATCCAGTTCACCTTGGAAAAAGAGGAAATCAGCAGTCTCTCTTTCCTAGACACTCTAATCACTCGCCAGCCTGACGGATCCTTGGTATTCTCTGTTTACAGAAAACCCACCCATACAAGCAGATACATTCACCAGCAATCCCACCACTCTCCTCACAACAATATGGGGGTTATAAAAACACTACATAACAGGGCAAAATTAATGTTCAGATTACAATGCCCTAACCACTGAACTAAACCACATTCTTAATACTTTCTTAGCCAATGGCTACAACCCCCAAAAAATCCCAAAAAATATTACCCCCCCCCATAACAAAGATCAAAGATTACACTAAATCCATCACCATTCCCTATATCCGGGGCACTTCGGGAAAAAATAACCAAAATCTTAAAAAAAATGACCTAACTTGTTACAAACCAATAAAAAATTTGCATCCCTTATCTGCTCCACCAAAGACCAACTACTTTCCCTAGACCTACCTGGGGTATACCAGGTCCCTTGCAACTGTAAACCGTGTCATAGTACACGTGTCATAGTTGTATGTTCCCATTGAAGATGGCAATATGACATTGCCAAAATATAGGAAGTATTTATTAAAATTACTTTTAATTAATATTCCAGTATACGTTGTAAATTCCTTAAATAATTTAATAGTCATGTGTTATCAACGTATAAGCCTTTCTACAAGAGTTCCAACCTCCTTTGACTATAATCACAGTCATAAAATCTGCGAAAGCTCTGGAAGAAAACGGGAGATTCAGTAGATTATGAACACTGTTTCTCCATTGTAAATATGGGCAAAATGTTATAAATTATTTATAGAAAATTACATATTAAAACTTGTCTGTATCGATGTCCTAAAGACTTCAGTTCACACTTCACGCAAGCAAAACAGATGAAACTCAGGAAACAAACTCATGACAAATGACAATATTCAATTAGATTGGATGACATAATAAACAGCACACTGAGTTCTGGGTGCACTTGTCCGAGCGCACACACCCACTGCATGTGTGATGCAATGTTTGTGCATCGAAAAATATTCTCTTCATGAAGCATTGGTATAGTGATTAATTTTAGAAATCATGTGAAGCCAGGAAACAATTAGAGGAGTCTTTAACAGGAACAATAGATCATCCCAAGAGTAATGTCTTCGTTAGCATTAAGTTTTGGAAGGATATAAAAGATAAATCATTGTTAATTTAATAAAGTATATATATTCTCCATTTGAATCAATAACGCTCTTCCAAAGTTGTGAAAGCTTCATAATTTGTATAGAATTCAAGTTTGGAGGCAAAGAAGGCTCAATTTCAGTGCCTCTAAAGTAGTATTGTATTGTTTTTCATGAATCAAATGTTGCAAACTTCGAAATAAGTGGTAATCTGAAGGTGCAAGATCAGGAGAATACGGAGGATGTGGAAGCTTTTCTCAGCCAAGTTCCTCAATCTTGATACAGGTGATTCTTGTACAATGAGGGCGTGCATTATCATGGTGAAAAACAAGAACGATCTAACAGATAAGCTTAAGTGTTGATGGTTATTCATGACTTATTTTTCACGGTGATCATGAATAACCATCACCTAAGCTTATCTGTTAGATTGATGATTCTGCACGGAGAAGACATTGTATACAAAACACGACGGTTCGGTAAATCGAAACTGAAATTGTCCAGAAAATTGAACAGGTTAGCCTTCCTTAAACAATGCTGCGACAACGATATCATTCCATCTTTTCTGAAATTCAAAGCAAAGTTACAATCGGCAAAGGCACATCGTATTTATCGACGGGCGAGTTTAGCGCTTCTTCGAGAACAAATCGTCGCTACTCGCATAGAGCTTAGTAGGCTAAACAGCTCTATAACAAGAACTAATCAACGTGTTAAATCCTGAAATATGGATTGTCCTACAGCACATCTCCAAAGTTGCAACAAAAAAAGAATTCACAAAAGTAAAAAGCAAACACCTAAAGAAATATGAACTCCTACAACAGCGCCAACATACGAAGTCTCGACCGCGACTTCGACGAGACCATGTGGTCATAAACCTATCACCGGAAACACTCACTGATGAAGCTAAGAACGCTCTCAATCTAGGACATAACTTTGCCGTCATGCCCAAACAAATTCCTAAACTAGAAATTATGATGAAAGTAGAACGGGGTCCATGATCTTCCGCCAGCAATGGCCAATAATGTGCGACTAGATATAGCAAGTATTCTAAACAAGGCTAAGCCTCCAAAAAGCAATATGCCACGTAAGAAAATAACTGCCCTAAAAAAGTTATATAATAATAAAAATATTATTATTACAAAAGCCGATAAAGGAAATGCAATAGTTATCATGAATCAAGAAGAGTATAACAGAAAAATGCAAGATCTCATACGTGACAGTTCCACATATCAAATTATACATCAAGACCCTACGATGTCTCAAAAGAAAAAGGTCCAAAAATTACTGAAAAAAGTGACATCATGGCCCAAAGAAATCATCAGGAAAATAAAACCGATTCATGTTAAACCACCCCGTATTTATGAATTACCAAAAATCCACAAAACTAATATCCCCCTATGCCCCATAGTCGATAGCATAGATAGTCCCACATATAAACTGGCCAGGCATTTAGCCAAGTCGCTTGCCCCTCTTATTGGCAACTCCTCTACTTTTGTAAAAAATTCAGTCCATTTCAAAACACTGGTTAAAAATCTAATCCTAAAAGATTGACATAATGGTTAGTTTCAATGTCACCTCCTTATTTACCAATGTACCACTTATAGAACACTCTTGATTTAATCAAATCTAAATTTCCCCCTGATATTTTTGAATTATTTAAATTTACCATGAATGCAGGTTACTTTACATGGGGAGGAAAATTCTACAAACAGATTAATGGTACTGCTATGGGTTCCCCCCCCCTCTCTCTCCCACATTAGCAAATTTTTACATGGAACACTTTGAAAACAAAGCTTACCACAGCTACATACAAGCCACAAGTGTGGTTATGCTATGTAGATGATGTGTTTGCCATCTGGCCATGGACAAGACACTTTGAATGCTTTTGTCACCTACCTAAACAGCCAACACCCCAAAATTCACTTCACAGTAGAAAAAGAATCAAATCACTGTTTACCATTTCTTGGCACATTAGTCACCCACCTTTCAGATAGATCACTATCTTTTTCTATTTACAGAAAGCCTACACACACACACACACACACACACACACACACACACACACACACACACACACACACACACACACACACAGGAAGATAAGTACATAAACAATCACATCATCATCCAGTCCAACAATACGGCATTTTAAAAAAACACTTACACACAGAGCCAGAGCCATTTGTTCTAACGATACAGCTCTTCTGACCACTGAAATCCAATACCTGCATCATACATTCTTAGGCAACGGCTACAATCCCTACAAAATAGATAAAATACTACATAGGCTCATTACTCTGCCCTCCCCTAATACACAAGAATACAACATGACCATTTCTATTCCCTATATCAGAGGTACATCAGAAAAGATATCCAAAGTATTGCTGAAAAATGGCCTTCGCACCACTTTCAAACCTCATGTCAAGCTGGCAACTCTGATCCGCTCGCCTAAGGATAAACTTCACCCTTTAGCACACCAAGGAGTGTATGAAGTTCCTTGTGATTTGGCCTATTATGGGCAAACAGGAAGATCAGTGAACATCCGTTATAGATCCGAAAGATTATTTTTTGAGCCAGCAATGGCTTTGAAGAATTCTCCCAACCTTAACAAATATGGTTGCATTAATTTGCCAAAAATTTGGGAGACGGTTATCCTAAGAAAAACTCCTGGATAGTTGCTTTTTTTTTTTTTTTTTTTCGTTAGAGGGTGCCAAAAATAGGACTTTATATCTTTAGTCTTTTGCAATTATATTGTTTCACTCCCTCACTGTCACGTATACAAGTGTGTTGTGCTCTGATTATGCCGAGTTGAAAATCAGCGAAATATAAGCGTTAATAAAACATCTTTGTGATAAAAGTGTATATGGTGTTGTTAATACCGTGAAAAATAAGTCATGAATAACCATCAACATCTAAGCTTATCTGGATAATGAATTAAGATCTTTTGCTAAATCTTCAACAGTAGCATTGGCATTTCTTGCAAAAGCGGCGTCCATTATCAAGAGAGAGACAGTGTGCCAAAGAGCAAGGGGAGTCTTTCAAGCTAAAGTCACCTTGTCGAAATTTTTGGAACCACTGCTGGCACTTTTGCACATTCAAAACATTATCGGCATATGCTTCTTGCACATTTTTACAGTGTCAGCAGCATTGTTGCCCTTTATTGAACTCAAAAGGCATGATGTTCGGTGACTTCCACAGATGATAGGGTTATTTAAATAATAACTTATGCATGATGCTCTTGCAAGGTGCAATTCCTTAGAATGAGGCTGAATCAGCTTAGCAGTACTTATAAAGCTTTAAAAATTCATGTTTAGACAAGCTGAAACATATTTGAATAAGTACAGTATAAAAAACATTACTTTTGGGATAACCTGATTGGTGATATTGCTATTTCATGTGTGTGAACTGCACACCTGGAATATACACTCCTGATATATATATATATACCATATTTACTTGAATATAACTCGCCCTCACATATAACTCGCATCCCTGATTTTACTTTATGAAAAAAGAAAGTAAAAAGTTTTGCATATACCTTGCACAAGAAAAAAAGTTTAAACATGTTTACGTCAGGGCGATAGTAACTCGTTCCGCAGTAAACAATCCACTGTAACAGCCATTATACTGCAGATGCAAGAAAAACAAGTAGTTTTATTGTATCACTGAATAAGGTACAGAGACATTGCTGTCTGTATAATATATTTGTCAACAAATAGTGCAATTAGAGACAACTGAGATAAAAATGGCACTAACTAATGAATCACATGTCCCCCTCCCACAGAAACTATGCTAATTAAACTCAAGCAAAACCACAGTTGCACTGGCAAACACAGTAACTAACTAAAAAAAAAAAAAAAAAAAACAACCACAAACCCAAATATTCTACAGTGACTCCAAAATATTTGGGGTTGTGGTTGTGTGCTTCAAAGTGTCCCCTCTGAATAAGACCTTCAACCATTTATCAGCTTGATGACTGTTCAAGTTCCATCTACTAAATTTTAGAGGGATTTCGGCAAGATGACATTTGGTGCAATAGTTGTACAGAACTTCAGGGTCAGATATGACCACAGTCTCAGTGGCTTTCGGGTGTTTAGTCTGAGTTTCCCAACACCAGATCGTCTGTGTACATGTACTTTAGGGAGGAGGTTTGTGGCATGTTACTAATGTATAAATTAAAAAGGTACAGAGCTAGCACAGAGCCCTTATGGTAGTTCATTTTTTAGTACTTTAAAGGAGCAATTTTTACCATTCAGCCGAACCTTTAACTTGTGCTTTGATGTCATGCACTTTAGAATCTTAATCATCTTTGGGTCTTGTATTGCAGTTGCAAATTTCAGTATGAGTCCAATCACCCAAATCATGTCATGTGCAGTGGACAAATCTATGAATGCTACTGAGGTTTTAAAGCCATTTTGGAAACCAGCTTCTATATGCTTCTACGCTCATGAGCAGTTGAATCAAAGATACCTGCCGTGTTGGAGAAATGGTGATGTGGTCGCCCCAGCGAATGGAATAGTGCGACGTGCCGCATGACGGGGATGTCGTCAGACCTTGTACTGACCATCTGAGTAATAGTCAAGCACAGAATGGGGAAGACTCGAGATCTCAGCGAATTCGATCGCAGCCAGACATATGGGGCACTCCATCTCCGAAGTCGTGCAGGCACTGGGGTTTTTCACAGGCCACTGTGTCAAGAGTGTATTGTGGGTACATGGAATTGAGTAAAACTACAGACGCCAGGGAAAACTGCCATGATGTACAATGTGTCTATGACAGGGGATGCCATTGGCTAGCTCGAATGGTAATAGCGGATAGACGGGCCACAGTGCCGCGGATCACTCACCAATTCAATGCTGGACAAAAACGCTGTGTGAACAGCCATACCATCTAGAACCATCTCCTCGCTATAGGGTACAGAAGCCACTGCCAAACTAGGGTACCTCGGCTCACTGCACATCACAAGACACAATGATTAGCATAGGCACAGGAACACGACCATTTGACCCTCGATGCATGGAAAAAGGTGGCCTGGACTGATGAGTCAAGGTACACACCAATGGCAGGGTAGGAGTGCGTCGTCAAGCATATAAAGTGATAGATCCCTCAGGTCAATGGTATTCTCGTATGAGGACTGTTTACGTGGGATGAAATGGGTCCCCTGGTACATCTGCCATCCTCCCTCACTGGCAAACGATACAGGGAACTGCTGTCAAATTATGTGCACCCATTTCTGCCCTTACAGCAAGACGATGCATGGGCCTACAGCTGCCGAAACATGGCTGAGTTGGTGGACATGAGGATGCTTGGCTGCCCCCCCCCCCCAAAAAAAAAAAAAAATTATATACAGAGTACATAAAGGGTGCTGAATTGTTGTGAAATATCTCCTTATGGTGCACCTGGACGACATCTTTGAGCCTGTCATTTTTTTTTTTTTTAACTTCCCAGCTAATATAAGCAAAATGAAATGAAAGTGTAACAGGAAGAAATGAAGTATATCTTTTCAAAAAAGTTCTAAAACTGACCAAAAAATAAGGAAATTCACTCCACGGATCAAAATTTTCCCAAAATATTTTCGAAAAATTTGGAGAAAAGAACAAAGCTAATAATAATGGCAAATACCTGTTGTATTTCTGCTCAGGACATGGACTAGTTATTACTAACACCATATTCCAACATAAAAATGTGCACAAATTCACATGGAGAGAACAGGCAAGGAATAAGAAAAGTCTCATTGACTATGTTATTGTTGATAGTGATGTTTTCTCCCTGGTGCAGGACACCAAAGTGTACAGAGGATTTGAAATTAGAAGTGATCACTATTTAGTCTTGAGCAGGATAAAATTGAATTTCATATTGAAAAGAATAACACGTAAGAAAGTTTTAAAGCGAATAAAATTTGAGCAGCTCTCAGATGTGAACTGTAGACTAAAATACACAAAGATTATTGAAGAAAAATGAAAGAGTTTGAGAACAGGAAACAAACATTGAAGAAAACCCTGATTGATTCAGCCAGAGAGGCATGTGGTGAGGTTGTGTGCAAGGATAAAAAAAATCATAACTCCCTGGTGGACACAGGAAGTTAAAGAGGCAGTGAAGGAAAAGAAGAAAGCATATCAAAAGTTCCTGGCAAATAAGTCAGCTTGTGCTCTTAGATAATGCAGAGACAAATGTAAGAAAGCTAAACAGTGTGTAAAACTAGCTAAACAAAAGTCATGGGAGAACTTTGGCAAGAACATAGAAAATAAATATCAAGAAGGTGGCAAAATATTCTGGAGGTTGTTGAAGAAGCTTAGGAATGGAGGAAAGAGTGCTGTAAAAGGAGTAAGAGATGATAAAGGTGACATGAAAATGGAAGAAAAAGATATCCTTGAAGTATGGAGTAATTACTTTGAAAAACTGCTAAATGAAACAAGCAGTGAGGACAGCACAGTGGTAAAAAACACTGACCAGGCATACAGTCAGGAATATATATATCCATACTTGAAGCAGAAAAAGCCATCAAAGACTTGAAATGTGGAAAGGCAGCAGGAGTAGATGACATTCGACCAGAAATGCTTAAGCATGGTGGTATAAAAGTCTTACAGTGGCTGCACTGCATAGTTCAGAAGGCTTGAACAGAGGGACGAATTCCTGATGAATGGAGCAGAGCTCTAATAGTACCCATATACAAAAAGGGAAATAAAGTTGAATGTGAGAATTACAGAGTTATTTCCCTGCTGAGTGTTCCTGGCAAGATCTATGCAAGTATACTTGAGAAACGGTTGAGAAGAATTGTGGAAGAAAAGCTTAGTGAAGAACAAGCTGGATTCAGGCCAAATAGAGGCTGTCAGGATCAGATCTTCACTTTACGACATATAGTCGAGAAAGCATGGGAATATAACAAAGATCTGTATTTAAGTTTTGTCGAGTTGGAAAAGGCATATGACAAGTGCAGTGCAGTCACTGTAAGACTTTTATACCACAATACTTCAGCATTTCTGGTCGAATATCATCTACTCCTGCTGCCTTTCCACATTTTAAGCCTTTGATGGCTTTTTCTACTTCAAGTATGGATATGTATTCCTCACTGCATGCGTGGTCAGTGTTTTTTACTACTGTGCTGTCATCACTGCTTGTTTCATTTAGCAGTTTTTCAAAGTAATTACTCCATACTTCAAGGATATCTTTTTCTTCCGTTTTCATGTCACCTATCTCTAACTCCTTTTACAGCACTCTTTCCTCCATTCCTAAGTTTCTTGAACAATCTCCAGAATATTTTGCCACCTTCTTGATATTTATTTTCTATATTCTTGTCAAAGTCCTCCCATGACTTTTGTTTAGCTAGTTTTACACAGTGTTTAGCATTCTTGCATTTGTCTCTGTATTCTCTAAGAGCACAAGCTGACTTATTTGCCAGGAACATTTGATATGCTTTCTTCTTTTCCTTCACTGCCTCTTTAACTTCCTGTGTCAACCATGGAGTTCTAATTTTTCTATCCTTGTAGACGACTTCACCAAATGCCTCTCTAGCTGAATCAATCAGGGCTTTCTTCAAGGTTTGATTCCTGCTCTCAAACTCTTTCATTTTTTTCTTCAATAATCTTTGTGTATTTTAGTTTACAGTTCACATCTGAGAACTGCTCAACTTTTATTCGCTTTAAAACTTTCTTACATGTTATTCTTTTCAATATGAAATTCAATTTTATCCTGCTCAAGACTAAACAGTGATCACTTCCAATTTCAAATCCTCTGTACACTCTGGTGTCCTGCACCAGGGAGAAAACATCACTATCAAAAATAACATAGTCAATGAGACTTTTCATATTCCTTGCCTCTTCTCTCCATGTGAATTTGTGCACATTTGTATATTGGAACATGGTGTTAGTAATAACCAGTCCATGTCCTGAGCAGAAATCCAACAGATATTTGCCATTGTTATTAGCTTTGCTCTTTTCTCCAAATTTTCCCAAAATATTTTTGTATGTCTCACAATCATTTCCTACTCTACTATTTAGATCCCCAACAAGGACCAACTTTTCCTTTTTCATTGTGTCAGTTGCTTTTCCTAAAGTATCTAAAAATTCCTCCACTTCAACCTTAGTAGAACCTTCTGTGGGACCATAGGCACAAATAAGTCTCATTGTCCAGTTCCCCATTCTCATATTTGTCCACATTACTCTACTTGAGACTGACTGCCATTCAAGAAGATTAGCCTCGTATTTTGTGTTGAATAACTCCTTTTCCTTGATTGTCATTGCCTGAATATAACATTTTGTATTTATTGCTCAGAAAGATCTCAACAGTTTTGGTCTTTTTTGTTTCAGTCACCCCTATTATGTCGATCTGGTACTTATCTAATTCCTCAGCTAGCTTCATTTCTTTGCTATTCAGGCTTCTTATGTTGATAGTACTGATCTTTAACTCTGGTGATGTTGAGTTGGAGTGTGTTTTCAGATTTGTTCCAGTAGCTGACTTTTCACTGTTCGCCCTGGTTCCCTGGCAAAGACAATGGGGGGGGGCCTTGTTTAACCAGGCAACGTCCCAGCCGGCATGAAATTTTTGTCATGTTGTACCATCATTTTTTATTTTGGTTTAACCAATAAGAATACAATTTGGTTGGCTAAATCCCAAATTTCCAGTCCATCGTCGTTCGTTCAGTATCTAAGTAGATACCCAACAAGGTGCACCATGAGAAGGTGAGGATTGGACATGAGGTCAGAAGCCATGGTCGGTTCTCCACATTCCTTTAAAGGCTATGTGAAAGTCTCCTCTCAGTTATACAGCTTTGCACTCTGCAAATATTTGCTATTTGTCCTCATCTCCTAGACACATTTTCGTGCCAATAGCCAACATCTAAAAATTATGCTTCGCTATAGAAAAAGAAACTAAAAATTATCACCTCTTCCTAAACGCCTTAGTTAGATGGATACCAAATCCCTGTCTGTTTTTAAAACACACACACACACATACCCTAGAAGGCACTTACATCATCCATCTCAAGAGTCCAGCATCCTCAAAACACTTCCACATGGAGCATAAGTTATTTGTTCAAGTGCCATAGCCTTTGCTACTGAACTTAGGTATCTTTGTAATACTTTTATTCAATAGCTACAACCTTTATAATACAGACAAAATACTACAACCATCCCCTTAACCCTCCTACTACCAATATACAATATCAATGTTTTAGTAATTTATTAACTTTTTATATCAGTGTGACAACTGAGTTGGATAAAGGAAATCGCTACCTGATGGAAAGATCATGGCAAAATTATTACCATCCCTTATACTCAGAGTACATTAGAAAAGACAGCTAAAGTTATTGAAAAATATAATTTCTGTGCCACTTTCAAACCACACGTTCTAGCAACCTTTATCTGTTCTCTTTAGGATCAGCTTCACCCTCTTGTACATTCGGGAATGTATAAGTCCCCTGTGCTTGCAACTTAGCTTACTTTGGACAGACTAGAAGGTATGTTAACATAGAAGTATGGCTTAAATGAATTTACCAAAGATTTGGGAAACCCTCATTATTCTAAGACAAGACTTTTTCTGAATGAAATTCGTTTTTATCTGATCCTGAAGGGAACAGTTTGTTAGAACATCAGTTCTTTCAATTACAATTCAAATGGTTTCTACAACTAAGTGCTATGTTCTTATCAAATTTTTATGTTCCTGAAGATGCTAGTTAGAAATCCAATGAAATGTAAATAAGTTCAATAAATTAATTATTAATTTTCTTCTAGGGTTTATATTGTGAAGCACTGTTATGAATAACTACCAACATTTAAGCCTATCTTGAGGGAGTCATAATGCTGATAAAAAAAAAGATCATTACTATTATTACGTGACACCTCCAGGGACTCATTGCAGGAGGGCATCCCACTACAAACATCTCACTGTCATTCCCTACTAAGTTAATTCTACAACTACACACAACCACCACCATCACCACCATCTACCACCCATTACCACCAACAGTATTTCTTGTCTGTAAACTGTGTATTTTCATAATCAATTTGTATGTGGGATGAAAAAACCAAGTTTCTGGGAGAAAAAACCCTGCTACCTCCATATCAGACCAGCTAACTCACCTTCAACTGAAAAAGTCCATGTAAAGATTCCTCTCATTACAACAAGAATCAAACTCGGGACTTTTCCAATCGAAGGGTGCAAGGAGCAATGTACAGTAATTCTTCCAATTGCACTATGTAGGCAATAAAATTTAATGCATCAGATTGGGAAGGGAAATAAAATTCTTAGGATATATGCTAAAATGAAGAGGTGACCAATGTGAATATCACAGAAAACCTACGAGGAAGAAGAGATAGTGGCCAACCAAGGTATGATTATATTATGAATAGAACACTGAACAGGGAAGGCATCCAAATCTTTAAAGATCACAAGATAGAAAGAAGTAGAAAACCATAGCTGCCAACCTTTGGATGAGAGATGGTACCTAAAAGAATGAATGAAAGTGCCTCTGTAGTCAAGATTTTCTTGACTACTCAATGCCTTTAGTTCTTGTGGTTATAATATTAATTGTTTTGATAATTTAATCTTAAACTTAATCTTATCACTTGACATTATGCAGATGATGTTATACTTCTAAATAAATCCAGTACAAGTCTGCAGGATTCCCTGACTAAACTGAATAACTGCTGTAATAAATCTGTATGAAAATTAGCAATAAAAAGACAAAGAACAGTTAAAACATCAACTGCATCCTGAATGAAAAACCTATAGAACAAGTAAAACACTGAAACTGATTAGGTTGAATTTTTAGTGAAAGATTTTTATTGAATATGGAAATTGACACCAGAATTAGTTAAGTTGGTATGGTAGGAAGCCAAAAGAATAAATTTATATGCAATAAGAGAGAAATTAGTCAAAACACTAAACTAGTTGTATACAATGTTTAAACATTGTATACATTGCATACAATGCTTAAACAAAATATTGGTTTAAGCATTGTATTTTAGACAGAGGACAATGTTTAAGCCAATTTTAATTACAGATCTGAAAGATGGATTAGAAATAAAGCACAATCAAAGATTAGGGACCACAGATATGAGCGTTCTGAGAAAGATTAGGAGAGTGAATAGATGGCATCAATAGCAGATAAGGATATTAAGAAGGAACTGGCACTTAGCATTCAAGAACATGTGATCGGAGCAAATCTAAGTGGTATGGTCACTTAAACAGAATAGGAGAAGATAGGTTAGCAAACAAAAGGTTAGAGTGTTTCTTGCCAGGAGAGCAAGAAAAGGATCCAGAGGAAGATCAAAATCTAGATGGGGGTGGGTGAGTGGATGGATACATTGAGAAGTATATACAACATGTTGAAATTTTGCCAGATAACAGATTAATATAGAGAAAAGCTGTCAATAGGAAGTTGGTAATGATGTAAACTTCATGTAATACATACACAAAGTGGATATCAGATCCAGCATTATTTCAAAGCTGAATGTAGAAAACTATGAAAATTCCCTAAGTTGACCATAGAGCTTGCAGGAATACATTCCTCAGCATTCACAAGTTGCCTTAGGGAGGACTACTTAAAAGACATAGGCACCGCCCAAGTGTCTATATATTCGTCTTTTATTAGTCCATTTTGATGAGGTTTCACTGGCCTGACAGCTGTTTCGAACTGGTTGGTTCTCTTCAGAGACCAGGCAAAAACTTTATAAGAGAGCAAAAATTCTCATTCAGTACTAAGGAACTTGAAATGTCAGAGAAATGTATTTTTCATAATTTGAAATAATGCTAGATCTAATATCCACTTAGTTTATGTAATTTTGCATAGCCGAACTGAACCCTTTTGGCTCTTTATTTTAATAATTCATGTAGTAGTATCGTAATATCCTGTACATTCCTCCATCCAAAGGTAAATATCAGGAATTTGATGAACTACTTCCAATTAGAATATTACTCAGGCATTCAAGCTTCAGTTTTTCTCCTCCTTGTTACCTGATATGGTATATACTATGCTCTCTCAGAGTGTTTTCTAAATCTGAAGAGTGTCAGAAAAGTCAGTGTTTGGCAGAAAAAATTCCTGTAATAATATGGTTTTTGACTTCTACAAGGTTCAGTTTTTGTTTCTTTCTTTTAAGGTTACACGGTGATCACCATTCGTAGTGAAGAATTTATGGAGACAAAAACACTCGTGTTGGAATAATTACTTTACTTATAATTAAGAAAATAATATTTGATTCGACATCTGTAGTGAAGTAAAAAAAAAATTAATTAAATTAAAAATTAATTCAAATGTATGAAAAGTTTATTTTATTTTGTGAATTAATTTTTAATTTTGTGTATGTTTAATTTTTTTTTTCACTAGAAATGTGAACTTTAGGGGCATCATTAATCTTCAAAATGAGGTGGATGCTTTAATGTTGAATAACTGGACTTTCTTTGGGAAAGTAGCAAATATCCTTGATAATACTGTTGATTTTGTTGTGTGCATGTACATTCATATTGAATGATACTCAAAATTTAGAATAAATGCCAGCTAGCAACATTACTAAACAACCTGAATGACAGTTTAGAATAAAAGAGAATCGTTACATTTGCTACATTTATCATGGTTATGGCAAAAATATGGTCATATACCATTTCACTTTTTATAAACAAACTTCTTACATCATATTGGATCATAGTATCTCCATGAGTCCAGCTAGCCAACTGATGAAACTTCAAGAAAGGTTGCACCTAGACTGGAAATGACTCACTATAAGGACAATATTCACTTCCTAAAATGTTTTTCATCTGCAGTATAGTCAACTTGTGATAGAGTTAACTGTTATCAGTACACACACACACACACACACACACACACACACACACACACACACACACACACACACACACACACACACACACACAGTCAGTGTAAGAAACTTCAAGAAATCTTTCATTTTTTCGTGTAGTAGAGTAAAAGATGGATATAAACAAGAATTTCTTCTAAAGAATAATATACTACTCAAGCAAGCAAAAAAAAACAATTACTACAAACTTCTTAAAGTACCTAACAAAAACCTACTCCAAAGCATCAGTTCAAATAATATTCTGATCATGCTTAAAATCACATTTACTGCTATGGTATTCAATATTTTAATTTCAATCCTTTTGAGGACTGAAATTAAAATGTTGAGATTTTTAGATTATGAGATTTTTGAGAATTTTAAATTACTTCATGATAAATACCATCGCTATATCTGATACATACTTTAAACATAATTTCTAGTAAGGAAATAAATGTATAAAACAAGCGCATCAATATTGTTAACCTCAAAAGATAAATATTTACCTTCTGTAATAAGGGATGTATTTTTTCCACTGGCAACACAAGAGGAGATTTCTTTTTTCCTTTTTCTATAGCATTTTGGGCATCTCCAATTGCCCATTTATCTATTGGATGTGGAAATGTTTTTTGAACACGTTCTTCCACATCTTGAACAGTGTGTGGCTGAGCAGCACAAAGCATACCCAAGAGCCGAAATATTAATGATTCAACATATTTTAATGCATCTTCTTTAGCTGTGAGTGAAGAATGTACTTGAAACTGAACCTTTAAAAATAAATAAAATAACTTAAACTCACAAAAATTGCGATTATAAAAAAAATGTATACTTGGTTAAAGCACAATATACAATTTTAAACCATTTTATTTACATGTATAACACTTTTAATTATTAATTTCATTACCTTATAATCAGTAGCAACTAGAGGGTACATTCCCTTTAAAAAAATGCTACAGAAATATGTTATATATGATGGAAAAATAATCTCTGGATGTACTCATTTGTGTTCTATGAAGATGAGATTCAATACACTGAAATGAATTTTGTTTTAACTATTATTAAATAAGTGGAAATTTGTATCTAAAAATCACTTCTGATATTTCATAAAATGAAACTTGTACTGACAGAGCTCAGAGAAAAAAATGTAGTAGTAATAACCACAATGCAATAAATGTATATACAGTGAATTACAACTGCCTCAGTTCCAGGGTGGGAGTCAAATATTTTGAAGTGTTTGCATGGGGAATGGGTTCAATGTTTAGAAAATTACTAAAATTGAGAGTTATATGTTGGGATAACTGATTTTTCAGATTAGGTAGCAGTCTGATGTATGAATAAACAGAAAAAACCAAATAAGACATCAAAACAATCGAGCTTCACATGTTATTGTTGCATTCTATAGTACAAAGCAGGTCAGCTACAGTATTGGTAAAACTGTACTTAGAGTTCCATGAGATTCAGTATCTGAGAGGAAGGGTGATGGCTGACAAAGGCCTGAAAAGTTCAGAGGACACACACTTCAAATACTAAAAGACTGCACAGCAGACTGCCACTATGATAAGAACTCTATTACACCGACTATGGGGAATGATGAATGTAAATTGTAGAACTTAGCAAATAAGTGAAAAAGAAGTGAAATGATAGAGACATTTAAGTTTGTGAGAGGATTTAAAAGACTGACAAGTAGAATTACACAGAGATGAAAGTAAGGTAGGAGGAGAGAAAAAACAAGGAAATTCTTAAAAGTTGTGTAAACATATAGGGAACAACGTTTGCACGAGTGAAATACGCTGCCAGTAACATAAATAATTTCAAATTCAATATGGTAGAATACAGAAAGGCATGGTGAAAGAACTAATTGTTTTGGCTAGCACCTGAGAGGGTACATTCTTGCCTGAGATGCAAGTATTGTATGAGGAAGAATGTGAAAGATTTATTGGAAGAAGCAAAAAAGAAGAGTGAGAGAAAAGTTCATGAGTCATCTGACATGCTATGACAGATTGAACTGCAAAGGAGGACAACAAGAATACCTAATGAATCAATACACAGGTTGTACAGAAGGAATGATGTAGAGTTTGTGAACCAATGGCCACAGTTTGATGAACAGAAGGATTTGAATAATGATGATTGAATACATTTAATGGATTGAAAGTTAGGTGTCCTGAGAGAAAGAAAGAGAGCCTTGTTCATTGAGAGAGAGAGAGAGTGTGTGCGCTCACGCACAAGAAAGCACCCATGGGGGTGAATGAGTGTGCGAATTAACAAAAAATGAAGAATCTAGTGTCCTGAGCAACAATTGCTGGCCTGGTTGGCCGAGTGGTTAGTATATCCACTCTCCAGCCAAAAGGCTGAGGGTTCGAATCCCTCCATGTGCATGGATGTTTGTGATTATCTGTGTGATTTTTGTGAAATCCAAATAGTGGTGGTCAGCGGTAGATGGTGCTGGTGTAGATGATGAAGGTAGTTATGGTTAGTGGAGTGGTAGAGAAGGAAAGTTGCAGAGTAGGTGCCCTCCCTCAATGAGTCTTTGGACTCCCTGGAGGTGTTATGTAGTAGTAATAATAATAATAATAATTTCAAATGGGATAGTCAATTCAGGATGTAAAGGTGTTAGGACCTAAGGGGTTGCTACAGTCTCTATACATTAATGCTAAATTAGCAGGAATAACAGGGAAAAGTTTTGGGCACTGGTTACTGCAATATCAGCAAAAGCTATAGCATTAGTGAGACTTGGCTAACAGCAGATGACGTATTTACAGAGATAGCATGAGATGGATTTAGTATTTTTTGGAAGGAGTGGGGGGGGGTACTGCTGATGATAGCAGATGAATTGCAGCCAACAACTAACATTCACCATCACTTATAGTAATCCAGACCCTCACCTACTCTTGATAGAAATCCAAATTGCAGCTACATCCACTATTGTCCACCTTCAATGTCCAAACATGCTTCACAATTACTTTTGCCACAAAAATGGCACCTGTGTCTTTGTGAGATCCGACACAGCTTGCCAGAGAATGGCTAATTTATTATTATTAACATTTGATCTCTATGGAGATCAGGTCTTAATAATAATACATGCCTTAAACTGATTCAATATGTCTACATTCATAACACACTAAGGCAATGCATTCCACTCACCAACTACTCTCCATGCAAAGAACCTTCTCTTCACTCCTCTGCTCACACTCTCCTTATACAATTTCCAGTGATGGAAATTGTATAAGGAGAGTGTGAGCTCTCTTGTTCTACACCCCCTCTGCCATTCTATGAAAAATCTCCTCTATGTCAACCTGATACTAACACCTGACTAGCTTATACAGTGGAACCTCGGTTGTCAAACTTAATTCGTTCCCGAAGGCTGTTCGGAAACCGAATTGTTCGAAAACTGAAATAATTTTCCCATAAGAATTATGTAAAATGGATTAATCCATTCCCGAACCCCAGATGATTGTTTATTTAAACCTTTACAACAGTACTTCATGCATAAGATTGTATACAAACATAATGAAAATGCATAAAATCTTACATAAAAAGAATAAACACAATAAACAGATAAAATATAGACGAAAATTGATTGCCTCTTTATTTTTGAGTATTGTACAGATCGTTGATTTTGCCATACCAAACTGCATAGCATGATCCGAGACACGAACACCATTTTCATGTTTGGATAAAATTTCTTTTTCCATTTCTATCGTAGTGGTGCTAACAACTTTTCTTTTCGCTTTGCTGCTATCACTATTCTTCTGCGGTCCCATGGTGGCTTAATTAATAATAATTTATGAAAAAAAACAACAAAACAAAGAAAATCAAGAAAACTCACTGAAAATTCGAGCAGGTGTCTGCACTGTACGAAGGCTGCCGCGTAACTGACGTTTTCCCGCCTTACAGCTCAGCATGTAAACAGGTGGTTTCCGTTTGTCTGTTCGGGAACCGGGGCTTTTTTTGTTCGGGGAATATGTTCGAGAACCGAGGTTCCACTGTATTTATCAATCATATCCCCTCCTCCTCCTATTCATGAGGCTTTGCAATTTACATTCAATCTGTCCTCGTACTCCACATTCAAAACACCACTGACCACATTTCTGAATCTTCTCTGGATCCTTTCTAACATATCCTCACCACCATGAAAACCTGGAAACCAAATCTGTGCACAATAATCAATGTAAGGCCTGATATAATGTATCATAACTTCTTTGTTTCTGCATGTCAGGGTCCTCTGCATCATTGCCACTGTATATGAATCTCCCTTGTCCAGAATATTTGTCACCTTGTTATAGTACATAATTAAGTCAATAAAACATGGTCTCCTTTAACAAACCAATGCTGATAACCATAGAGAATACTGTTGTTATCAACTCTTTCTGTATCCTACTTCTCACCTATCTCTCTCTCTCTTGCTTTTGACCTCCTCTGGCTCAAGGTTTTATTGCCTCAATTAGCAATATTTATCTGCTGTATTTACTGGTCTCCAAAAACCACACTAACGTCTACACCCTCCTATTCATGATACTCGACCATCTACAATCCTGTTACCCAAACAGTAAGGCCATCTTTCTGGTGACCTGAACACCAAATTTCAACTGGTTCCCTATTTTCCACATGCTACCAACCAAGCTGGACAAGATGCAAAAGTCTTGACTATAAATAATGACCTATCTAAAACAAACTACATTCTAAAACAAACTGACATAATTTTTAGTCAAAATAGCAAAATAATAATTATGGAAATAGACAACAGAATTAGCAAAGCTAGCATGGTAGGGAGTCAAATGAATAAATTATTATGGAATAAGAAAGAAATTAGTCAAAACACTAACTCAGGTTTTTTCACCCAAAGTCCAACAAACTGACCTTAATACACATGCAATTTACAGACAAAATGTACTATTAGTGGAAGTAGATGGCACTGTGTATAGTTCATGAATTGTGGCATAGTAGGTATACAGTGACCAGGAAAAAGATCCAGAAGAAGACCAAGATCAAAATGGATTATGTAGTCAGAATTACAAAAACATAAGCTCTGACAATACTGAAACACTGATAGCGCCAGACTATTCTGGAGAAAAGCAGCTGACAAGACATTAGAAATAATATAAACTAAATCATGTATACTTACAGAGCATTCATTATTAAAAAATTATGGAAACATAATTTTAATAATAAATCATATACAGTAGATGCCACTTATTGTGATCACTTTAGGACAGTTGTTTTTCGATAACAATAACCAGCTGATAACATTAAGCAAAAGATATAAAAAAATTGCATCATTTATTTCAATTTATTGTTATGAACATTATTTAATTTAATTTATTGTTATAAACAACTTTTTAATAAGCAACAACATTAAATTATTTTAAAAACTTATCTAGTGTTGTCTGTCTGTTGAATAAATGCCAGCCTGGTTGGCCAAGTAGCAAGCATATCTGCTCCCTAGCCAAAAAGGCTGTGGATTAAAATCATGCCATGGGCATGGATGTTTGTGATTTTATGTGAAAATAGTGGTGGTGGCTGGCAGTAGATGGCATTGGTGTAGATGATGGAGGTAGCTGCGGTTAGTGGAATTGTGGAGATGGAGATTTGTAGAGTAGGTGACCTCCCTCGATGAGTCTTTGGACTCCCTGGAGGGTTACGTAATAATAATAATAATAATAAATTGCTCATACTCATAATGCTCTATGTTGTACACTATAACAAAGTATTCATATAACTTCTTGCATCTGGGCATTGATTGGAGCAACTTCTAAAATTTGTTCTTCTATACTTATATTAGATTCACTTTCTTCTACTAGTTTAAAGTTCTCAACTGAAGCAGCTTGACATATTTCCGACACTGTCATTGTAGCCACCACTTCAATGTAGTTATCAATATCCAAACAATTTTCAAATTCTTCTTTTGACATACAATCTGGGGTTTTATCAAAAATTTCATTTGTAAGATATTCAAATTCTTCAGAAGAAGAGTTTCAGAGTTTGTTTTAAGAAATCCACCTTTTTTTGGAAGTAATTTGTTTTCAATAGTCTTCTCTGAGACTTGCTTCCATGACATTGCTACCAAATGTAATGCATCAAGAAGAGAAATCTTTTTTGCAATTGCACTTTTATATCAAGTTCAGCTATAATTCTTGCACAAAATTCCCTGCAATAATAAGCTTTAGGAGCTGGTATGATGCCTTGGTCACATGGTTGAATTAACAAGTGTTCGAAGGCAAGACAATTACCTTGATGTTCTTTAACGATAAGTGTGTGTGTGCGCGCGTGCACGCAGTTGTCTACTAACAAGACAATTTTTTGCTTTAATTTAAGATCACACTTAACTAACCAATTGCTGAAAATGGCATTAGTCATCCATGCATTCACACTAGAACAGTAGTCAACAAGCAAACTTTTGACACCTTTAAAACGCTGAGGATTTTTACTTTTTCCAATCAGCAGGAGCTCTCATTTCTCACCCTTCATATTAGCACAACAAAGAACTGTCACTCTCTCTTTTGAAGATTTAAACCCTTTAGTACTTTTATTTTTAAACAAATAAGTAAGTATGCTCAGGCATTAGATGAAAATAGTCTTGTTTTGTCTGCAATGTAAATATCCTCAGGAAAATATTCAGCAATAATTTTTGGGTCAGTCTTAATCCACGCATCAGCTGATAAAAAAATCAGCACTTTTTTCTTCACCATGAATACACTTGTAAACAATATTCTTACTTTTTCCACAACTTTTTACCACAACTGATGGATGTTAAACCATCCATCAGTTGTGGTGAAATTTTCTTTGCCCATTGTTTTTGTAAGTTCTTCTGCTTTTGTGGCACATCAAAGGTCCATTAATCAAAGAATTATTTTCATGAACATTACTAAACCAAATTTTTAATGCCGATTCAACTTGAGTATCCTTAGCAGATCAGGCTCTCTTCCAATCCATGTTCTCATTAGTAAGAACTAAAGTTTCAATGTTTGATTTGTTTTTTAAGATCATGCACAAGATTTCATTGTGAAATTTTTAAATCTACAGATGCACTACGTTGACTCATTTTGGGCAACTTATCATAGCACTCCAAAATTCTTTGCTTTTCTTGAAAAGATAAATCTTGATTTTTTTTGCTTTCTTCTGCCATAATACTAAGGGTTGTTTGGAGCATTTTAAAGTGAAATTCACTTACTGAAAGAGAGCACAAAAATAAACGTGAAAAATCACAATTCGACTGTATTTATACTTACCTGCATTTGCCTGGAAGACTTAAGATTTATGGAAGATTAAGATTAAAAAAAAAGACTAAGATTATAAGAAAATAACCCTCCTGCATTTGCCTGGAAGACATAAGATTTATGGAAGAATAAGATTAAAGATTAACACAAAAGTCAGATTTTGAAAAATATTCTTTGTCAAATTTTTTCCTGATTAATTCTTAAAGTTCATAATTCTGAGATGCAAAAGGCTAAACATTCTAGGATTTTGATAACAATAACTGGCACTTTGATTATAATGGATGGATTATTTTTAATTCATTTTAAATGGTGTGTTTAGGGACAGACTGATTTGGATAACAATAGCCATTTGATAATATTATCCACGATCATAATAAGTGAATTCTACTGTAGCATTGTCATAGTATCTGTATATCCCTTGGGGATACTTATCAGGAACTAAAGATACTCTTATTTCACATTTCTTTGTTGCATTTTTTTTTTAAAATCATATTTTAAAAAAATTATATTAGACAACATTTAAGTTATGTCAGATCTATACATTTTTAGTATGATTTGCATCAGTCAGCATTTTAGTAAACTCCAACGTGAGATTAGTTTACAGAAGGGATTAAACATAGAGATGAAGGAAACAAGACCATTCTGGAAGTTGTGTGAAGATGTAATAAAGAAGGATATGAGGAGTAAATTTCTACATAGTGGGTGAGTAGAATGCATTGCAAGAGTGTGTTGAATACTAGGAGTGTGAACGAGCTTTAGGTTCCGTACAATAAATATGCTGCTGGGTGAGTGAGATGAGTCTCTTAAGTCCATGGAGGAGATGGTTACTGTAGTTATTGTTAATAATAATGAATTCATAGCATCAAATCTCAATTTATCGTGAAATAAGCAATTAGGCTCAATTCCTTTCCATCTATGGCAATGAACCATATTCACAGTCAATGTTATGACTGTGCATATTATTATTTGTGATACCTCCAAGGAGTCCGAAGACTCATCGCAGGAGATCACCTATTGTACAACTCTCTGTTTCCACCATTACACCGAACCTCTACTACCAATCATTAACATCAGCGCCATCTACTGCCCACCACCACAGCAAGTATTTTTGTCTGTAAATTGCGTGTGTTCTGAAGGGCTGATTTGCCTGTATGCGAGATGAAAAACCAGAGTTTACGAGGGGAAAAAACCCTACTACCTCCGTATGAGATCGGCTAACCCACCTTCGATTGAATAAGTCCATATAAAGATTCCTCCTGTCATGCTGAGAATCAAACTTAGGCCTTTTCCAATCAAAGGGTGCAATGTACCATCATTCTTCCAATTGCGCTACAGAGCAACTCTACAGAGCATCAAATATGCCCACTTAACATATCGTATTGTGTGTGTGTGTGTGTGTGTGTTGGGGGGGGGGGATAATACTGATTTAAGAAATCTGAACAGTATCCTTATACAAAGCCATTAAGATTTATCAAAAGAAAACTACTGTGACTCCATCAAATGTCTAAAGGCATCTAACAGCATTTTGAACATACAATACAGGAAAATATAACTGCATAAATCAATACCTAGCTGATCAACCTTGATTGATTAATTAACTGAAAACTTAATTAACTGAAACAGCTGAACAAATTATATAAAATGAGCAAAATCACAAGTTATAACAAATTTTTGTGATGCAGTCCTTGAACAGGTGTGCACCAAGAAACTGAATTAACCGGATAAGCTAATAGTCTGGGCTTAATCAAATAAACTAAAATATGATAGTATACCATTATCGAATATCATGCCAGAGCACTACCCACTTACAAGGTCTCTGCTTAAGGTGCAGGACGAGCAATGAAAAGGACCTACTGGAACAGCCTCAAACTTACCAGAACTGATGATGGCATCATCAGTGGAAAACCTACACTAACGTAATTGGTGCTAAGTAGAAGATGAGAACAGGTGAGATGCTCAATTTTTTTTAACGTGAATCTATGAAATGTTGGAAAATTTTTATTTATTATACATAGTACATAGCACTATGGTCCCACATGTAAAACCATAAGAGGTCTAGCTCCTCCTCAACAATATCCTGTGCTATCCAACTCCAGATCTGGAGATTAGAGAAGTCATTCTCTAGTAAGTCCTCCATGCTTCCAGTGTGTCCTGCAAGGCATGTAAAGAGCATCTTGAAATCAGCCCGAGGGAATCCAAAACTAAGTCCATATAACTCTGATGACACCATACATCTAGATACAGTTACAGGGGTAAATTTTGATATGATGTGATGTTCTTTCTGAAGTAGCCATAGCAAGTCTTGGTTTTTCAGCATAGTAGGTAGCTTTCTCATGATTTAGGGTAGTGAGTGGTTGCCCAGTAACCACAACTTGTATGTCAATAACCACTAAACCATCTCTTCTTCTTCTCTCAAGGTCAGGCTTCCTTAATCCAATGTTAGTCCAAGTGGAATTCTACTGCAGTTTTCCAACCTTTGTTCTTCAACCTCTTCTCTATAGAGAATTATAACCTCACATGTGCAATAACAACATTCGGCAACGTTGTTATTATTATTAACAGCTGACATCAATGCATTCCACTCACTAACCACCCTCCATGTAAAGAACCTACTCCTCTGCTCACACCCTCCTTATACAGTTTCCAGGGATGGCCTCTTGTTCTAATCCCCCCCCCCTCCCATTCTATGAAAAATCTCTTCCATGTCAACTTGATAACAACACCTGACTAGTTTATATGTCACAATCATACCCCCCTCTCCAATTCATGAGGCTTTGCGATTTACATTTTCTCAATCTGTTCTTGTACTCCACATTCTAAAGACCACTGACCACCTTTGTGAATCTTCTCTGGACCCTTTCTAACATATCCTGATCATCATTGAAACCCACTGACCAAATCTGTGCACAATAATCCATATGAGGCCTGATCAAGGCCTTATACAATGGCATCAAAACCTCTTTATTTTGGCATGTCAGGGTCCGCTGCACCATCGCATTATCCAATATGATGCCTTCACAATTATGCACTGTGGCCCCTGAATTAAGGACCTTGTCAACACCAGGTCTCTCATCTCCTCTACCTCCTTTAAAGTTTTCTTATCAAATGTATACTTTGCATCCCATTGTTGCTTACCAAATTTCAAAAGCTTACACTTTACAACATTGAAGTGACAGTTCCACTTATTCTGCCCATTCATGCAATCTATTCAAATCCTCCTGTATGGCCATAACATCTGCTTAACTCTGCATTGCTTTGCCCAATTTTGCATATCTACAAACAGCTGCATATCATCAGTTAAACATCTCAGTATCATTAATATACAAATTGAACAACAATTATCCTGAAACTGAACCCTGGGACATACCACAAGTGACTTTCCTGAAAAGTGACCTTTCTGCATCCCCCATATACAACTTTCTGATACCAATCTGACAACCAGCCACTGATCCAATCCCATCCATTTCAATTTAATCAACAGCTTGTCGTGTGGCAGCTTATCAAAAGCTTTTACAAAATCTACGTATACCACTGTATATGCATCTCCTTTGTCCCCAAGACATTTGTCACCTTATTATAATACATAAGTTAGTAAAACATCATCTCTCTTTAAAAAAAAACCATGCTGATAACCAAAGAGAATACTGCTGTTATCAACTCATTTCTGTATCCTACTTCTTACCAAATCTCGGTAATACCTCAACTCCAGATATACAGGATTGTCCTATAATTTATAGCCATATCATATTTATGCAGTGGAACAATTTTATCTTCTTTCCACTCCTTGGAAGTTGTGCTGTTGTAAAACTCTTATTAAACAGGCATGCCTATTCCCTTAAGATATGTGGTGATATGTCATCAAATCCTATTGCCTCATTGACACCAAGGTTATTTATTTCCTCAAATACCTCCTGATCACTCGTAATTAAGACATTCTTGCCTATGTCCTCTGCAGTTTCTCATCATTTCACCCTAATGAAGATGAAACCTTTATAAATTGATCACTGAATACCTCAACAATGTCTTCTGCAGTAGTTACCATTCTACTATTTTCACCCATTATCATCATCTTACCATACTCATTTCTTCCTTCTACTTGCCACATATCTAAAAAATTCTGGGATTTTTCTTTGCCTGATTTGCTCATACTGCACTTTTGTTGTCCTTACTAAGTCACTCTCTTAGCTTGTTCTTTATACTCTTCATGTAACTGAATATCAACATTATTCATCTTGTACTACCTCCAAAGTGCATTCTTCTTCCATATTTCATGCTTACACCCCTCATTCATCCATTTAACACCTATTATTCAGTCTTTTGACCTTTAGAATACATTCATACATTGATGCTATTATGTATTTCTTTGTCAGTTCCCAAGCAACATTTATTTCCTTATTGCTCAAATCCTCAATCCATGCTATAGCTCGAAGCTGTCTCCTAAGCTTGTTATAATCACCAGCCGTGTACTTCCACATATATCCTTTCCTCACAGAAATCTGCATATGACTAGCCACAACCCAGGTGATCACTTGATGATCACTCACCAACTGGAGGAAAGTGTGAAGCCCCACTCACAGTTACATCCTCTGATGAAATGATCAGATCTAAAACTTTCAACCTTTGCATGACCTTTATATGCTGACTGTTTTACAGGAGCCAAAGTTTCTGTAGTCTGACAGCCTGCTCAGCAGTTCTTGTCATCACTTCTTCCCTCAGTTGTATGAGCACTGATTCGTGTCCTAATTAAATCTTATATTCAAAACCAGAAAGGAAGTGAGTACATTAGTATTAGTGCTGTGAGTGGAATAAGAGCTAGATAAATCCAGAAACTCTGCTCTAGAGACTGAACAACTTTTTTTTTTTCAAGAAATTTTGGTCTCCAATAAGAAGCTAGTTGGTAGTCATCACATATTGGGTGGGCACCCAATTCATCTATCATCTAAACTTCTAAATAATGATTGAGTTTAGAATAATCAATGAAAGGAACAGTTATAATATTCAATACAGCATATGAAAACAAACTTTTGGAATGGCAAGCAGTGATAAAAACAAATTTCATCATCAAAGAAGACAGCTGACAGAAAAAGAAATTAGCTGGTTCTTATCAGAACAGCAGAGTAGGAAATGAATGCTAAACATATATAGAAGTGTTTTGGAAAAATTTGGAAAAAAAAAGTAAACCTAATAATAATGGTAGGTATTATAGCTTTCTGTCAAGGACATGAAATAGTCATTAATATCTCATTCCAATAAAAACATATGCATGCATTTACATGACAAGAACACTAAAAAATTAGTCTTAATACTTGACAAGAGATTATATTTTGTTTTAATTCTTTAGTCAAGAATCAGCAGTTTGCATGGAATACAACTAGGCTACTTATATACAGAGACTGCTAACAGCATCAAATTGCCTCAATAACTGATAACGTACAACCTTACTATGTATTATGGTAAGGGATCACTACTAGACCAGTTCCAACTTTTACTGAAGACTTATCTAGATAAAGTCTTATACTATTGTTGACATTAGTAGCTTCAGAATGGCTCAGGATATGTGAATATCATTTACTTTTAAGCAGGATAAAATGACATTGCATAGAATGAAAGCATGCATGCAAATTTTAAAAAAGGATTAAAGTCTGACAACTTCTGAAAAGAAGTGAACTGTAGATACAAATATAAAGTTTGAAAACAACAACCAAAACTTTGAGACCTAGTGGCAAATTCTGAAGATATTAACTGATTATGCTAAAATACATGAAGGAAACTTGTCTGCAAGAAAAGAAAGAAACGACACAGTGAGCTCAAAAGCAAGTAAATTTCAATTATTTGCATTATTTTTACTAAATCTTTTTAGTTAAATCAAATTTAAAATTTTGACACTGGGACAATTGTTTGGCATTTGCTTAAGAAATAAGATCCTAAAGCTTTCAGAGAAAACAGAATTCTGTCAGGGCAGCCACCCAGATGGCACATGGTGAAAAATTTCTTTAAATTCTGTCTCTATAAACAGAATTTCCTACAGAGTCGCACATCCTTTCACTGTAACTGAGAAGTGGCCACAAATTTTTCATATTTCCTATATCAATATCCAGATTTTTTAAAGATAATTTTGGCATGGTTGGCCGAGTAGTTAGCGTATGCGGTCACCAGTCAAAAGGCCACGGGTTCGAATCCTGCCGTGGCATGGATGTTTGTGATTGTCTGTGAAAATAATAGTGGTGATGGTGGACAGTAGATGGCATTGGTGTAGATGAGGTGGTTTGTGGATGAGGTTGAGTGATGGAGACAGAGAGTTGTAGAGTAGGTGCCCTCCCTCGATGAGTCTAAGAACTCCCTGGAGGTGTCAAATAATAATACCATTATGCAGAACATGCATAATGCTTTAATATTATTATTTCTTGGGCATCTCCATGGAATTGGACATTACTTAAACAATGGCTGGGTTTTCTGTAACACTTATCGCATCTCTTCTTGAACTCATTTGCTGAATGGGTTCGCTTCATCAATGAACGAGTTTACTAATGAAGCACTCACAACCACTGATGGCACCCATTCTACCCTTTTGCCACTCTACAAACAAAAAATCTAGTCATCTCACCATGGCTAGCCACATGCTTATACAATTTCAAGGGAAGACTCCTTGTTCTCTCCATGCACTGAAGAAAGTCTGTCAATGCTAGAAAGCTCCTTTAATAACTTAAATTTCTATCATAACCCCTGGTCTTTATCTATCAACTGGTGTTAGAAACACAAAGACCTAATCTATGCACAGTAGTCTGGATGTGGCCTTATTAAAACCTTATAAAGTAGAATAATAACTCTCCCCATCACGACTTGTCAGTGTGTTCTTCAACAATCGTGTAATGTGGTATGCTGTTTTGACAGACCTTGCAATATGCCCTCTAAACTCCAAATCCCTGTCCATAATCACACCCAAATCTAAAAACAATTCAATCCTCATCAATTTCCTGCAGTTCTAATAAGAGACTACAGTTTGCAATCACTTCATCCCTAAGCTCATCACATTACACTTGACCATGTTAAACTGGAAGTCCATTGAAGTCATCCTGCAGGATGTCTATAACATTTTCAAAAACGATCACTCTTCCAAGTTTGCATCATTAGCAAACAACTGAATATTTCCCCTTAAATCATTTCCTATATTACTACAGTACAAATAAAATGAAGAGGACCAAGTATTGAGACTTGTGGTACTCAACTAGTCACCTGCCTTCTCTCAAACTCAACTCCCCTATATACTACTTTTTGATATCTGTCCATCAATCACCAGCTTCACATCCATCTCTATTTGCTCCACTTTATGCAAAAACGTTACATGTAGTATTCTGTGGAGTAGCAGTAGGCATACTGCTAAGGCAGGACTTAACCTTCACAAAGCCATTCTATTCTCTATAAAGTTTCTGTGAACCCAGTCCTTGATTCTGTTTTTTACAAATTTCTCCAATAACTTAACCATCACTGAGATAGTGATCAGCCTATAAATTAAAGATGCAAAAAATTATATTCTTGGTTTAATTCTTTATCCAAGTGTGTGTGCCTGAAGTATTTTCAGACAGGTCAACTTGCATAATAGAAGCTCATGACTTCACATCACTTGCCATGGTATCCAATAACGCAAAGCACATCCTTATGGATATGTATAATGCCATGCATCATGGGAAGGGTCACTACCTGGCATTATGCATGTTCCTATGGATATGTGCTTTGCATTATGGGATACCAAGGTAAGTGAGGTGAAGTCATGAGCTTCAATATATGAGTTTTCCTGTTCTGAAAATACTTCAGGGGCAAACTTTTTGCTTACACTTTGATAAAGGATTAAACCAATATCTTCAATTTATAGTATAACCAAGCAGAAAAACTTCCAACAAACAGATTAGCAGTTTTCAAACATTTAAATAGTCTCTGCACTTTCATCAGAGTTCTCAAAGAAAGAGATTAATAATTTATGGTACACCATTTTTGTTATTATAATATATATATACACACACACACACACACACACACACACACTGCTTGGAAAGAAGTCAACAGACACCACAGTGCAAGGAACAAACTGCCATGGCACCCACCTTAATAAGATGGCTGCAGCAATCCTACAGAGCATACTTTTCACAAGCGTATGATAGCAATCAAAGGGAATTTTGATCGCTATCATTCTTCTGTTAAACATGTAATGAGGTCCTGGACTGTTGTGGGATGGACATCCCTTTATCAATGTGCACCTGACATTGATCCCATAGATGTTCAAATAGGGCTGATATCAGCGCTCTGTGGAGACCAGTCAAGTGTAGTGACATTCATGGCCACAAACCATGCAGTTACTGTAGCAGCCTTATCACAGTGCATTGTCTTGCTGAAAGAGACAATGGTCATGTCCATAGAAATGCCACAAAGTAGGAAGCACCACATTGTCCAGATACCTCTCAAAGTTCATCATGGCATCACAAACAGAGGTGTGAGGCCAAACCAGGAAAATAGGACTATACCATCTCACTGCCATCTCTGAATTTCATAGTTAGGGTTATGCACTGGTAAGAGACATTCACTGGACATCAGTCCCACCTGTCCATCTGCTCAGCAGAGGGTGTAGCATGATTTGTCGCTCCATAACACAGCTTTCCAAACTTCCATGGACCACTGTACATGCTCTTTGCACCAGTGAAGATGCACAGCATGTTGATTGGGGGTAATGAGGGAGGGAGGGAGGGAGGGTTTGCATATTGCAGGTCCTACCTAGGAAACCTACGTTGCAAACCACAGTTCTGAATGTTTTTGTGAAGATTTGTGTTCCTGTCGATGCTAGTAGCTCTCCATTCAATGTCTCAGCCAACAAATTGCAATTATTACATACTACACTGGCCAACAAAAAAATAATTTTTTTCTGCTGATTATGATCTAACACGTGTTTTTTACTAATTTGGGTGCAGTACACTGATTTCAAATATCAAACTCATTTTTCTCTATCATGTCAGGTTTTTCCTCTATGGCATTTTCTTTTTGCTAATTTGTAAGTTTTTGATAGTTTTAAGGAGGCAGTACTATTTAGAGGATCAAAAAAATCGATTTTTTAATATTATTTTCTGAAAGTATGTACTTTTAAAAATCTGTTCCTAACTTTTTATCAAGAAATACGAAAAATTCCCGAAGATATAGCCTATTATTCAAAGCGGTGCGCAGATCAGAATTGGAGCACTCACCGCTCTCGCTTGTTAGTAAACGAATAAATGTGTAAGAACCTGCAACGGCACGTACTGGCGCTTTGAATGCGAGAGAGGCCGATAACCGACCTAATACATTTAGGTGATGAAAAGTAGGCGATGACAACTGCCTAAAACAAATGAATGCTATATGTGTCATAGCAGACAAAGAACGATCGAAATCAGTCAATCGTTAATCAATCATGAAAGTATGATGAGCGCTTATAACGTTTCAATAAAGTCTATGGTTTTTTTGTCTTGTTAATTGCATGTTAGTCGGCAGTGAAGAAAATACATCATGTCTACTACTCGAAAATGTGTCAATAGTGTAGATTCCTTCTGCTACATTTGTGGCAACTTTACTGTTCCCAGTCAAAGGACAAATATCACTGATTTCGTTAAAAAAGTGTACTTTGCATACTTTGACGTAAAACTTGCAGATCTGGACAATTCATGGGCTCCAAATAAAGTGTGTAAGTCATGTGTAGAAAATTTACGACAGTGGAGCAAGGGAAAACGCCAAAAATTAGCTTTCGGCATTCCAATGATTTGGCGTGAACCGAAAAATCATGTAAATGATTGCTATTTTTGTTTAGTTCAGACTTCTGGTTATAATAAGAAGAATAAGAAAAAAATTGTGTATCCAAATCTCAACTCAGCAATTCGGCCAGTTGCTCATTCCAATGAAATAGTCATGCCAATTTATAAAGGACTTCCTTTACTTGAGAACGAGCATGATCGGGATATGCCAGATGTTCTTGAGGAGCAAGACCCGGATGTTGATTCAGACAATGAAAATTTAATTTCATGAATTGAATGATGATGAGATTTGGGCCTATCAAAGGAATCATCGGAATTGTAAGCTTCAAGATTAAATGAAAAAAACTTACAAGATATGAAGATAACTTTTTATCGTAGCAGGGAAAGTAATCTTGTACAATATTTTAAACACGAGTGTGGGTTTGTTTACTGTAACAATGTGTCAGGTTTATTAACTGAAATGAGTGTTGTACAATATCATCCAAATGAGTGGCGTTTATTTATCGACAGTTCAAGCAGAAGTCTTAAGTGTGTCTTACTACACAATGGGAATGTATATGGCTCAATTCCTATTGGCTATTCAGTCCACTTAAAGGAAACATATGAGGACATTAAAAAGGTTCTGAAGTTATTAAAATATACAGACCATAACTGGATCATCTGTGTGGATCTTAAAATGGTGAACTTTTTACTTGGCTTTCAAAGAGGATATACAAAGTTTCCATGTTTTCTATGCTTCTGGGATAGTCGAGCTAGAAACCAACACTGAAGTTAGAAACATTGGCCTCTAAGAATATCCTTAAATGTTGGAGAACAGAATGTTATAAATCAACCTTTAATTGACAGAGAAAAAATCATTTTTCCACCTCTGACACATCAAACTAGGTCTTATGAAGCAGTATGTTAAAGCTTCAGATTTACAAGGTGACTGTTTCCAATACATACGTGAAAAATTTCCACGACTTAGTTATGAAAAAATTAAAGTCGGTGTATTTGATAGACCGCAAATTAGAACTTTAATGAGAGACCCAAATTTCCTCAACTCTATGAACGAAATTGAGAAAGAGGCCTGGACTTCATTTACGATGGTTGCGAATAATTTTCTTGGAAACAAAAAAGCGTGCAATTACAAAGATCTAGTGGAAACAATGCTTGAAAATTTCCAGCGCCTAGGTTGCAACATGAGCATAAAGCTTCATTTCCTATACAGTCATCCTGATAGATTTCCCGAGAATTTAGGTGCTGTAAGCGATGAACAAGGCGAAAGATTTCATCAAGACTTAAAAACTATGGAAGATCGGTACCAAGGAAGATGGGATTCTCACATGATGGCCGACTACTGG